>NW_023270447.1:93703328-93753960 GCF_011800145.1 Mirounga leonina | reverse complement strand
TTTCTTTCTTTCTTTCTTTCTTTCTTTCTTTCTTTCTTTCTTTCTTTCTTTCTTTCTTTCTGTCTGTCTGTCTTTTTTTGTCACCCAGTGGGCGTGAAGTGGTATCTCATTGTGGTTTTGATTTACATTTCCCTAATGGCGAATAATGTTGAGCATCTTCTCACGTGCTTATTGGCCATTTGTAGGTCTGTTTAAGAGCTTTTTACATATTCTGGATACTAGACCCTTATCAAATATGTGATTTGCACATATTTTCCTCCATTCTGTGAGTTGTCTTTTCACTTTTTGATAATGTCCTTTTTCTTGCACAAAAGTTTTCGATTTTGAGGAAATCCAATTCATCTAATTCATATCTAAGAATCCATTGCCAAATCCAAAGTCATAGAGATTTGTACCTGTGTTTTCTTCTAAGTTTTATCACTTTAGCTCTTACAGCTAGGTCATTGCTCCATTTTGAGTTAATTTTTGTATATGGTGGGAGGGGTTCAGCTTTATTCTTTTGTGTGTGGATGTCCAGCTTTCCCAGCACCACTTGTCAAAGAGACTGTTCTTGGCACACTGTTGACAATCAATTGGTCAGATATGTCTGGGTTTCTCTAGAATTCCTATCAATCATATTCCACTGATGCGTGTGCTGGTGTACTATTTTGAGAGTTATTGCTTCCTTCATTCTATGAATGTGCTGTATTATTTTGACTGATTTTCATGTATAGAATCACTCTGCATTTCTGGCATAAGTCACACTCAACGTGATTTATTAACCTTTAAATATGCTGCTAGAGTTAGCTTGCTAGTACTTCAATGAGTAGTTTTGTGTCTGCACACATAAGTACACATAAGCACTCTCTTGCATGCTTGGGATGTGTTTCTTTCTCTTCTATTTTTGGAAAGTTTGTGAAGAGTTAGTGTTAATTCTTCAAATGTTTGGAAGAATTCACCAGTGAAGCCATCCAATCCTGGGCTTTTCTTTGTGGAAAGGTTTTTTTTATGACTAACTCAACTTTTACTTGTTACAGGTTATTCAGATTTTCTATTTCTTATTGGGTCAAGCTGTTAGTTTGTCCATTTCTTTCAAGTCGTCTAATTTGATCGGAATACAACTGTTCATAGTGTTCTATGAATAATTATAATTCTTTTTATGATTCTTTTCTCTCTATGTAAGGTCTTTCTTGATTTCTTGAGTCTTCTCTCCATCTTCTTGGTCAATCTAGCTAAGAGTTTGTCCATTTTGTCAATCTTTTCAATGAACCAGCTTTTGGTTTCATTTATTTTCTCTATTGTTTTTCTATTCTCTATTCCATTTATAGCCATTACTTTCCTTCCTTCTGCTTGCTTTGGATTTTCTCTTCTTTTTCTAGTTTATTAGGGTTAAAGCCTAGGTTATCCATTTGAGATCTCTCTTCTTGTTTTTTATAGGTGTTTACAGCCATAAATTTCCCCCTAAGCACTGATTTTACTGCGTTGCATAAGATTTTGTATGTTCTACTTTCATTTCATTTGTTGCTAAAGAGTGTGCTATTTAATTTCCAAAGACTTGTGAATTTTCCAATTTTCCTTCTCTTGTTGATTTTTAATTTCATTCCATTGTGGTCAGAGAATATACTTTGTATGTTTTGAACTCTTTCATAATTATTGAAACTTGCTTTATGTCCTAACATTTTGTCTATCCTGGAGAATATCCCATGTGTACTTGAGAGGAATATATATTCTGCTATTGTGGTTGTTCTGTGGATGTCTGTTAGATCTGCTTGGTTTATAGTGTTGTTTGAGTCTTCCCTTTACTTGTTGATCTTTGGTCTAAATATTCTATCCAGCACTGAAAGTGTGATATTGAAGTCCCCAACTATTATTATTGAATTGTCTGTTTTGCCCTTCAATTCTGTTTTTGCTTCATGTATATTGAGGCTCTGTTGTTAGGTGCACATATGTTTACAGTTATTACATCTTCTGGATCTATTATTATACAATGTCCTTTTCTTTCTCTAGTAACAATTTTTGTCTTAAAATCTATTTTCTTATTTTGTCTTAAAATCTATATCAGTTTAGGGCGCCTGGGTGGCTCAGTCGGTTAAGCGACTGCCTTCGGCTCAGGTCACGATCCTGGAGTCCCGGGATCGAGTCCCGCATCGGGCTCCCTGCTCAGCAGGGGGTCTGCTTCTCCCTCTCCCGCTCTTCCTGCTTGTGTTCCCTCTCTCGCTGTGTCTCTCTCTGTCAAATAAATAAAAAATCTTAAAAATATATATATTTTTAAAAAATCTATATCAGTTTAGCCACTCCAGTTCTCTTTTGATACTGTTTGTATGATATACCTCTTTCCATCCTTTCACTATCAACCTGTGTCTTTGAATCTAAAGTGAATCTTTTACAGATAAGATATCAAGGGTTGTGTTTTTTTATGCATTCTGCCAATCTCTGTTGTTTAATTGGAAAGTTTAATCCATTTACATTTGATATAATTACTGGAAGGTAGGACTTACATATTCTATTTTTCCATTTGTTTTCTACATGTCGTATCTTTTTTGCTTCTCAATTCTTTCATTACTCCCTCCTTTTGTATTAAATACATATTTCCTAGTGTACCATATCTAGTGTCATTTCTTTTATTATATGTTTTTTAATTATTATTATTATTTTTTTTTTTTGGCTGTTGCCCTGAGGATTGCCATTAACCTCTTAATTTATAACAATTTAGTTTGGATTAATACCAAGTTAATTTCAAAAGTATTAAAAAAACACAAAAACCCTTGTTCCTATATAGTTCTTTCCCTCCCTTTATGCTGTTATTGTCACAAATTACAGCTCTATACATTGTGTGCCCATCGATATTGATTTATAATTTTTGTTTTATTTAGTTTTTTAAATAAAAGACAAAAAGAAATTACCAAAAAATTCCTTTATATGACTTTTAAATTTAACTATGTAGCTACCTTTATGAGTGCTCTTTATTTCTTCACATGAATTCAACTTATTGTCTAGTGCCCTTTCATTTCAGCCTGAAGGACGCTAGGGCAGTTCTATTAGTGATAACCTGTGGTTTTTAAAATCTGGGAATGTCTTGATTTCTCCTTCATTTCTGAAGAATAGTTTTGCCAGATATAGAATTCTTGGTTGACAGTTTTTCCTTTCAGCATTTGAGTGTCATCCCACTGTCTTCTGGAATCCATGGTTTCTGATGAGAAGTTGGCTGTGAATCCTATCAAGGACCCCTTATGATTTATCACTTCTCTCTTGATTTCAACATTCTCTCTTTGTCTTTTGAAAGTTTGCTTAAGGTATGGTCAATCTCTTTGAATTTATCCTAATTGGAGCTCACTGATCTTCTTGGGTGTGTAGACTTCTTTTTTTTAAAATCAAATTTGGGAAGTTTTCTACCATTATTTCTTCAACTAGTCTTCCTGCCTCTTACTCCCTTCTCCTGGGACTCCCGTTATGTATGTTGGTCTGCTTGATGGTGTCTCACAAGTCTCTGTAGCTTTGTTTATTTTTCTTCATTCCCTTTTTTCTGTTCCTCAGACTGGATAATCTTAATTGATCTATCTTCAAACAACTGTTTATCTCCTCTAGTGAATTTTATTTTTTATTTACTATACTTTTCAAATCCAGAATTTCTATGTGGTTTCCTTTTATAATATCTGTCTCTTCACTCACTGATATTCTCTATTTGGTAAGATATCATTCTCATATTTTCTTTTAGTTCTTTTCAAGTGAGGTCTTCTGGGGGGCTAGCATAGAGTCACAACAAATAGCTACAATTCTTTGCAAGTCAAGTCCATTCTATCTCCAGTACTGAGAATGTAGACTTTTTTCAAGCCTAGCAGTAAGCTGGGAGGTAGGGATAAAGCTAGGGCAAGTTAAAATGCTACAAAGCTTGCTCTTCTTACCAAGATTCAAGATTTTTCTTTCATAAGCACTTCTCAGGTTGCTGAAAGCCTTTGGTTAGTTTCCAGAGTTCTGAAAAAGTTGATTCTGCTTATTTTTGCCAGGTTGGGGGGGGGGGCTTTTATGGAGTGACTTATTTTCAGGTGTCCTTTCTCTGCCATTCTGCTGAACCCTTGAACTCACTCCAGTGAGCCTTCTTCTGCCACTGAAACACTCATTGAGGTCACCAGTGACCTCTGTGTTGCCAAACCCAGGGGTCAGTTCCCAGTCCTCTTTTTCCCTGATCTGTCAGCCAGTTTGGACCAACTGTTCATTCCCTGGTGTTCTTTCCTTATGGCTTCCAGGACCTTGCCCATTCCCTCTTGGCCTGCTGTTCTGGCCCCCCATGTCCCAACTACTGCTCTCTGGAAGCCCAGGGCTCTGCTCTTTATCTGCACCCATTGGTAATGAAAGTCCTCTGGCTCCACAATTAAACCTCTGGCCCTGACCTCTCTCCTGAACTTGAGCCTTATATCCCAGAGCCTATCAACACCCCATCTGCAAGCTCTTAAACATCTCAGACTCCATGGTTCTCCTCCTCTTCTCAGTTGATGGGGGCTTCATCCTTCCAGATTCTCAGACCAAGCACTTAAAGATAACTCTTTCCCTAGCTCATAACCCATTCATAAACCAATCAGGTTAGCTCTACCTCAAAATATATTCAGAATCCAGCCCACTACCTCTAGCATCTGAATTATTGCAACAACTTCCTCATAGCCCCTCCATTTCTCTCAGCATACAGCCAGTCGACCCTATTAGGCATGAATTAGTTATACCCCTCCTGTGCTCCACCTTCCAACAGCTCTGATATCAGCATGAAAGGCAAGGTGCTTCCCATGCCCCCATGACATGACTGGCACCACTCTGGACTCATTTCCTACTGCCCCTCCAGTTTGCTCCAGCCACAACAGCCTCACTCTGTTCCCCCAACACCTTGGGCATGCTCGCACTTACAGCTGTTGCTCTTCCCCCAAATTTCCCATGCCCTATCCCACAGACCTTCCATTCAATTTTCAGTCTGCTCACTATTTCCTCAATGAGGCCCAACACCCCATACCCCTTTTTGCAACAACTACCCTAGAACCCCCCAACCCCTAACCCTGCTTCATTTTCTTCATCAGCACTTATTGCCTGATATGCTGCCCAAAATATACAGTGATTTACATGTCACATTTGTTTTCTATCTCTCCTGCTCTGAGTGAGATGCTCAAAGTTCTCTTCACTCTTGAACCCCAGTACCTGCCATGAAGGAGAAGCTTCCCGTGTTTGCTGAAGGAATAAAACAAGAGTGAATGAGTTTCTAGCTGTGAGCCTGTGACTCAGTGTGAAAGTGTGAGCAGGTGTAGCTATGCAGGTGAGGGAATAGGAGAGAGCAGGTGAGGACACAGTTGGGAGTGCTGGTGAGGGGTGTGGCTGTGGCTGCTCAGGCCTGGGAGGTGTAATCAGGGGGTGACATCCAGTCACCCCCTCCCTGCCCCACCCACAGAAGCGGATGCAGCAAATCATGGCCCACTGCTTCCAGGCTGTCAAGTCCAAGCTCCACTGCAAGCTGGGCTACTTTGACCTCATTGGCTGTGACTTCTTGATTGATGAGAACTTCAAGGTACTGTTGAGGTTTCCTGGGGCAGGTGGGGTTTGGTAGGCAGGTGCAAGGAGACAGGGGCCATGTGTGCATATCCTGACCACTCAGGCAAGCCCATGGGGTGGAGTCTACAGTCAGACTCCCACACCCCCTGCCAAGCTCCTGCAGCTGGAGCAGCGCCCCCCAAGGCCAGACCCTCAGAGCCTTAGCCCCTTGGGCAAATAGGAGGAGTGAGGCCACAGAAAAGAAGGGACTGCCCAGGATCACTCGACTTAATGGGGACCAGGGCCTCAGCCCCCTGTTGGCCAGGTGATGTGTGGGGACCATGCTAACCAGTGTTGGGCCCAGGTGTGGCTGCTGGAGATGAACTCCAACCCTGCCCTGCACACCAACTGTGAAGTCCTGAAGGAGGTGATTCCAGGCGTGGTCATGGAGACCCTGGGTGAGGCCCTTGTGCAGCCCCCAGAACCCTCAAACTGGCCCCTCGCTGCTTGCCCAGGCTTGCATGTGCCACCCCACCCTCGCCCCAAATTCAGACGCCTACAAACTTAGTTCTCCAACATCCAGAGGGCCTACGTGGAAACCCCACCCTCTGCTCAGGCCCTGCAGAAGAAAGGCGTCCCTGCCCAACCTCCCCACTAACTTGGTGCGGGCCACCTCATCCTCACCTGGGTCCCGCCTCTCAGCACTCCCTCACCTCCTCCTCTGTCCTCAGAACCTCCACCCCAGCCCCGCAACCATGATGCTGGGGAGGCTGAGTCCCTGCCCCTCCCATGTCCCCCCAACCAACTCACCCCCTCCCACGCCTCCCCAGACCTGGCAATCGAGACCTTTCAGAAGAGCTTGCGCAACCAGAAGATGCTGCCTCTGCGGTCACAGCGCCGCTTCGTGCTCCTGCACAACGGCGAGGCGGACCTGTGGCCGCGCTTAGGGGGCTCCCGCAGCGCCCTCCGCCCGCCGGTGCCCCCGCCCCGGCCCGCGTGCGAGGCCGACTGCTCCGCGCCACCTCTGCTCAGCGCAGCCGACGGGCCGGGCGCGCGCAGGCCCGCGCTACCCCGGAGCCCCGGGGGCGCGCACGGGCGGCCACCCTCGGCGCAGAGACGGCCCCGACCGCCCGGCCCTGGCCCCGACGGCGCCCAGAGCCGGCAGCCCGGGGCCGACCGGCCGCGAACGGGCGCTGGGGAGCCGGCGCGAGAGCCCTCCCCGGGTCTGGCAGAGGAGGAGCGCGAGGAGCGCAAGAACGCGGGTCACCGCGGCTCCTAGCGGGCGGGCCACCAGCGCCCTCTCGGGACCTATAAAGGCTACTTTGTTACAAACGGCCTCTGCTGCGAATCAGGTGGCCCGCAGCCCCTGGATGCCCCAGGCTTCCCCACGCTCGCTCCCCAAGACGCTCCCATGGGGGCTTCCCTGGACCCAAAGCCCTTCCCTCTGCCCCACAAGTCCCTACTCCATTGCTGGGACCAGTCCTTGGCGGCTGGGGTGGGGGCCTGGGGGAGGGGGCTGGGAAGTCTGTCCTACTAGAAGGAGATGAGCTCCCCACAGCCTCCTACTTGGCCCTCATAGGGCTGCCTCTGTCATGGGGAAGCCCACCAGTTCCTGGGCTCCTGCTTATCACCTTGTGTCTCTCATTGACCAGGACCCTACTTGACCCCTACTGCCTGACTCTCTGATCCCCAGGAAAGGGCCTGGGTCCCCATGGAAAGGAGGACTCGCTCACACCCAACCCTGGTGCTGCCCTCACCCTGCCCGGGCACAGCCCCTTTCTGGGCCTTCAGAGCACCTGGGCTCTGCACTCCCCTCTGCTTCCCGGGGCCCCTGATGATCCCATAGGCCCGGCACTGCGGAAGCCCAGAGGACCTAGGCCGTGGGTGAGGGGCACGTGGCCATGGCAGGACAGCCCCGAGGGAGGCCCTACCCTGGCCAGTCCATGCGTGGTTTCAGGTGTTCCCATTCCTCGTGGGCCCAGCCCTGAGGATGCAGAGAGATTCAGGGCCTCTGATGTGTCCAGGTCCCCTGCTACCACTAAGTGTCCAGAGCCAGCCATAATCCCCTCTCCCCCGCCCCCCCCCCCAGCCACCTGTACCCATCCCAGTCCAGATCCCAGGGTCCAGGCAGGCAGCCCAACCCCCAGCTACCACCCCATCCCACCCCCCACCCCCCCACCAGCTTGCACACCTCCTCATCTGTTCCCTCTCACACACCCTGCCCTCATCTCAGCAAATAGTTACCACCAAGTCACCAATGCTCTCCTCCTGACCGGCTGGAACCCACTCTCTGTTCTACACTGGAGTGCAGGCAGGACCTGGGGTCCACAGGGGTCTGCTGTCCAGCCACAGCTCTGCTGGGAATGCAGCTCCGTTCCCAGGGAAGCAAAAGCCACAGCACCACTAGAGGGCACCGTGCACCACTGTGTCTCAGGCGGGGGCGCCAAGAAAAGCCCCCAGGCCTGGGGCCAGGGACTGACCTATCCAGTCACTCACAGACCACCCGCCCGACCCCTGCCACCCCGACGCACTTTGTTGCACCCCTGCATCATCTTGCTGCTGTGGCCTAGGATATGGGGTCCCCAGACCAAAGTCAAGAAGCACAAACTTATCACCATAGGCCTGGGGGCCAGGAACCCTCAGCCCCTCCCAGCATGTCTGGTGGTCAACCCTTGAGACCGGCCAAGCTCAGCCATTGCCTGCTGTGCAGCTGGGTCTGTTGGCTCTGTGCTCAAAAGACCGGGGAGGGAAGAAGACCAGCCTCCATGGGGGTGAAGTGCAGTGGCCTCCTGGGCAAGCTGAGTGCCCCCAGGTCTTTGTAAAATACACTGCATCCTTGGGGTCAAGCATCCAGGCCACTCCACGCTTCCTGACACCCCCCTGGGGCATCTGTACCCCACGTCCCAGCTCACAGGCCTCTCCCACGCCCTTCCTGACATCCCATCTGTCCTGCAAGCCCTGCCCACTGGGCCAACTGCGCTACACAGTGTCGGGGTTCTTGATGGGGCCCAGATGGTGCATTCCAGCTCTCCTTCCCTACCAATGTCAACATGGCGCTCAGAGTGACCTGAGGCCTCGGTGACAGGCTTGCTTTCCCCGATGAGTGGGTGCAATGTAAAGAGGAGTGTATGTTGGTGGAACAGCCTGCCCTGCCCTCCTGGGGCTCCCCAAAGGCCTGTCTGTTGCTCTTGGGTCCCTGGCACTCCCTTGAGAGCCCATATGTCAACAAATGAAGTTTCCCAAGAACCACTGCTGTTTGTCCAAACCCCAGAAGTGATGGCCACACCCCTGCCCCCATCTGGAACCTCCCCTGGCCCCACCCAGCTCGCATTTGGCCCTGCTGTGCCCTTGCCAGCTGGAACTGTAAGGACCCCCAGGGAAAGGAAGGCCAGAGGTGGAGTTCGGGGTGCTGTGGGACACCTGAGCATCTGGAGGTACGAGGTGGATCCCAGTATTCAGACGACATGATGGGCAGCAGGCACCGAAGAGGGGGTCGGGGGTCCTGCAGGGGCCCGAGGAGCCTGCCTCAGCAGCAGGGGAGGGACGGCTTCCCGAGTGCCTGGGACCGGCCTGGTGGCACTGTGGCTAGAGTTTGTCATTGGAGGGGAATGTGGGCTCCTGAAAGCTGGGTGTCTCTCTCTCCCCTACCCCATCCTCCCTCACACCCCTACCTCCCCCCACACACTCCCTCCCTCCCTCTCCCTTACTCTCCCTCCAGGGGTGAGTCCTGGGGTCCTGCTGGTGGGTGGGGAACTCAAGCAGTGCCTTCTGCTCTCACCCAGGGACCCCCACCATCCCCATAGCCTCCACCTAGAGGACCGCCCAGCACAGGCCCTCCCCCTGGCACCCACTGGGACTTCCTTCCACCCCTGGCAGACACAGCGCAGGGTCTGCTGACCACCTCCCAGCAGCCATGGGTCTGTTTCAGCCAAAGATCCCACGGAGCCCCAAGGACCCCGAGGATATCCCCCCACATACATCCCGAAGCTGTCTCCTGTGGAGAGTGTGTGTCTGAGAAAGGGGTCTGGAGCAGCCCTGGCTGAATCGGCATCTCTGGAAAGCACCTCAGCTCCCAAAGCTTCCTGGAAACATGAGCCAGGTGGGGGCGGAGGCGGCTGTCTCTCCACCCCAGCACAGTCTCTTACTGAAACACAGGGTAGCACCCCCGGGAGCCAGTCCTTTTCTGACCTCAGAGCCCAGCCCCAAGCAGGAAGAGTGGCTTTCTCATGAATGCTCAGGAAACCACGAGGTGGGGGGCAGGGTGGCCAAGAGTGATGGCCCCACATCCTGGTCAAAGCCCCTGCGTGGCCGGGCCTGGCATCATGGACCTATTTTATCAATGGTGCACATCCCAGCACCTGGGGGTAGTGGGAGACCACCTGCCTCAGGACAGCTCCCTGTAGTGCCCCAGGCCTGGGGCTGAGAGGGGTCAGTGTCCAGTTCTAGCTCTGATGGGTCTCCACCTCTGTCCTGCTAAGGGATTCCCACACTGGCTGAGTCCAGATCTCAGTAAAAAGGACCTTTTCCAGCAAGGGGAGGGGAGGGGCCTGGGTGGGGAGCTGCTGTGGCCTGAAGCTCTTCTGGGAACCAAGGGCGGCCTTCAGGCCCTTATCTGAGACTCATACCCCACAGAAAGGAACTGTGGTTTTCCAGAACAGCTGACTAGTCGGTCCTGTGGGGTGGGGTTTTCAGGGGAAGCAGTGCGGGGTCTGGAGCTGGCCTGGGCAGAGTCTCACGATGGGGTCTCTCTCAGGGCTCAGTGACCCAGGAGGACAGGTGGTCTGCCAGGCTCTGCTGGTGGGCACATACCTGCCTCCACCCCAGGAAGCTGGGCTGAGTAGGAGGGGGACAGGAGCCTCTCAACAGCCCCTTACCTCAGCACTAGCCCCCCACCCTTTCCCCACACTGCCCTGGGCACTGCCCCCCTCCATTGCCCATCCACAGTTCTGTCCCCCAGAACTTGGATTTGCTCAGGCCTCACCTACCTAAAACCCCTGGTGGTAGCCCCTGCCTGCCCATGCCCTGGGGTCTCCACCTGACTCTCCAGCCCCTGTGCCCCCAGGGCCCTGCGCAGACTCTTTTCACCTAAGAGTTGTCCTATAAATCAGAGAGACCCAGCCCCTCCACATGCTCCCTCCCTGTTCTATGTCTTGGGAGCTGGGGTGCCTCAGGGCCAGGCCAAGCTTGCAAATCATGGGGTTCTGGGGGCTCCGAGGAGGGAGGGGAGCAGGGGTGGGCAGATGGAGCTGGGTTGAAGGACAGGGGGCATCTCTGCGAGGGGCAGTGGGGGAGGGGTAGAGAGAAGGGGGCCGATCCAGCACCAACAAGGGTTCCCCTGAGCCCTCCCAAAACCCTGAGATCTTCAGGGCCAGACCCCTCCTGCCCCGCCCACCAAGCCAGGCCTCACTCTCCACCCTCTTTTGCTGCTGCCTGAATCCAGCCTCCACCCCATCCTCCACCTGGGCCTTGGAATCTCCCACCCTGCTCTGTGCCGCCCTCGCGCTGACGTCGGGGCGCTGTCACCCCACATGGGGCCCCCCCCATGGGGAGTTTCCATGCTGAGTCAGCCGACAGAGAGGTCCCTCAGGACTTGGGTGTGTGCAGGCCAGAGTGGTTTCTCAGGAAGATCCGTGACTGCAGACGACCTGACTTCACCCCCACCACCACCACCACCCCCGAGACAGCTGAGCCAGGGTTGGGGAGCCCTTTGCCCCAGGGCAGACTGGGGAAGCACCTGTGGAGGGTCCAGGACAGCCCTGAGCATCCCATGGGCGTGGGGCCGTCAAGTGACCAGGGTGGCAAGAGTAAGACCGGAGGAGAGCTGGCTTCCCGAAGCAAGGGGAACAAGGGGTTGACAGGCAGGAGACGTGGCCTGGAGACAGAAGAGGGGCCGGGGGTGTGGCCAGCAAGTCCCAGAGAAGTCTGCCGGGGGGTCTCCCGGAACACAGCATGGTATCTCCCACTGTCCCCTGACATCCAGCCAGTCCACCTGTATTTTCTCATTTATTAGCTAATTCACCTGGATCCTCACCCGGAATTCGGGCTCTGTGGGAGTGCCCGGAGCCTAGGATCCAGCAGGCGCGGAGAGGATGAGTGTTCCCCACGTGAGGAAAATCATGAAGGAGCTGTCAACCCCCTCCTTCCAGGGGTGAAGTGGCTGCACCAAGCCGAGGTGGGGAGGGGGTGGGGGTGATGCCCCTGTTCACGACACATGCAGATCTCTCCACCACCTCCTTGCGGCCCATCGGGACTGAGTGGGGGTGAGGGCCAGTGAGCCAAGGGGCTCTCCTGGGCGGCATGCAGGTAGGAGGGGGGGCGTGGGGGACCTGGAGCACGGGGACTGTGGGCACGTGCCCAGATGTGCTGGCACCTGACGGGCCTACTGTCGAGACCTGCCTCCACGGGCCTGCCTGCCACACCCTGGACAGCCGTGCCAAGGAGTCCTTATCAAAGGGAGTCCCGCCGGGAGGCGGGGAGAACACTGCTCGCCCCCAACAGGCGAGAGCCTAGAACCATGCCCCGAGGGAGAGGGAACCTGGGAGGTGCCGGAGGCAAGCAGCAGGGCTTGCCGAGAGGGTGGGGGCCAAAGGCAGGCCACTCAGAGGCTGCCCTCCTGACCAGGAAGAGTTGCGTGTAGAAAGTGACTCGCCCTGGACTTGGGGCCGGAATGACACAGGACAGGCACCCCCAGGAGCCAGCAGGCTGTGCGACCAGCACAGAACCCAGAGTCCGGAGCAGCAGGGGTCCAGAGACTGGACACAGAATCCAGCGGTCCCAGAGTGCCAAGCAGACTGCCAGGGCAGGGGGTTCGGACAGGGCCACAAAAGGGCACACAGGACAAGTGTCCATCATGGTGCCCTTCCTCCAGGAAGCCTTCCAAGTCCCATGGTCCCTGCTAAGTGCTTGTGCCCAGGACTGGAATGGCCCTGATTTCTGCCCCACCCCCAGACCCACCTAGGCTGGAAGGAGACTGGGGCTACTGGCGGGCGGTGGGGGCTTGTCTCTCTGTTCTCCCACCCCAGAACACGTCCACTCAGGTCACTGGACAAGTGTTTATTGCGCACTGCCTGCAGCCAAGTCCCGCACTGGGCACAGCCTCCTGTCCTGGGAGCCAGGGGCCCATAGACGCCCCCCAGCAACAGGGCCAGCGAGGGAGGGAAGCAGCCATGGCTGTGGCTTTATCTCCCATGGGGTCTGGCCAGAGCCGCTGCCTCTTCTGGATGGTCTGGGGGACTGGCCACTGTCACCATCCCCCACCCACTTCCGCCATCGAGGGGAGCAGGGCCGGGCCCAGAGCTGGGGCCCCCCCGGCAGGGTGCAGAGCCCTTGTTCCCGAGGGTCAGCCCTGGGACGCTTCCCGGGAGGGTCTGGCTCTGGGTCTGCGGCAGAGGACAGCCCAGCCTCACACCCACAGGCCCCTCAGCTGGCCCTTGTCCTCCGACAGCTGCTCGCCCCGCTCCTCCTCGGGGAACTGGCAGCTGCAGGCATCCTCGGCTGGCGGCCGTGCCTCCAGGGGCAGCTGGGTCTCTGCAGAGGGGCTTCAGTCAATGGGCAGGCCAAGGGCCTACCTCTCCCACCCCGGGGGGCACAACTGACCTGGGGGCCACACGGGTTGCCTCCTCAGCTGCCAGATGTGCAGGCCAAGCTGGGCTGCGCTCAGGACCAGGATGCAGGCGGCCACAGTGAGGAGGACGATGGTCAGCGGGCCGTGCGGCTCGGCAGGCGGCAGCCCCAGGCTACATACGGCATTGTGTGTCTTGTTCCCGGGGAACATGGTGGGATACCCAAACTGGGAGCAGCTGGGACACACGGACACAGAGCCCTCGGTCAGCCCTCGGCCACCCGAGCAACCCTTGCGCAGGGCTGCCATCCTCTGAGTTGTGTGTGGGTCACCGCACCAGGAAGAACAGGAGAGGCCCCTCCCTCAGGAACCAGCCGGCCACCTGAGGGTCCCACCAGGACTCACTCTGACCAGGGTTTGCAGCGGCCCTCCTGGCCTCCAGAGAAGGTCCCTGTGGCACAGTCGACACACTCAAAGCCGAAATTGAAATTCCCTGGAGACAGACAGACAGCCAGGGTTTGCTGGGGTAGATGAGAGGGAATCCATCTGGGGCCTGGGTCCACAGCAGAATGACTCCCACACACCTTATCCATTGGACAGAGGTCTCTGATGCCTGCAAGACTGGGACCTGGCCAGAATCAGTGCCCAGGTGTGCCCCATTCCAGGGCAGGCATCTGTCGGGGAGGCAGACTTGGGGGGACCCTGAGCTGAGTGGAGGTTCCTGGGGAATCTGGGAGAGGAGAGCTGTGTGGCACATGGCCAGAGGGGAGTGCAGGGGCCTGTCCACTGGAGGCCGGAGGGTAAGGGAGCCCAGAAGGGGTGGAAGTAGAAACCAGGCTAAGAATCAGGCCAGGCCTTATGCTTGGTCCAGTAGCCTGGAGGGCAAGAGGTCAGTGAGGGTCCCAGAGAGAGGAGGTGAGGCTTGTACCCCAGCTGACCCTAGACCCTGTCCTACCCAACCTCCCAATGCCCCTCTGGCTACACTGTGTCCATCCCATCAGGTAAACAGGCCCCAAGAGGATCTGAGCTGCTCCTTCAGGAAAAGGTTGACCCCCAGACAGGGCAACAGGGGGCAGGCCTAGCTTTGACAGGACTGTCCCCATGCCGATGCTCAGGGTACGTGGAGGACTGGGGCATCATCAGAGCCAGGGCCTGAGGGCTAGACAGCCCCTGGACACCCCCACTACTCCCCACAACCAGCCCTGAGGAGTACCCTCGAGCTGGAAGGAGAAACCCAGGTGAAGAGAGGGAAGGACTCCCCAAAGCTGCCCGGGTGCTAGGACTCACATCTGAGCTATGGCAACAAGCAGCAAACGGCCCCACCCACCTGGGCCTTGCAGGACCCGAGACGCCAGTGCCTGCTTGCCCAGAGAACCTGCATGTACCCTCCACACACAAGCACTTCCCTCCACCCTCATGGCACTGGCTACGCACCGGGTCCCATGAGCTCTGGCTCAGCCCTGGTCAAACCCATGGACCCGCTCAGGCCGGTGACTTACCATGAGGCCGCACCTCCTGGCCCGGCGGGCAAATGTGGTGCTTGCAGGTCTTGCACTGGGGGTCTCCACAGTGGTACCCTGGCTCAACACACGTGCAGTCCCCCTCAGGACAAGCCTCAGCTGAGCAAGAGAAAAGCCAGCCCTCTCAGCAGCTGAGCCAAGCCCCTCCCTCCTCAGGACTCCCCCCACCCCCCGCCCCGGGGCCCTCCAGAGGGAATGGGGTGATATAGGGAAAGGCAGTCCCTACATCCACCCTCAGGCAGCCCCAGGGGGCAGAGGGCACCTGTCTGGGAGCCAGGACCCCGGTGGGGTCCAGCTGTCTCCCTCCCTCCTAGGCACCTAGCTCCTCCATCATGTGGCCTGGCTGTGTCCCCCACTGCCCTGAAGCTGCTCCCACCCAGGGTGGTTGTGACTTGGCATGTCACCAGAACACATCCCTGATGGACAAGGGGGCCACCTGGGCACCTACTCCCTCTCCCGTTTTCCTCCTGCCTGTCCCTGCCTGCTGCACTGAGACGTGGGACCCTCAGAGACCGCCCTTCTCAACCCTCAGGCTCCTGCAGGGTGACGCTCTGGGCTGCTTTCCCTGCAGTATTTGTCCCCAAGCTGGCACAGACCGCTTGGCCCTCACCCACAGATGCAGGTCAGAGGCAGGGGCTGGGGCAGAACCTGTGCTGGCCTGAGTGACAGCCAACGGCTCACGGGCCACTCCGTAAGAGCTCAGACGCGGCCTTCCTCCACCTTGGGACCCAAGACTCGCCTTGGGGAAGGCTTGCACACCCCGAGCCCCTGACCCCCCTTTGGGCCACTGTCTGAGCTGAGCTCCTCGCTGCCACACGCCCCCGCACCCATTCCCCTGGGACAGCGGGCTCTGGACCCAGAAGCTCTGCCCACCGCCCCGTCGCCCCGTCGAGCCGGTCTGAGCACAGGGAGGGGGCGCGGCGCTGCTGCCCCACGAGACAGGCTCCCCGCGCGCCTTACCCAGGGCGCACAGGCGACAGCAGCGCGCGTCCGTCCCGGTTCCACGCAGAAGGCGGCCGGGGCCGCAGCTCACACCCCCGGCGGGGCGCTGGCCCAGGCCCACGGCGCAGAGCAGCGTGACGCCGCACAGGGCCACGCGCGCGCCCCTCGCCTCCATGGCACCCATGGCGGGACGGAGCCGCGAGATTTGAGGGGATGGGCCCCGCCCCGCCCCCATCCGGGCACGCCCAGACCCCGCCCCGCGGGCTGCGGGCCCCTGCCGAGGTGCAGGGAGGGCAGAGAAATTGTTCCCATCCGGACCCGCTGTGCCACCTGGCAACCCACAATGCCCGGGGCAGGCGGCGCGCCGGGGCTCTGGGGCAGGGAAACTACCGCGAGTGACTGCAGTGACGACGCGTCGTTAGAGCTTTGTCCAAAGCACAGAATGCACGGCCGCGCGCGACCCTCTCGCAGACCAGGCAGCCCACGACACCGCGCCTTGTCCGCGCCGCGTGTCCAACGTCACAAATGGCCCCTGGGGGCAGGGGCACGTGGGAAATCTCTGCAGCTGCCCCTCACGTTTGATGTGAGCCCAAAGCTGCTCTAAATAATAAAAAAAATTTAAGTCAACTGAGCCCAGCTGTATCTCACGGAGGTGGTCTCTCAGCAGGCTGCAGAGTGCAACCACACAGGGTGGGGGCGGGGGCCTCCAGGAGACTGGTGTGCGGGGGCGGGGGGGGTGGCCTTGGGGGTTCCTAAGTGTTCCTGAACTTTGCTCCAGGAATTCCTACCCAGAAACTAAATATGCCCCCAAATGTGTGTCTATGGTGGGACACTGAACACAGCCTACATCCCCAACTACGGCTGGGGCAGGACTGGGAAGGGAGAGGAACCTGTAACCTGTCAGGTCTGAAGGGAGCGTTGCCTGCGGGGGTGCTGAATGCTAAGTGGCAGACAGCACCCTGAGGAGGGTAGTGCCCACAGGTGCGCTGCTGCAGGGACCCCCAGAAGGACAGTCTGGCCAAGGGCTGCGCCCTCGCTGTGCCCCCTCGGTGTCTGGCTGGGTCCCCTACCCCTGCTCCAGCTCCCTCAGGAGGGCCCCATGGGCTTTTAAAGATCTCCTCCAACTCCCTGGTCCTCTCTGAAACCTACACACCCCAGAGCCCACATCTGCCAGCATCATGGTCCTGCCTGCTGATCCTCAGCACAGAGCCCCACACCAAGAGGTCCCCCACTTTCCAGGGATCCGAAGGGGCCCTCCCACTCTCCAGGGATTGGGACAACACCCCCCTCACTTTCTGGGGATCAGGACAAGCGCCCTCACTTGGCCAACAAGGTCTGACCAGGCTCCAGGTGCACATGGTGGCCCCCCAACACACACACACACACACGCACGCGCGCGGTGCTGACACCTGCTCGCAGCTTAGGGCTTCTAGGGGAGCGCCCCCACACCCCCAACCCAAGGACCTCCTCAGATCTTGGGAAGGTTGCTGGTAAGGAGCAGTCCAGGCACTGACCACACGTCTGGTCTCTTGAAGCTCTGGCCCAGAGGTGGCCCTGCTCAGGTCCCAGCTCTAACTGCTGGGCTGGTTTCCACCCAGACCTCTCCAGACAAATCTGGTCATCCTGGAGGGTGTGGAGGGCCAGCCTCTGACCGAGCCCTCGAACCACAGAAAATTCAGTCTCCCACTCACCGTGAGACTGTCCCTGGTGCCTCAGAGCTTCAGCTTCCCCGTGTGCACAGAGGGCTTCTGGGGCCCTGCCTCCTCCAGGAAGCCTCCCTGGGGCCAGGGTCTCAGGAGCGAGACTGGGCTTATACCCCCAGGGCTGGAGGTGTGGAGACAGCTGTGCCATTGGCCTTTGGGACCTGCAGCTGCCACCTGGCCGATGGGCAGCTATTCCTCTTCTGAGGGAAATGACAGGAATTAGCCATCTGTGACCCAGCTCTCCAAGTCCCAGGAGGCACAGCCCCTCCCCAGAGGGCTAAGCCTGGCCGTGCAGGGGAGGGAGGGGGCTCAAGGGTGGGCTGTAGCTCCAGGCTGCCCGAGGCTCCGAGGGGCCTTGAGATCTCCGTTGAGCTCCCACACCGGGACGTGTGTCTGAGCGCTGGGACAGAGAGGGACTCCACGCACAGAACCAGCAGGTCTAGACCTTCGTCCACTGCTCACTTCAAAGACCTGAGGGGTCAGGTCTGTGGCAGGACCGGGTCAGCCCAATTCTGGTTAGCGCACGATGTACTGTGGCCCAGGAAAATATGATCAATACCCTACAAATGATGCTTGTCAGACTGGGCCAAGTGTCCGCTGGTCCTTCTGGAAGCAGGGACAGAGTTAGAAGCTTCTGGAAGCAGTGTGTGGTGGGGAGGGGTGAAGGTGAGCTGGGCAGGAGGAGCTCTGGGCAGGAAATGTCCACTGGAAGGGCCCGGGGGCGAGTGGGAGAGGAAGGTTCTTCCGGGGCTGCCACCCAACAGCAGCAAGAAATCAAAGGGCCCACGTCAAATGCCCGCAGAGATAGTGGCTTATGAGCAAGGCCCCTCAAAAGGCAGGGGTGACGTCAGCCAAATGTCAGTGCCTGCGTCTGCTTTCCTGCTCCAGCTCCTCCGGAAGCCCCCCGCCACCGCCCCAGTCACAGGCTGCGGGGATGCGTGGAGCCTCCACGGCTGGGCAGCGAAGGGAGAGGCGATCCTTATCTGCGTCTGTGTTTTCCAGTACTCTGAGCCGCTCACCACATTTTTACGTTATCACTCATTCCAACTTACACAACCCCTGTTCCTGTTAGCGGAGGGCCCTTCACGGAGTCCAGGGTGGTGGTGTGTGGAGATGGGGCTCTGACAGCAGGGTGGATGGGGTACCAGGTGGGGGCGTGGAGGAGGGGCCCCCGGGGAGAGGCGGCTGGGGGACACTGGGCACTGGGCAGGGCCACAGCTCCATCACCCAGGCCTGGGGGTCAGGCAGGCCTGGGGGTCAGGCAGGCCTGGGGGTCAGGCAGGCCTGGGGCAGAGGAAGTTTGAGGGTTTTCAGCAGACTGGCAGGGGGTGAGGGGCTGGAGAGTGTGCTTAGGGTCGGTGTAGAAACAAAGAGCAGGTGACTCTGTCCATCTTTCTGTCCCACAGCAGGGATGGAGCAGCCAGGCAAGGGGAGGGTGTCCTGGCTGAGGGAAGAGCTGGGAGGTGTGGGGAGGAAGGCCCCAGGATCTGAGCCCTCCCCTGCCCCCACCCTGCCCCCTCCACCAGGTCCCATAGCACTTCTCCACAGCCTCCGTGCTGTCCTGAGAACCACTGTCCCCCAGTCAAGGGTGCGGGTTTGCTGCCTGTGTCGAGGGCACTGCTTACGTTGTTCTGGTCACTGCTGAGGCTCACGCCAGAAGACCGTGGGAACTCAGTGTGGATGAACATGGGACGGCTCTGTCCTCCCTCTGCAGTGTTCAGGCCAGGGGCGGAGGGGTCAGAGATTTGAAGACAGGTTGGACGGGCCTCTAGGGCGACCTTGGGGAGCAAGATGGCCCAGGAAACAAGGAGGGTTGGTGTCCAGGGCTGTGCCAGAGTCAGGGCCCAGAGTCTCATGCTCGCCATGGTGCCTTTGGCTGCAGGTCACCTGGCAGCTGCGAAGGACATTCTCTACCTGGCCTGGCACCCCAGCCGGAGGGGCGCCATGGTCATGGACAAGTCATGGTCAGTGGGACCCCACTGTCGATGGGCATTGGGATTTTTCTGCATTGAGGCCTTTTGTTTACACCAAGGGCAAACTGAGGATCAGCCTGATTGGAAATCTCTACTTTCCCGAAGTGGTGACACCCAACCTTCACTGCTCACTACCGACAACACACAGGCAGGTCTGGTAGGGCATGCAGTTCAAGAGGCCTCAAGAAAGAATGTCTCTTGAGCTCTCTGCTCTGGAAGGACACAGAGACCTGAAGGGTCGCCCTCAAACGTCCCCTTTGGGGCCAGGGCCTCCAGTCTCCTACCTGCTCCCATTAGTGCCCAAGCTGTGGGCTCACTGGGAGTGCCTGGGGCCTACTCACCCAGGTTTAGGGGCTCAGAGCAGCGGCTCCTGGATTCCCCCAACAAGCTGCTGGGTTGTCTAATCCTCCCAGGACATTTATTTTGGCCTCCACGCCCCACTGCTTGTGCCGGGACATGCTCAGAGAAGGGGTGAGGACAGGGGTCCTGCGGTCTCTGAGTGGGGTCCACTTGAGCTCCCTACCCAACAACCCTGCCTAGGCTGGAGATCCCTCTCCCACCAGAGTGGGCACAGCCCCTGCGCTCCCTCCGCGGCTGTGCAGCCCCCAGCCCGCCGGCACCCAGCGGGGACCCTCCGCGGCTGTGTGGCCCCCGGCCACTGGCATCCAGCAGAGACCCACATTCGCCAATGTCCTTTATTGGGGGGCACCACCCTGGGCAGGAAGTATGCACAGCATACGTAGCAGAGCCCTGGGTGCCAGCCCAGGAGCACCTAAAACGGCGCAGGGTGGGGTGGCGGGGTGACAGAGCACCCAGGTGATGGGGTGTGGTGGCCTACACCTGGGGGCACCCCCGATGCCCCTCAACGTCTAGCAGACCCTCTGGGCTCCAGCCTGGCATGGGAATGCTAGCTGCTCAGATCTTGGCCAAGGTGGAGTTGGCATCGGCGTGCTCCTCTTGGATAGGGGTCCGGAAGCTATTTCCAGCTGCGGGGGGAAGAGCGAGAGGTGGGAGGTGGGTCAGGGTTTCAGCCCTTCAGGAGGCCGTCTGGACTGGGGCCACACAGGGTACTTACTGGGGGGCAGCCGCCAGGCTCGGTGGTGCAGGAGCAGGGCCAGCGCGGCCGCCATGGGGGCAAGCAGGCCCAGGCCCAGGACAACGGCCAGCTGGGGGCCTGTGGGAGGCAGGGCCTGCTGGGGTGGGGTCCACCAGAGCAAGGAGTCCACCCCTGGGGGGCCTCCATGAGGGCAGAGGGCATCCCACCCCATCCCTCTCTCCCCACGCCCCTTCTGTTTGGGGTTGGGGAGGGCCCTGCTGGGGTGAGGCCAAGCCCCCCTTACCCCTGGGGGGCTCTGTAGGGGGTGTGAAGGGCTCCTGTGGGACCCTGGCCCAGGCCGTGGTGGGCTGGGTGGTGGGGGGCCAGGCTGGGGGGCGCTGGGTCTCCCGCGGCAGTGTGGCTGGGGGGCTCCTGTCCTCACAGACAGCATCCGAGCTTGCGCTGGCTGGCCGCACCGTGCGCTTTCCCATCAAGGTGCAGCTGAGGAAGGCAGGGGAGTCGATCAGGCCAGAGCCCCGACCCCCACCCCCCGCCAACTCCTCCCAGATTGACTGGATGGGCCCAGAACTGAGACAGGACCAGGGAGATGTGGGGAGCGATGGGCAATCCACACTGGATCACCTCAGGCAGCATCACACTCCCACCCAGAGGACGGGCCAAGGACCCTGCCCAGGCCCCCACACCCCCCAGGGGACATTGGCCACACCCAGGGCCACCTGCCCCACACCGTCATTCCCCATCTCCCCTCGCTCTGCTCCCCACACGGTCTCCTCCCAAGCTGCTCCAGCCGCACCTTGCCCTCTCAACCCACCCCCTTGCTCTTCTCTTGCTGCCCCCGCCGTGGAGGCCGCAGCTGTGGATGAGCAGCGCTCTCACAGACTCCCAGGGCCTGGGACAGAGTCTCATGCACTCCTCACTCCAACCCAACAGTCAGGCTGGACCAGGACCGAGCAGGCGGGCAGCACAGTGGGGCCAGGGGTCATGAGGGGACGGAGCCATTGGGGGGGGCAGGGGCCAGGAGCCCCCCAGGTCACTCACTTGGTCCAGGGCTTGCAGGCCTGGTTGTCACCTGGGGAGAAGTGTCCCAGTGGGCACGGGGCACAGTCTGCAACAAAGACAGCAGGACAGACAGTCTCCTCCACTGCCACCCACCTCGGGGACCTGGACGCAGCAGCTGCTGGGGGCTAGTTCTGTAGGGCTGGGCGCTCCCCCACCACAGCCTCCAGAACCTCCTCCCTGCCCACATGCCACCCCCTGGCCCTGACCCAGGTGCCCCCCACCCCTTTCTTGGCATGGCCTGTTTGCTGGGGGGAAGCAACCTGCTCTGAGCCAGGGGTGGGGGGGCGGGGTGCAGTGGGAAGTGATAGCATGTGATGTAGAAGACATGCTTCCTTTACAGCCCGCAAGGCCCCCACCGGCACGCAGACCCTGACCTCTCAGGCACACGCCGCCCACGCCCGGGCTCACCGACTCCACGCTTAAAGCCGTCCTGGGGCTCGGTGCCTGGCTTACAGCTGCAGACCGTGTCCTGCGTGGGTGTGCACCTCCGCTTGGGCTCGCTCCCACTTCCTGGGGGTCAGGTGAGGCGGGCGCAGTCGGCGGGGCTGCCGGGGCTGCCGGGGCTGCCGGGCAGGCTGGAGGACCGAGGCCGAGGGCTCCCGGACCAGCAGCCCCCTTGCAGCCGGGCAGCTCCCGGTTCTCTCCAGTC
Organism: Mirounga leonina; assembly: GCF_011800145.1. Lineage (NCBI taxonomy): Eukaryota > Metazoa > Chordata > Mammalia > Carnivora > Phocidae > Mirounga > Mirounga leonina. Next base: position 93,732,012 of record NW_023270447.1, on the reverse strand, counting down.
CCTGGATGCCATATTCCTTCTGGCCACGTGGCCCCTGGGACGCATCCCCGTGGCAGTTCCAGCCTCCCGTCCCACCTTCCGTCGGGCCCACAGCAGGACCTTCGTTGGCGCTTGGATGCGGCTCTCACCACCCCCAAAGGCCCACTGGCAGGCACGTGCTCCTGCCTGACTCCACGTGGCCTCAGCCCCCCGGGAGGAGGGAGGGGCTCCTAGGGGGCCTCCGTGGTGCAGCAGGCCCCACTGTGGTTTGGGGTTTGTTTCTGCGGCTGTGGGGACCTCCTGTGAGTGCCTGGGCGGGGCGACAGGGACTCGGGCGGGGGTCCCGGGATCGGGCTGGGGTGGGGCTCACTCTGATTGCACTGTGTGCAGGGTTTGCAGGGTTCGTAGTTCGTAGCCTCGTTGTAGAAGCCAGACAGACACGGGTGGCACTTGGTGTCCTGGCCTCTGCTGCAGCGGCTCTCCATCCCATAACCTGCGGCGGGAGGCGGGCCGCAGTCAGCTTGGCCTGGCACCCCCAACCCCGGTCCTGGCGGCCCACGGTCCTGGGCCCGGTTGCAGGTCACCCACTCTACCAGCCCAAGCCCGCTAGCCCATGACCCCGCGTCCCAGCACCCCAGCTGCAAGTTCCCCTCTCCCCAACGCCCATCCCCATATACGACCCCCACCCCCAGGTCTCGGGTCCCCATGAACCCACAGGCACCCCTCCCCCAATTCTGTGGCCAGGCCACTCACCTGGCGGGCAGTCACGACAGCACCTGCCGTCTTTGGGGTAGGCATCCCCCACACAGGTGAGCTGGGCTGCAGTGCCCAGCACTAGTCCCAGGAGCAGGAGGGCTGAGCGAGGCCCACTGGGCCGCTGAGCCTCCACAAACATCCTCATCTCCGCAGGTGGTGCAGGAGTCTGGGGTTTTTCCTTGCAGGATGTGGCTATAAGGGCTGCGGAGGAGGGGTGGGGAGGGAGAGAGGAGGAGGGGACCAGGAGGAAGGAGGCCCAGGAAGGGCTGGGGACCCCTGACCTGGGCTGGCGGCAAGAAGACAGCTAGTCTGGGAAGCAACCGTCCAGGCTGTGGGCTTCTCCCCTGCCCTGGGCTGCAGGGCCCTCATCCCCTCAACTACGCCCAGTAGCCTCAGGCTCAGCCGGCTGGCAGCAGACCTGGGGCCAAAGGGAGGACCGGCAGCCGCCTGACCCCTAGCAGGGCCTGCACATCTAGTCCGCACCCCCACACACTGGACCCCTCTTGCCCCCATCTCACCGGGGACGTGGAGTCCCTTCGGCTGGGCACACTGGGTACCCTCCTGCTCTGCCCAGCCCAACCAAGCCGTTTGGATGAGGGTAGTCTTCGGGGCCCCCCACAAGCTTGCTCCTTCTGGGCAACTCCTCTCCCTGTACAGGGCAGGGCAGACCCCTCAGGACGAGCAGGTAGCTGCCCCTGCAACGCCCCCCGCAAAAGGCGACATTGATGCCAATCCTCACCCCCAAGCAAAGGGGTGCACAAAACAGAGGGGCAAACCAAGGCAGCACACTGCTCAGGAGACAGGCCTCACACCGTCTGGAGCCTCTACTCTCTACTGGGCATCGGCTCGGGGGAAGATCAGCAGTGCCCCAGACTCCAGGGCATGGTGCCCGGCCCAAGCATCCGAAACTAGCCGACTGAGGCAGTGGTCAAGGCTTTGAGGGCGCCTGTGCCCACACGGTGAGCGTGCAAGCGTGTGGCAGCATGTGCTGGTGTGCAGGCGTATGTGGCCGGCATATGAGTGCAAACGCAGGGGTGTGCTGGTGTGTGAGCAGGTGTTAGGAGCTGACTGTGCCCCCAAATCCCTGGGTTGAAACCCTGACCTCCAACGTGGCTGTTTGTGGAGAAGGGGCCTCTGGGGTGCTGGTAAAGTTTAGATGGGGTCAGAGGGGTGGGTCCTGATCCCAAAGGGCTGGCGTCCTTCTGGGAGAGACCCCAGGGAGCGCAGAGGGAGGCCAGGCGAGGACAGAGGCCTCAGGAGGCTCTCAGACGTCCGGCCCCCAGGACGGGGAAACGATCGTCCCTGGTATCGTTAGGACGGCACCTGCCCTGTGCCCTACGTACAAAGTATGCCGGGAGCACGCGTGAACCCGTCTGTGTGTGTGTGCGGCTGCTGGGAGGGTGGGGGCAGGGCGTCCACCCACACCCACTCTGACTCCCTGGCCGCTTGGGGGCCAGCAGGACGGCTGTGTGCCCTGTGGTGGCCGGGCCAACCTGGCCCCACCCCACACCCACCCTGGGCTTAGAGTGTCCCCACAGCAGCAACGCGAGGCCTGGGATGACCCATTGGGTGGTCCCACGGAGCACGTGGCGTCCTCGGACACGGCCCCGGGCGGTTGCAGGGCAGGCAGGGAGGGCTGTGTGCAGGGCTGTGGTGTGTCAAGCGGGAAGAACAGGCATGTGCCCACCCGGCTAGGACATCACTGGGTGCCCTGGAGGCAGGGGAGGCTACACTGTGTCGTTCTGTACCTTCCAAACCATACCCTTGAGATGAAATTAACCATTCACCAGTTAGTTTACAGAGTTTCAGGTGCAGGGCCTCCCTCAGGGAGGAGAGCGGGGGGAAGCTGGAAATTCCCCTCCCTGACTCCCCGACAACGGGTAAGAAAGCTGAGCTTCCTCAGCCCACCTGTGGGAAATTCCTCCCCGGCTGAGCTGGGCAAGGTGGGCACGGACGAGGCCACGGCCCACAACAGCTGGGGTGGAGGGAGGCAGGCTCTGCCAGCGGCCAGGGGGCCACACAGGGGAGGGGACCAGGGCGTCAGGCAGCCTGGTGTGCATGCATGTGCATGCGTGGGCCCCGTCTTCCGCAGATGGTGAGAAAAATCTTTTTTTTTAATTGACAAACTGTAGCCCGAGGTTGAGCTAACTTGGGACTCCGCTGGGCGGCGCCCCCTCCAGCGTGCCCCTCTCCTTCTCTGGGGGCCACGGGGGGGCTGCCTGCCCTCTGGCTGTATGGGTCCCCACTGCCTGAGGCCCTGCACACCTGGCCCACGAATCGGGCATCTGCTCACGGGGACCCACCAAGCACAGACAACTAACTAACCGCACTCAGCCTGCATCCTGTGGGCCCAGCCGACCCCCGGCCTCAGCCCACACCTCTGCCCACCATCACACAGCTGCTTGCTGCTGACTCACCCACGTGGCCTGGCCACCACGGGGACCCCCTCCCACCACACACTCCTGTCCCTTCTGAAGCCTCGTCTGCCTGGAAGCACAAGTGTCATGCGCCCTCGTTCCTCTACAGCGGCCCCAGCCCACACTGCTCGGAAGCGGGTCCCTGTGGCAAGGGCAGGTCACAAGGGCAGCTCAGGGCAGCCCCTCTGCCCACCGGGCGGGAGCCCCCACCCAAGCAGGGCCCTCTAAGGCCTGAGCAGACCCCCCGGCTGGGTGAGCTGTCCATGGAGGCACGCCGGCCCATGGCTCAGGGCTCCCAAGGGGATGACCAGCACGGAGCGGGGCAGGGGCTGAAGGTGGCAGCTCGGAGGTACGTGAGGTCAGAGACCCTCAGTCAGTTGAACCCCTCACAGCTCAATGCCCTCTGTCCCCACACACGAGAAAAGTACTGGGCACGGCTGACCCCCAGAAAGGGCCTGGGACCGCAAGCCTGAGAAATCGAGGTCTGGTGGGATGTCCGCCAATAGCCCCGTCCTGTCCCCAGGCTCTCAGGCCCTCCCAGCCCCTGACTACAGGCTCAGTGAGACTCCAGATCCCCTGGCCACCTCTGCTCCGTCCTCCACAGCCAGCCCAGCTGGAGGTGATTCTCAGTGGACTCCTGTGTTCTCCCCCCGGCCCCTGCCCTAAGGGCTCGTCCTCAGATCTTCCCTCCCTACCAGGAACTCCGGTCCCCCCACCGGGCCCCTCCCAGGGGGTCTCACCCAGACTCCACGCTCCTGACTTTGAATCCGTAGCCCAGACCCTCCGCTCCCTGCAAGAGCCCTCTTCCACGTACCCACGGGCCTCCCCATCGCTGAACACATCCCTCACATGCAGCCCCACCCCGGGGCCTGGTCCCTTCCACACCTGCCCTGGCAAGAGCCTGACCAAACCCTCTGTTCTCACCAAATCGCCCACCTCAAAAGCACTGAGTGGAAGCCAGCTAGCCACAAACGTTCCAAAATCATTTTATGGGCTTTTTTTCAACAAAGAAATGAAGCTAGGAGAAAAAGGCAACTCTATTTTAAAGTACATTAATGAGATTCTCATCACAAGTGTGTGTGTTTTCGGAGACTGAACGTTGTGGCAGGCACCCCCCAGCGGCCGGCTACAGGCTCCCAGCAGAGCACATTCTAATAGTTGGTTCACTTCTCGGTTTTCAAGGAAACGGCAGGAGCTGCGTTACTTCCCACAGGTGTGGTGAGCCCACAGGGCCCTGATGTGGTCAGTGCCTTCCGCAGAACAGCACCCGGTTCTCAGAAGTGAGATGCAGCAGTCACGTGGGACCCCACGCATGGGGGGCAGCCAGCCCACAACTGTACCTCGGGACTCGGGCCCGCTCAAGCACATCTGTGACAAGCCTGGACCCACGGCTGTCGGGGCCGCGGGAGGGAGGGAGGCCTCCCGGAGGGGCCAGCTGGCCAAGGCGCATGGGGCAGGCGGCAGGAGGCGCGGGCTCAGAACTCCTCGTGCACGTTGCGGGCGTAGTCCATCAGTTTGCTGCCTGTGAAGAACTCGCTGTACTTGAGGACCTCCTCGGGCTCCAGGTGGTGGTTCTGGTTCTCGTCGGCGATGGCGATCATCTGCTTGGCCTCATTAAGGGCGTTGTACTCGTTCATGGGGTCCATGTAGTCCTACAAGGGTTCCGGCCACTGGGTCAGCATGGATCCCTGGCTGCCACGGCCCTCCCCAGCGCACCCACCCCCCAGCAGCGCTGGGGCCCATCGACCCCGGGTGTCATCCCCACTACAGCACCACGTCCGCACCTGGTGACTTGGCCGTGAGACATGGCCCCCCAGGGCAGACGCCCCCACCCCCACGGATGCCCCGTCAGCAAGGTCGGCACCTCCTGCCTCAGGAAAGCGGCTGCAGGTCTCTGACCCTGTCACCAGCTACAGAAAGCAACGCCTCATTTAAAATACCCCATGGGCTGACAGAACAGAAGCAGCAAGAAGGGGATATGGGCATGTTCTGGAATGTTCTGGAACACAGACACCAGGCTAGATGGGGCTCAGGGCCAGACAGCCTTTGCCTGCGTGGGCGCCTGAGACTCGCCGCCTCCCGTCCTCCTCAGGGCACCCCTGATGGAAGGAAGGGCCGGCCGGAGGGCAAACAGCCTTGAGTGGCCCCCGGGGGCCTGCCCATGGGTCACATGACGCCCGGACACAGGCCCGGACACAGACCCGAGGAGCCGCTGTTCAATCCTTGAACCAGATGTGCCCACCAGCTATCAACAGGGATCAGAGAATTCTGGTGTAAAGACAATGAGTCACCCAGCAATGGGGAAAAACAAGCCCACACAGCACCTACACAAGACCAGCAAAAACACTTCAGGGGAAGATGGTGGATTCCAACCTAGCCTATAGCCCCCGGCGCCCAAGCCAGCTGCCAGGAGGGGCCGAGGCATCCCAGGCACCCTGACCGGGGGGCAGGCACAGGCGCCTCACTGCGCGCTGCCGGCTCTTCTGCTCGCATCTTGTCTGAGCGCCCCAGGTGACCACGCCGTCAGGCGAATCCCCCTCCCCCGCACGCAGGGAGCCCACCTCCAGGTGCTGTGAAGGGCCGCACCACCAGCCACAGCCGGACCAACCAACGCTGCCTTCCTTTCCACCACAGCCCCTTGCCTCAGGCACCCCGGGAAGCCTGGGGACCTGGGCCGACCTCAGATGCCCCCCGGGCACTTGCACTCACCTCCAGCTCCGCCATGGTCACAATCCCGTCATGGTTGGCGTCAATCAGTTCCTCAAACTCTTTTTTTCGGTCTCTGACCCAACTGTCATCGATATCCTGGCCCTGCTGGTTCTCCACCGTGCCCACAGGCAGAGAGATGAACTCGGGCAGCGAGAGCCGCTTGTCACCGTCCTGGTCTGCCAGACAGGGAAGTGGACGCTCAGACCTCAAGTAGACATGGGACCACCCAGGCCCACCCAGAAGAAAATAAACCAAACAGGATTGCTGCCAAATTTTCAGTGTGTTCAATTTTAGCCTAAAGCAAAACAGGTGCATCTCACCTGACCTGCTCGAGAGCCTGACGGAGGCCAGATGGCCCAGTACAAGGCCTGACCCTCCCTCACCACTGTGCAGCCAGACAGCCTCCAAGACCCCCGGGCCGACCCCTGCCAGGAGGACTGCTGCAGGTGCACATGGGCCCTGCCCTCCAGCCCAGCCTCCAGCAGGGAGGCACCACCCCCTAGAGACTGGGTCACGGGCCAGGCCTCACCCAGGTCCCGGACAATCTCCTTGACCATGAACTTGAGCATGCCACGGCTGTGCTCAGGGTGCAAGAATGACAGGAACTCGTCCTCAGTCAGAAGCAGGTCTGAGGGGGGGTTGTCTGCCTGGTACCAGCGGTCCTTGAGGTTCTCCAGGACTTCCTGTGCTGAGAGAGGCATACCCGTGAGGACCCAGGATCCCTGCACGCATCTGAAAAGTTCTGAGATGTGCTGCCTGGATGGGAAGGCTGGCTCAGGACACTGTGGTGAGTGAGGCCAAGGACCCTGCCGCTCAAAGGAGAGCTCAGCCCTCAGGGAGGCAGACGGTGCAGAGCCCCCCAGACAGACACAGACCCTCCCAAGACACAGGCACAGACTGCTCTCAGACGCAGACACAGACCTCACAAGATGCAAATACCCGTGGACACAGACCCCCCCAAATACAGGGGCCAAACCCCCTCCAGATTACAAACCCAGACCCCCCAAGACACAGATTTTCCCCCCTTGGACAACCCCCCCCCCCCACAGACACCCGCCTCCTGCCCTCATACAGCCCCCACCCTCAGCTCACTGCTGCTCTTTGCTCCTCGGGAGAAATGGAAAGCAGGGTGTAGGCGGACTCACCCTCACCGTGCACCTACAGGAACAAAGCACGACCTTGTTCCTTTCCATCTCTTTCACGTGCACCGTATGCAGAGGGCAGGGCTCTGGAGGAAAACCCAGCTTCCAGATATGACTCAAGCGTCCCCCACAGACTCTCGCCGCAGCCCCCACTCTCCCTCCGTGAGAAGGCCCGGCATGGGGAGCGTGGCCTGGAGATTGCCCCCACAGCTTCACAGGCTCAGTGACCATTCAGGTCTTCAACGGAGCGGTCGAGGCTGGGCGAGCAGGAAGAGCTGAGGCACGGAGATCTGTCCACACCCTCACTACAGTCACTGGGAACGGGGATGCTCAGGCCTCGGCACATCGCAACGGGGACACAGCTGCATCCCACACAGTCCCCATCACCTCGAGTCTCAGTGCCTTCTGATGAACAGAAGATCCCGTGGTGACCTACTTTTAATGGCAAATCCACTTAGAGGAAGGTGGGAGTGAGAGGTTGCTCCTGCCTGCCACGTATGGGGACAGGTGCAGACTCGCTACATCCGCCTGCAGCCTGTCAACAGCGCCTGATGGAATCAAGTCTGTGGGGCTGCAACCACTCAAGGACCTCGACCCGAGGTCACTGGAGATTTAAGGTGGGCACCGAAGCCAACAGCAGCTGTCCGCACACAGACACAGAAGCAGGGACGCTGGTGGCACCAGAAGCTGGAGGGAGGCCTGCCACCGACCCCTGCAAGCCCCTGTCTGCGGTGCCTGGGGCTCGCAGCCCCACAAGCCCCGAGGAGGCAGACTGCCACGTGGGGACTCTTACCTCTCAGCCCCCACCTGTGCTCCCCTGGCCTCCCAGACCCTCGACACTGCTCTTCACTTCCGATGCCCCAGACCTGCTCACCCCACCCAAACTAAAGAAGGGAATGAGGGGCCTTGAACTCGAGCTGAGATGAAAGAGTCGACAGGCAGGCTGAGGTGACACAGTTCACGTCCCCGAAGGACAGGTCCTGATCCCAGGCACACCCGAAGGAAAGGTGCTAAAGACAGACTAGCTCCCGAGAGCAGGCAGGGAAAGAGGGCCAGCAGCCCGCAGCCCTGCAGCCACCCCAGACGCTGGTACCAAATCACCAATGCTGGCAGGAGGACCGAGGCCCCCCAGGACCCCCAGATGCCTCTAAATACCACCTTCAGGGGACAGCTGGAACCACAGGACAAACCATGGAAACGCAAAACAAACATATGAAAAAGGCAAACAACCATTTCAGGAAAAAAAAAATCACGTCCAAGGACAGAAGTGAGGGGCGCCTGGGTGGCTCAGTCGGCTAAGCCTCTGCCTTCGGCTCAGGGCTTGATCCCGGGGTCCTAGGATCGAGCTCCGCATCGGGCTCCCTGCTCAGCAGAGTCTGCTTCTCCCTCTCCCTCTGCCTGCCGCTCTGCCTACTTGTGCTCTCTCTCTCTCTCTGTCAAATAAATAAATAAAATCTTAAAAGAAAAAAAAAGGAAAGACAAGTGAAATCCTGGATGGTTCCCAGGGAACTGGGGAAGGCCGGCTGGCACCCGAGGGCATCCAGAAGCCTCCGTGCTGCTCAGGAAAGGGGTCTGGCGCTGCAAAGTCACACATGCGCCACAGACCGACTGAGCCGGAGAAACAAAGGTGTGGGACATGGACGAGCTGCCCGTGACGGGCGGCCCCCACGGAGACAGCTGGAAGTCTGGGGACTCAGACCCTACAAGATGCTGCAAGAAAATGGAACTACAGACCAGTGTGTCTCATGCAAACGTGCCCCACAAAAGATCAGCAAATTAAATCCAAAAACACGTAAGAAGAATCCCAGACCACAACCAAGTGGGACTCATCCCAGGTGAGCAGGCTGGTTCGACATCTGAAAATCAGTTAACGTGAGCATCACATCAGGCCAAAGAAAAATCACACGATCATATCAACAGACACAGAAAAAGCATGACATAAAATCCAACAGCCATTCATGATCCAAACTCTGAGCAAACTAGGAATAGAGGAAAATTTCCTCCGCTGGACAAAGAACATCTACAAAAAACCTACAGCTCATATCAAGTTAATGGTGAGAAACCGGACGCTTTTCCTCTAAGATCAGAAGAAGAAAAAAGTGCCCCCCCTCCCCACTGCTTTCCAACACCGTACTGGAAGTCCCAGCCAACGCAGTAAGATAAGGAAAGGAAATCAGAGGCACACAGATTGGGAAGGAGGAAACAAACTGTCCGTGTTCACAGATATCACAGTCACCTGCGTAGAAAGTCTGAATCGTATCAAGACCGCAGGCCAGAAAGTTAGCACAGAAAGGCCAATCACTTCCCTGCATGCCAGCAAGGGAGGTGGGGAATCAGGATCAAGGACGAGCAAGAAAATACAAACAGAAAGAAGAAAGAAGGTATGACTGCAACCGACAGAGGACAGGAGCGCTGGCACGGACAGGAGCGCCCACAGCCCACCCTGCCGGCAGCCATCACGAAGCGGAGGAGAGGGTGCCGGCCCACTCACCACACAGACACATGACAAACAGGGGCTGTGTCATGGGCGCAAAGATGCCGCAGAGAAACTCCCGCACACCCGCGACCACCACAGGAGAAGACACAATGGGACAAGGGTGGGGATGGTGACCCACCACATGGAGGAAGGACAGGACATGACAGGCGGCACACCAAACCTGATGCCCGGCTTGGCAGGGGTCCCCAGGCGAGATCAGTGAAGGGTGTGAGTATCCTCCAGCCGCACTCGAGAAGCCAGCCAACACCCCAGCGCACCCGCACCCGGAGTTTCCCTCGCCCATGAGGCTTTAAAGGCTAAGGGGAGGGCGGAGCTCTGCCCTGCTGGTGGCCAGCCCTGCCCCACCTCCACGCCACCTGCCTCACCGTACTCCCCTCCCCAGGACCTTGTCCTGGCCCCCAGACCGGCCTGCCCCCCAGCTCGAGCCCACAGGAGGCCACCTGCTGCCCCAAGGCCCGCCCTGGCTACAGGCCCCCTCGCGGCGCACCACAGGGCCCAGGCGCTCACTCTCCTCGTCGACTTTCAGCTCCTCGCCATTCTTTATCTTCTCCACAACTTCTTGCTCGTTGTGGCCTTTGCTCACCAAAAACTTCACCTTATATTCGTCCCACGACACACGGCCTGGAAGAGATAACCGACCTGCTAGGCTGTTCCACGACGGATGGTTTTAGAAATAGAGATGTCATGTTTTCATACATCTGTCAATAACCCCGCACTACAGGCAAATGCAGAAGCAGAAGCACCAGAGTAGCTGCAGCCCAGCCCGCAGCCCGGCCCCCCTCCCAGCCCTGGGGCCCAGCCCCGCGGCCCAGCCCCCAGCCCAGCCAGTAGCAAAGCCCCCAAGCCCAGGCCCTCACTTCCTCTGCCCTCTGTGCACACCGCCCTCCTCCTGGCAGCCTCAGGCCCACGGGGTGAGGGTGAGACCGGCCATACCGTCGCCGTCGGGGTCCACTGCACGGAAGTGCACCTTGCTCTCCTCGATGGCCTCCCGGAAATGCTCTGCTGTCTTCTCCATGATCCAGTGCTGCATCTCCTTGGCGCTGATCCTCCGGTCAGTGTTCACGTCCACCCTGCGGGCAGATAAGCGACGTCAGACGAGGCCTCTAGAACGCGGGACAGGACAGACGGACTGACAGACCAAAGCATGGCCAGAGGGGCTCCACCGCCATGAACAGGGACACACTCTACCCAACGGTGACGCTGGGGTGGCTGGGAAGGCTGACGGTTTGCTCTGCAGGGCAGCTCAGCACCACTTCCCCCACAGTCTGGGGGCCGCTGGGGGAGGACAGACAGGCAGCCTCGTCACCCCAAATCCACACACCCAGACGCTTGGGACAGAACTGTGAAGCCAGAGCAGAGTCATGTTTCGTACGTGGGTACAGACGGCTAGATGGAGAAGCAAACGGAGATGCAAGTGTGCACATGCGAGTGAGCAGTGCTCTGTGGATGCGATGGCTCATACACACACGTGTGCAGACTAGTACGTGTGTGCCTGAGTCAACACACCTACGTACACCCATGTTCCTGCACACTCACACGTCATCTAGCCCCGCCCACCGGGGGACCTCAGGCCCGGACACCAGTGCCCAGATCCCAGCTTCTAAACACCATCCTCCAATGAAAGAAACCAGGGCTCCTTGGACAAATGGCTGATTTCAGGGCTGAGGCAGGCACACAAGATGAGCCTGGAGCATCTGGAAGCGCCAACAAGAAAGGAAGTGCCCCCAAAACACACAAATGAAAGAGCAAAACCACGCAGGGCTGGATCGCACCCAAAGTACACGACAAACATCCAGGAGCCCCAGCTGACGGAAGGAAATGACCGATAAATCCACACATGGGGGACAGAGAAAGCCTCCTTACGGAATTCCAAATGATACGGTGGATCTCCCCTGCCACCCCCACACACGGGAGGCCCGGCTCATTCCCACCCCCTGCAGGGCGACTGCCTCGCTGAGTGGCCACCAGAGAAGACAGGAGGGAGAGAGGAGACACCTGGCACGCACCACCTGGACCAGGGGGCCAGGCCAACGGGCCCCGTGCTGTCCTACAGACGCCAGCGCCCCCGACAGCATGCGATGAGAGGGCCACCTCACCACCGCTGGGGTGTTCTCTCCCAAACCCACGACACCACTCTAAGCACCAGAAAACACAGCAGACAAACCCAAAATGAGGGACATTCGACACAACACCTCTGCAGTCCTCCTCTAAACTGTCAGGGTCATGAAAAAGTAAGAGGGTCTGAGACACCAGCCCATCCTAGAGGGAACAAAGGAGCTGTCACACTCAATGCGGTGTGGGACCTGGACAGGGATGTTGGGAAACCGAGTGAAATCTCACGTCTGCGGTGTAGACAATAGGAACATAGCACTGCTGTTTCTCAGTCTCCACAAATGCACCGTGGTGACCTAAACGTCGGTATTAGGGAAAACCGGCCATCTCTGCCACTCTTCTGTAAACCCGAAACTACTCCAAAATAAAAAGCTTATTTAACAAATGTGGTGGTGGGGCACCTGGGTGGTTCAGTCAGTTAAGCACCCAACTCAATTTCAGCTCCAGTCATGATTTCGGGGTCGTGGGATTGAGTCCCGCGTCGGGCTCTGCACTCAGCCGGCAGATTCTCTCCCTCTCCCTCTCCGTCTCCCCCTGCACACAGGCAGGCACGGGTGCGTGCGTGCTCTTTTTCTCTCTCTTTCTAGTAAATGAATAAATCTTAAAAAAAAAAAGAAATGTTGTTGCAACATTACTTTAATCAAAACCAGGTCCTGCGACCACGTGTGACTCGGGCAGGGAGCCAGGGAGGCGGCAGCTGCGCTGCGACGTCTTAAACCAGGAGTGGCTGTAGGCAGAAGTCGGCATGGAAACCGCTGCGGCGAGGGGCGGCGAGCGGGGTTAGCTGCTCCCCGTGACCCCGCAAAACAGAGCAGGCCTAACAAAAGCGCCTCCCGTGGACAGACACGGCCACACCTGAGAGACTGAAGAGCAAGCAGCCTGGGAGCCAGCCCCGTGCGCCCGCTGGCCCCACTGTCTGCACTCCAGCCAACATGCTCCTAGCACCACAGCCCCGCTGAGCCAGCCCGCCCCTCTCCACCCTGCACGTAGGCCGGCAGGCGCCCAGGAAGAGCAGGCCCAGGTGTGGTCCGGAATTCAACCCTCCCCCCGCCCACGCACAGACATCTGCACACCCGGCCCTCAGAGCCCTGCCAGGTGGGAGATCCAGGGGGCTCGACCTAGAAGGGGCTCTGAGCCACGCCCCCAGCCCCCATGGTCCCAGTCTCACTGCTGAATTTCTGGCTCCATGCTCTGTCATGACACCCGGCTTTGTTCCAACCGGGTGAAGACCTAACCTTCGACAATGAAGATGTAAGCACAGCAGGAAGGTGTCCCGCCTCCCCAGTGCTCCCCCTGCTCCAGTGGGATGCACCTGCTCCTGGCACTGAGCCTCCGGGCCACAGCCCACCCTCTCTGGATTCTGTCCCTCTCCTATCACCTGTCCTAGGGGCCCTGCCTGGTCCCTCCCCTTCAACAGTGCCGGCCCCTCTGGGGACCCCTTCCTCCCAGAGCTCTGGGCCCGTCCGCTGGAACCCCCGTCCCCTGGCAACACACAAAAGTGCCAAGGAAGACACAGAAGCAGCCCCAGGAAGAACCTGCTGTTGGCTCCAGAGCTGAGTTTGAATCTGTTTGACGGGAAGATCTTCTAACAGATAAGATATTCACAGGTTCAAGGTTCCACAGGGACCTTGGGGCCCCGGGTGAAGCCACCCTCTCTCCCGAGGATGCCCAGGGTAGTCTGGGTAGATCCTCTTGCCTGTGGGCACACACCTCGCCCCTAGCCCAGTGAGTGGTGCGGACCAGCCTCTGCAGGCTGCCAGGAAGGTGGCTCTCAGCGTGGGGATGGATACTCCCAGCAGAGTCCCGGGGAGAGCCAGTGCCCTGTACGTCAGCGGGCCCAGTCATGAGCAGATTATCAAGGCCAGTGTCCGTGCATACAGCCCTGTGCTAGCACCCACCTGTCTCCTCAGCCGGTCTCGGCCGGCCCACCATCTGCAGACCTTCCTGCCCGCAGCTCCTGCCTCCAGCTGGTGGCCCATCTGCTACTCCGCCCGGCCCCCCAGCACCCAGTGCACATAGCACCTCAAAAAGGCAGGCCTCTGGGATCGCCCTGTCTCGCCCACACCCACCCAGGGCAGCCCCGCTGCCCTCCATCTGTTCTCCACCCTCACCCCTGACCCTATGAGTAGACAGCACACAGCACACTTTGTTCTCACCACGCCCAAGAAGCGGGGCTCTCGATACCCCCTTTCACAGATGAGGGCGAGGCTGGCGGGCTCAGGGAACAGAGCCCAGGCCCAGCTGCCAAGGGCCTCCTCCTGAGCTCATGCCCTGGCCATGAAGCCCCTCACCTCCCCAGAGGCTCCAAAGCCCCCAGGCCATGGGACCTGCGTGGGTGCTCACAGCCAGCACCACGACCTGTGCCTGAGTCCAAACCTGTGCGACACCTGGGTGCATTCAGGGCGGCTCCACAGGAAAGTCAGCCCCATGAACGAGCTCCTCTCAGTCCACTCCCTGGGACCGAGAGCCGTGAATCCTGGGTCCTGGCACATGGCTGGGCCACCATGTCACCAATACCCTGGGAGCCTGGACCCCACCAGGCCCATGCTAGGCAGAGAAGCTCCTAAGGCATGGGCCCCCTGAGACCTGTGGACCCTGCCCCGCCCCAGCACATGGCCTGTGTGAGGAAACTAGTTAGATTCTGGCAGCGCCCAGGCCTGGGCACCCACTTGGAAAAGATGACCATCAGCTTCCTCCTGCTTCTCCGTGGCTCTGCGTCCTCCTCAAACCCGTCTATGTCCTTCCCCAGGAAGACCTCCTGGTGGAAGTCCTTGTTGAGGTGCCCATCCATCTCCAGCTTCACCCCATTCAGGTGGTCCGGGGGCAGGATCTCACGCTCATCCTTGTTGCCGGCTCTCTCCCGAGCAGATGAGTGGTTGGCAGGCCGGGCAGACACATCCATCAGAAGGATGACCCCCAAGAGCCAGAGGCAGTGAGGAACCAAGCCGCAGTGGGGGGTCTGCCTGGACGCCATGGCCACCTGGGTCCGGACTGTGGGATGGTCTGCAAGTGTGGCCAGGAGCTGGGGAGAGAGGGGCGGGGCAGGTGAGGAAGTGAGGCCTGGGGTCACAGCCTTCCCACCACCCCAGGCACTGCAGAAGGGCAACAGCCCGTGGCTGCCAGACCCCAGCATGCAGTTAAAGGTCTATAAAGAGGACACAGCCATCGTTCAATGGAGGGTCAGCAAATACTTCACTAAAGAGGCGTTTAGTTTACAACATGAAATGGAAGTTCTTGGTTTACAGGATACATACTAAACATACTACTTTTTCCTTTTCCAAAGATACCCACCTCAAAGGCTGCCCAACACCACTAAACCTACCCCTTTTCAATGCCCACAGTGGGCCTTCCCAGAACAGTCTCTCTCCATCCCTCCTGGCATCGAGACAGACCCCAGAGTCATGGTAACTCACTCTCCAAATCCCAGCTCAGCATTTGTGAGCTCTGTGACCCTGGCTAAGTCACCTGGCCTCCCCAGCTTCAGTGTCCCCCCTGAAACAGGAAGCTCCCTCCCCCACCCCAACGCTTTGTGAGGATGGGCCTGGTGCCAGCAGACGCCCAAACCCACCCAGCAGGGCACCAGCCCCTTCCTACCTTCCCACCTCGACGACGGCTGCAGGCGTGCACACACACATTCTGCAAGGACACACATGCACACAGGCACATACACCACACTCGAATGCACACGTACACACGCATGTACGTATACAAATACACACATGTGCGTGGATATACACACCTGCGTGTGTATGCGCGTGCGCACACGCACACACACACACACACACACCCTTGCTCGAGTTCACACAGGAGTACCAGGAAGTCTGTCATCCTTGGTATGCCTGGGCCCCGCATGAGGAAATGCCACAGTAAGGATCCCAGGGCCACAAGCACTCATGCCCAGCACTCAGCCATCCCAGCCTTCTCCCACATCTGGCTCCTTCCACCCAGGCCTACCTGCTTTCCCTCACACCTTCCAGGTTCCTCCAGACTCCCTTCTGGAATGGCCTGGAATTCCCTTCTGGCTGGTGCCAGAACAGGGCCCAGCTGCCTGCCCAGCTCCCTGCTCAGCTTCTTCTTTTTTTTTTAAGATTTTATTTATTTACTTGAGACAGAGAGAATGAGAGACAGAGAGCACGAGAGGGGGGAGCGGGAGAGGGAGGAGCAGACTCCCCGCCGAGCAGGGAGCCCGATGCGGGACTCAATCCCGGGACTCCAGGATCATGACCTGAGCCGAAGGCAGTCGCTCAACCGACTGAGCCACCCAGGCGCCCTCTCTGCTCAGCTTCTCACGGACCTTCATGCTCCACACTCCCCAAAAGGAACTCCAGCTCCTTCTTGCCCTTTACTTAACCTGTTCCTCTCACAGTCTGTCCACCTGGCACACACCTGGTGGTCCTCTCAGGTGCAGCTGAGGCCCTCCCCTCCTCTGGCAGTTGTTACAGGGAGGAGCAGCAGAGGGAAGCCCACCAGTACTCAGGGCCCAGGGGTGGTGGCCCTGGACACACTTGCCACAGGCCAGAGTGCCACCTGCAGCCAAGCTGGGGCATCGCAGGAAGCAGAGGGCCCTGCATCCGCAAAGCCGCACACCCACCGCAGCCTGAGGGCACACAGCGCCGGACAGGGGCTCCCGCTGACTGGTCTGGCAGCCTGGCGGCACTCACAGAGGCCACCGCTTATCTGATGCTTCCTTTTGTTTTTTTTGTTTTTGTTTTTTTGGTTTTTTTTCAAAGATTTTATTTGACAGAGAGAGAGAGATAGCGAGAGAGGGAACACAAGCAGGGGGAGTGGGAGAGTGAGAAGTAGGCTTCCTGCAGAGTAGGGAGCCCGATGTGGGGCTCGATCCCAGGACCCCGGGATCATGACCTGAGCTGAAGGCAGACGCTTAACGACTGAGCCACCCACGTGCCCCTCTGATGCTTCCTTTTGAACCTACCTGCTCCTGAATGGCATTATTCACCTGCCAGGTGACACCTTTATGCATTAGTCTTCTGAACCTGCGCACTCTCTGGGCCCCTCGACAAGACCCTGCTCTCTGAACTCATGTGTCCCATTCCTCTGAGGGAGTAATCCCCCTTTCCAGGTCTGCGGAGCCTGCAATCTCCCCACAAGCACCCGAGCCGTGGCACTCTCGGTGCTGGGACTGCCCTGAATCAGATCTACTGCAACGCCACACCCTTCTCTTCACCGTCCCAGCAGCTGTCACACCGTCCACGCAACCGAACACGTACAGGAGTCTCTGCCACACCGCGATATGCACGTTCCTGAAAACGACAGTGCTCTGCAAAAGTGCACAATAAAAAATACAGGGCCCATGGGAACAACACAAGGGACGTATCTCAAGACCAACACAACTCGATAAAACAGGCCAGGAGGAAACCAGTAAGTGGTGCCTGGCGAGGCACCCGCAGCCCCAGCAAGCAGCTCGGGGGCTATTAAACCGAGGGGAGATGCCGTGCGCAGGTGCCAAGGAGATGCCAGCGGGGCTGCCACTAAGGGGGGCCCAGGAGGAAAGGCAGCCTGCCGTAAGGCAAGGCTTGCACAAGCCTGCGGTCACCAAGGTTTCCTTCCCTGCTGGCGTGTAATTCTACCCTGCGCCCCAGCTCTCCCGCTAGGGAAGTGTTGCGCAAACCAGGATGACCTCCGCTGACATTAGTATCGCCCTCGCTGACCGCGGCCATAAAAACACGTATCACACCCACACAGACTGTACTTTGCTCCTGAAGAAACAAAGTCAATTCCTTACTTATCTTCAGGGGTGGCACGCTCCGTTCTGCGCAAAAGTAACCCCAAATAGCCGCACACACACCAGGAGCTCAAGGGAGACTGACACCAGTTACCCATCTCAGCGAGCGCAGAAGCCGCCGCGTGGCTCAACACGCCAATCAACCGCTCAGTTCCTCGGCCTCGGCCGGCCCCTCACCGCCCGCCCCGCCCGCGCGCCGCCACCCCTGGGCTGTCAAAGGGCAGCGCTCGGCCGGCCGGCCAGGGAATCCCCATCCTCTGCGACGTCAGTGCAGGGCGGCCCCACCACCCCGGGGCCCAGCTTAAGCGCCGGCGGCACTTCTTGGCCTCCCCGGGCATCCGTGCCGGCGAGCCTAATCTCTCGCCGCCAGAAGAGCAAGCGCTTCATCTAGAAGCGCTGCCACCGCTCCTGGGAGCCGCGTTCAGAGCGCCGGTAACGGCGGCCGCCGGCCGAACCGGACACCCCAGGCTTTACACGCACGGCTTCAAATCTTCACCCAGTCCTGCCAATTCGGGCGCCTCTGACCGACGAGCGAGCGAGGTCATCTCGCCGGTAAATAGCGGGGCCCACCCGACTCCCCTGCCGCCCACACTCCCTCAGCCTCAGTTTCCCGGCGGCAGCCGTCGCTGAGGGCAGAGCGGACATGAGCCCCAGGCCCAGCGGCCCGAGGGAGCGTCGGCCTCGCGGCGCCCCCCGCCCCGGGGCCCCCACGCACCGGCTTCCCTCCCCTCGCCCAGGATCCGCTGCGGGGGCCCGAGCGCCCGTGACGCCTCCGACGGGCCTCGCCTAGGCCGCGGCCATCTTTCTTCCGGGAAGAGGCGGAGCTGGGACGGTGCGCGCGGGCGCGACGCCGGCGCGACGGCGCGGGCGCCGCCATATTTTGTCCGGGCGGAAGGGGACGCTCGGCCCCTCCAGGGCAACCAATGAGGAGGGCTCGCGTGCCCACGTGCCGTGCGGGCACGTGACGGGCAGCGCCGGGCCCTCCGCCGCCGGTGGACGCGGCCTGCGCGCCGGCTTCGGGGCCTCGGGGGCGCTTCCCGCGCGCGCGCGCGCGCCATGAAGCTGCTGCGGCGCGCGTGGCGGCACCGGACGGCGCTGGGCCTGGGCGGCCTGGCGCTCTGCGGCGCTGGGCTGCTCTACCTGGCCCGCTGCGCCGCCGACGGCCCCCACCCGGCTCCCGGCCGCAGTCCCGCGCCCGCCGGGCCCGCGCGCGCCGCCGCCTTCCTGGCCGTGCTGGTGGCCAGCGCGCCGCGGGCGGCCGAGCGGCGCAGCGTGGTCCGCGGCACGTGGCTGGCGGCGGCGCGGCGCGGCCGCCCGGGCGACGTGTGGGCGCGCTTCGCGGTGGGCACGGGCGGCCTGGGCGCCGACGAGCGGCGCGCCCTGGAGCGCGAGCAGGCGCGGCACGGCGACCTGCTGCTGCTGCCCGCGCTGCGCGACGCGTACGAGAACCTCACGGCCAAGGTGCTGGCCATGCTGGCCTGGCTGGACGAGCACGTGGCCTTCGAGTTCGTGCTGAAGGCGGACGACGACTCGTTCGCGCGGCTGGACGCGCTGCTGGCCGAGCTGCGCGCGCGCGAGCCCGCGCGTCGCCGCCGCCTCTACTGGGGCTTCTTCTCGGGCCGCGGCCGCGTCAAGCCTGGGGGCCGCTGGCGCGAGGCCGCCTGGCAACTCTGTGACTACTACCTCCCCTACGCACTGGGCGGCGGCTACGTGCTCTCGGCCGACCTGGTGCACTACCTGCGCCTCAGCCGGGAGTACCTGCGCGCGTGGCACAGCGAGGACGTGTCCCTGGGCGCCTGGCTGGCCCCGGTGGACGTCCAGCGCGAGCACGACCCGCGCTTCGACACCGAGTACAAGTCCCGCGGCTGCAGCAACCAGTACCTGGTGACGCACAAGCAGAGCCTGGAGGACATGCTGGAGAAGCAGCAGACGCTGACGCGCGAGGGCCGCCTGTGCAAGCGCGAGGTTCAGCTGCGCCTCTCCTACGTCTACGACTGGTCGGCGCCTCCGTCGCAGTGCTGCCAGAGGAAGGAGGGCATCCCCTGAGCTGCAAGCGCAGCCGACCCGCCACACGTCACGTGGCGCTGGAGGGAGGCCAGGACAGGTGCCTCAGGAGGGGGCCACCGCAGCGAGTCCCTCGGGGTCCTGTGGGGCCGCTGCTGAGGGGCCTCCCACTGGCCTTACACGGGCAAAGCTGGCCGGTTCGGCTGGTTACCCAGAATGAGTCCAGCCCTCGTGGGGGCCGGGTGCATTGGCGACCAGTGGGGTTTTCAGGCAGATGCCAAGCAGCAGTGGACAGCCGCTAGGTCCCAGCTCTGGTGGGCACCCAGGCCTGTGCACCCCCGTGGCCACCATGGGGCCTCACTCCAGACCCCGTCTTGTTCCGGGTCTGGGAGACCCGTGGGTCTTGCCAGGGCGGCACATAATGTCGGGGTAGCAGTGTTCTGTCCCTGGATCTCAGCCGGCATGGGCCTGGACTCCGAAGATGCCCAGCTTTGAGTGTGACGCAAACAGCAGTGGCTTGCAGCCCCGCCCCGCCTGCGCACCTGCTGTCTTCTCCCCAGGTGGAGGAGAGCAGCCAGAGGCTGGAGCCGACAGGCACTTGCGGCCCTGGCCCCAAAGAACGCATCTGGACTAGTTCGGGGGTGGGGGCTTCGTCTCGTCCTGCATCCTGTGTTGACCGTCCACCTAGGAAATCACCACACCAAGAGCTGTGGCTGCAGGGAAATGACCCCTGGGCTCTTGCATGTTGCCGCTTGACTGTGGGTTGCACCCAGTGGCTTTTATCAAAATCACCGTGGATTTAGTGGGTTAGGTTACCTCTTATGTTCCATGTTGGTGTCATTTGTCACATGGCAGTCTAAGATTTAACTGTGTGTTTTGTTATTTAGCTCCAATGGTATTTTGGTCTGTGTTGCTTTAGAGTGAATCCATGGTAAATGTAATTCAGCGTTAGTCTGTGACTTATAAACATTGTAAATTTGTGTAGGTAAGTTAGGAGTGTGTGGGTCTCCGTATTTTTTAAATTATTTAAGGGAAGACTTTTCTATCAGAATTTGGGCTTTGTGGATTAATCTGTTTTTACAGCTTGAGTTACAGACTTGTTACCGCCTGTGTGTTTAAATGTGGAAGAATTCTAAAAGTGTCCATTTCTCTTTACAGTTTACACAAAAGTCAGTCCCATTGTCTCTTTCTGAAAAGACTTTCCTTTTAAGGCTTCCTCACGGCCATGCAGGGGCAAGTGTTTCTCACACACTCATCTGTTATGTTAGACTCTGGGCCCAAGTTCCAGGAATCTGAACCCTTGGAAGCATCGGTGAGGTTTCCCACATTCTGTCTTAAGAAAACAGGCTCTGCTGGTTGGCGTGACCTTTTGGAGACAGAAAGCATTCACGCGCACCCTCCTGGCTGATCACCTCTCATACCTAACACATCCTGAGAAGATCAGGGTTCTTTTCTCCCCATTAAATGTGAAAAGTGAGTGTTGTGGTCATCACAAAAGTCAAATAAAGAGGCTCCAGGACAGCCGTGAGCCCTTCTGTCAGCCCAGTGGTGTGTGATGCTTCACGTTCTTATTCTGGAATCTGGGTTGGGTCGCCTGGCGATGCTGCTGGTGTCTATAGTCCACTTCGGGGCAATGCAGATGCAGGGAGCAAATCTCTTGACTTGCCTTTGCACTGCCTTTCCTTTGTGTTCTCAGGCCGTGGATTTTAGGAGCGGGTGTCCTGGTGCTCTTGGGCTGCCATAACAACCCCGCAGACAAGCTGGCTTGAGCAGCAGACCTGTCTTCCTCGCGGTTCTGGAGGCTGGCAGTCAGGTCCGAGTGCTCGCAGGGCCGCGTGCTGGTGAGGACCCTCTTCCTGGTGCAGGTGGCCACTTTCTCGCTGCGTCCTTAGCGCAAGAGAGAGCCAGAGCAAGCTCTCTGGTGTCCCTTTTTACAAGGACACTAATCCCACCAGAGGGCCCACCCTTGTGACCTCAGCTAACACCAGCTCCAAATACCATCACATTGGGGGTTAAAGCTTCAATCTAAGTTTTGGGGGACACAATCATCCTAGCAGCAGTCTGGGTTATTTGTGTTTAAAGGTAGAAGAGTACCCAGAATTTGGAGTCTTGGGCCAGAAGGAAGGGAGGATGGTCTTGTGGTTGCAATTCTCCTGCCTTTAGAAGGTAGAAGCTGGGCCAGAGAGGTCCCAAGATGTGACAAAGTTCTGATTATAAGGTGACTGTGGGCTTTCTGATCGGCCGCCTCGAGGCAGGCCTGACTGGCCCTGTGAACACATTTCCAAGACAAGGATTCATGAGAGGGTCCAGGTTTGGGGACACTGGGGTGAGCAGAATGGGACCCTGCCAACTGGGGTCAGGTTCCCAAGGGATACTGAGAACAGTGGGACCTGGTTCCTGCTGGCCATTTTCACCCGGATGTTTTGTCTGAACGTCGGGATCGTTGGAGTTGGCGTGTGCACGTCTCCGTTTTTCAGACGAGGAGACAGTGCTTGGACAGACAGCTTGCCGGGGCCACATGCCAGTGGCAGAGCCAGGATCCCACCCAAAGGCTGGACCTCCACATCCCTGCCCAGCATCTACAGTCCTGCTGTAGCTTCCGGGTTTCTCTGGAATGGACCCCATGGAAAGCATGGCACCAATGTCCAAGACCTCCTAGTAAAAAATCTAAAAATCGAGGGCATGTCTCTTTGGAGGAGTGGGGGAGGGTCCCTGAGCGTTAGCACTCACTTGAATCACATGGAAGTGCCCATATGCAGTCAGGTTTGACAAAAATGGAAAGTTCATATTGTTCAACGTAAATCATTAAATTTCAAAACAGAACAAACCAGACGCTGGGCTGACTGCGCATCATTACTGCGGTTGTGATGTCCGCATTCAGACCACACTTTGGGGCTAAAGGCCAGAGGCCCCTTCCTAGACTGACCCTCAGCCATCACCTTATCCGTGACCCCAGGGCCTGTGGATAGAGCCTGCCCTCCTCCAGTCCAGCTGGCAGGTTCTCCAGGTCGGGGTATCCCTCCCCAGACTGTACCTCCCACCCACTGAGGCATGCACTATGGGCTCCACACCATCTGGACACGTGTGCCCTATAGACCAGGGGCTGAGCTCAGGCTCTCCGTGAGCCCAGCACTGGCCCAGGGCCCAGGTGACAGTAGGCTCTTGGGAGATGGGGAATCAGACCACCAAACTGGTTTTTATGGGGGGTTTAGGATATAGGACCACTAACTCTTCTCCCAGCCAAACTAGTATCTCTCTTTAAGTGGCCCGTCAGAGCCCACCTCTGCAGGGCATCAGGACCAGATGGGCATGGGGCATCCGGCACCACCTCAAGGGATGCACCTCTCCTCGTGGAGGGCCCTGGTCCTGCCCCTCCCTCCCCTAAGGCCAATGTGGAGAGCCCTGGCAACAGCCCCTTCATGTTCCTGAGAAAGGAGGAAGAGACGGGGGGCATAAAGCCTGAGCGCCTTGGCCAAAGTCCCAGGGCTAGAAAATGGGAGAAACTTCAATACTGGCAGTAACAGGATGCATCTCCCAAGAATTACGTCAAGCAAGAAAAGTCCATCCCAAAAGGTTGCATACTGGGTACCTCCATTTCCATGACATTCTTGGACGATCATGGTTCTAGACATGGAGGGCAGATCAGTGCTGCCAGGGGTCAAGGAGGCGAGGTGGAAAGGGAGACGGCAGTTGGTTCTGGGACTGCCCCGCATCTGGCTTGGATGTCCACGTCCTGCTTGTGATGTTGTCCAGTAGTTTTGCAAGACTCTGCCACTGGGGGAGACTGGGTGAGGGGCACGGCACCTCTATTTGTCAAAACTGCATTGAATTTACAATCATCTCAAAATTTAAAATTTAAAAATATATACTACAACACTAATTCTAATACAAAAGAGAGAAACGTGGGACCCGAGAGAGACTCTGGAGGAGGCAGGGCGCCCTAGGATGGCCGGGCACCAAGAAGGGACCACACAGTCATGCTAGAGAGAGTAGTGCAACTCCCAGAGGCAAGCCATGAGCCCTGTGGTGAATGGGAGTTGGTGTGGTACCCCACCATCTGCCCTGTCCCCCCCAGATCTGAGCCAAGACCTCCCCTGGCCCCTCACACCCCCCAAAAGCCTGGGTCCACCTGGTGGATCAGGGACATGGTAGGGACTGAAGGAGATGGGGCCTACAGTGTGGGGGAGGCTCCCCTGGACACACACCTGCTGGAGGAGACCATGTGCCAACCGGGCTGCAGGTTCATGGTTGAGCCTTAGACTAGCACAGCTCCTGATGCCCAGTGGCCCTCACCCCTCCCAGCTGCGTGGCATCCCTGACCCCTCGCCTCTGGCTGGGTGGGCCTCCCAGAGCTCAGCACAGACCCTGCCTCACAGGGGCAGGCCTCCCTCTGTCCCGCATCTGGGCTGGGAGGACTGGGTCCTGCAGTGGGAGGAAGGGGATGGCTGGGTCATGGCCAGAATCCGCAGGGTCTGACAGGGATGGCCAGTGCGCCCCTCAGCCCCCACCTGACCCAGGCACCTGGTCCCCATTGTGAGACCTTTCGCCGTCTGGGGCCAAGGGAGCACAGGGTCGATGGCCACAGACAGGCCTAAAGCAGGCCAAGCATCCAGCCCCGCTCAGGACCGCCGGAGGAACCACGGAGAACCGCGTTCAAAGGCCCCTGGGCTGCAGGTAGCCCAGTGAAGACCGTATTACACCTAATTTGCTCCTTGGTGCTTGCACTCGGTCCCAGGAGCTTGGAGAGAGGCTTGGGCTGTTTTTCCTCCTCCTAAGTATGCTCGGGGTTGAGCTGCGGGGCAGCTCAGAGCCTGCCCGGAGTCCAGGGAGCAGGCAGAAGGCCTCCTGTGTCTGTCCTAACACCAGGACCCGGCCTCAGAACCAACACTGGGCTCTTAAAGGGTTGCAGTCCAGGCCCTGGGGGTCTCCTCATTCCTGAGACCCTATGGCCCTCCACCCTTGGGTCTCCCCGCCAGGGGTTACACCCCCCCAGCCCCCACCCAGATGACCCTCCCCACAGCCTTGAGAGCTGAGATAACCCCTTCACCTGTCACCTGGCCTCTATGGGCAACCCCCTTCTTCAGGGCCAAGGTGGGCTCACTGCCAGCCGGGGTTACCCCCCGAGTTCCCCCCTCCCCTCACACAGCCGCTCCCACTCACCCCCAACGGTCTCCTCTGACCCAGCCCCATTCCCCGCCCTTCCTGACCCCCATCTCCCCTGTAGATGGTGCTCTTAGCTCCCCATCCTTCCCCAGGCCCCCTCTGAGACCCTCACAGCCTCCAGCAGAAGCCCCAGCACGAGCTTCCACGGGCACACTGCACTGACTGCTTCAGAGCTTTCCCAAAGCAACAGAACAACCCACCACCCATGTGTCCTGGGGCCCGCATGCCCCGGGCAGTGTCCTCTGCTGGGCATCTCTGGAGCCACCAGCCCTTCCTCCCCGAGGACCCTGAGCCTCCCCATTGCGGGGTCACACGGGAGGTTCTGCCGTGGGTGGGGCGGCCTGAGGGGTGGAAGCAGGTAAGGAGAGTGGGAGGGGGGACTGACAGCCTCAGGTGTTTGCTCAGCGCGCTGCTCTGCCCACGGCCTGGGGCTGGTGGGGCTCACAGAGGCTGATGGCCGTCAATGCAGGGCAGCCACCCCAGCTCCTGACCTTCCCCTAGACCCCTGAGGGGCCCAGAACAGGACATGGGAAATGAGTGAAAACAGGACAGATGAGCAGCTCCGTGAGGCTAGGGCAGGGCCCCAGCGCCGGGGGGCCTGTTCTGGGAGGTCCCAGGGATTTGGAAGGCCATTCTGGATGCTAGCCTCAGGTGCCCAAGTCCGAAGACCGGGCAGAGGTGTGGCCCTCGGTCTGAGCACCAGCAGGTGTCCAGGGGTCCATCGAGCCCCGTCCAACTGGTGGGGTCCTGGAGAGAGTACCAAGCCTGAGGGGGGACGGTGGTGTCAGCCAAGTTGCTCTCAGGAGACCCGGCCTCTGCGGAGATGGGGAGAGAGTAGCTCCTGCCCCTCCGCTTAACAGAGACTTGAAGGCTTCACCTGGCCCATCTCGGGAGCGGGGGCGTGGGGGGGACCCAGGAAGTGATGAGGGTCAGGGTCTCTACAGAGCGGTCTCCACCCCAGAACACACCCCCCATCCTAGGAAAGGGACCCTGGCAGCTGGGTGGGCAGCCAGAACTGGAATCTGGGGAGGCCTGGGCAGATGGGAGCGGCGGGGGAGGCAAGGGGCAGCAG
Source organism: Mirounga leonina (assembly GCF_011800145.1). Lineage (NCBI taxonomy): Eukaryota > Metazoa > Chordata > Mammalia > Carnivora > Phocidae > Mirounga > Mirounga leonina. The sequence goes on along the minus strand of NW_023270447.1, from coordinate 93,706,418 downwards.
CTCGGCGGGCCACTCAGCAGGACGGTCAGGGCCCCTCCCACACACATCCGTGGCCAGCAGGTGGGGGTGCCCAGAGTAGCCTCCACACACAGGTACCCCCGTCTCCCCTGGCCCCAGGTCCCCGCACTTCCCCTGCACATGGCCCCAGGCCCCTTCTGCTACAGCCAGCGGGGTCCACCAAGCAGAGCTCAGCCGGCTGTGGTGCTGGGTGTCGCTCCAGGCCAGGGCGGAGCCAGGGCCACGAGTTGCCTGGACAGCGCGTTGCTCTGTGCACGGGATGGAGGCTGCACCCTGGGCTGCTCTGTGCTCAGCACAGGCAGTGGCCGGCCAGACAGGAAGCCTGCAAAGACCCTCACCCAGCTCCCACCTCCACCGACCCAGGGCTGACCCAGCCTGGTGACCCGAGGAGAAGGAAATCCAAGCCCGGCCCGCTCCTTCCAGCGGCGTCCTTGGATCTCGGCGGCCCAGCCCCCATGCGGTTCTCCATGGTTCCTCCGGCGGTCCTGAGCGGGGCTGGATGCCTGGCCCGCTTTGGGCCTGTCTGTGGCCATCGACCCTGTGCTCCCTTGGCCCCGGACGGCGAAAGGTCTCACATGGGGGCCAGGGGCCCCTGCACCCTGACGCAGGCACCCACTTGGTCCTACAAAGGGAGTGATGGAAAGAAGGCCGAGCCAGGCTCAAGCCCGCAAGAGCAAGGCCCCTGTGTCAGGCCCTCCCGCCACGGGAAGAAGGATCAGACAACCCCACGGTGAAGGCGCGTCCTGCTGTGAGCGACCCCAGGCTGCTGGGCCCGCCTGGCGGGGAGGGATTCAGGCCCACAGCAGGGGGCCAGCAGGGGCCGGGAGGCAGGCAAGGGGCTCTAAGGAGGCTGAGTGCTTGCTTCTGGAGATGCTATACGTCAGAAGTGGAGTTTTGCTTGGCCCTCTGACACCCTTCCTGTTCACTCCTGTTCGCGCTGCCACCCCCTCACATGCCCAGGTTCAGACAGAGCAGCCTGGAGGGGCCGCAAGTGCAGCTGGGGGTCCCTCCTACCCTCGAAGCCGCCTGGGTGTGTGTGACATGCCGGCTGTTGCAAAACTGACGTTATCACACCAGAGGAACCCATGAGTCACTGCCCCGGAGCAGGGGCTGCACCCCAAACCCTCCTGAACAAAGGCCTTTTGTCCCCAAGCTCCACCACCCCCGCCCCCAGGCCCGCCCGTGCACACGGCCAGACTCACGAGCGGGCAGACATGCCGACGGCAGCCGGAGGCAGGGTCAAGGGTAGGGCTGCGTTCTTGACACCTGGACATGCCTCCCAGCCCTCTTGGACCCAGCTGCACGGTCTGGGCTCTGGGAGACCCGGGGTGCTGAAGGCCTCCGCTCTTGGGTCAGCTCAGGTGCCCGGGGCTAGAGCCCCAGCAGCTGGCTGACCCTGGGGCAGGACCCTCAGGTCAGGGAGCGCTCAGAGCCCAGAGGGCGCAATGGCCAAGCCCAGTCAGTGAGCAAGACCCCAGGGAGGCAGCGCCCCCCCCTGCCCCCCAGCTCCTGTCTCAAGAGGGCTCCCTGGCCTTAGATCAGCGCTCTGTGTTCAGGACAGAGACCTCAGGCGAGATAAGGCTCCCTGCTGCCCGCAGTGAGCTTCTGCCTCAGGGCAGTGTGCTCGGAGCTCCTCCTTGGGGGTGAGGAATCCCTGTCCCTAGCCACCATCCCCCAGAGTCCCCAGCCATCACAGTGAGCCCAGCTTGAGGTTCCCCACCTCAGGGTCCCGCGGTTTTGTGACCATCAGCATGGTCCAGCCAGCTGGCCTCCCTGATGCCAAAGACCCCAAGCACAGCCATTCCCGAGCTCAGTGACCGGCTGGCCAGGGGCTCCAGCCACTAGGTCCTGGACACCTGTCCTGTGTTTGCTCCCAAGGGTCCTGGCAATTCCAGCTTAACAAAGAAAGTCCTTGCCCCAGGCAGGGATAGAGGAGACACAGAGACCACCGCTCCAAGTCAGAGACACCATCCCAGCCACTGCCAGGACAGGGAGCCTGGGGACAGGCAGACCCAAAAAGAGAAGTACAGAAACTGCCCCCCAGACCCCCGCACCCCCAGGCCAAATCTCAGTCCCTGGCCCAGGTCACAGGAGTCAGGACGTCTGGTCTGGGAGTGAGCACCTCCCAGGTGTGCTCGGAGGAACCTGGCTGGGGATAGATAGCCACCCTTGGAACAGCCCCCGCTTACCAGCCACAGGCCCAACCTGAAGGGGTGAAGTCAGACCCAAAGCTGGGCCCTGGCCTGGCTATATGCTAACGTCCACACTTCTGGCAGGGACCCCAGGGCCCAGGTGAGGGTGGGGGGGCCTCTTCTGTAAGCCTCACCCCTACCCTGTCCCGTCCCTCAGCCCCACAGAGAATCATGGTGTGAGGGAACGGCGGCCTTCTCGCTCAAAGCCTGGAACCGCGCCCCCACAACGCCCCTCCAGGCTCCAGCCCCGCAGACCTAGGGTGGGGCCCAGCTGCTAAGCTATAGCGGTTTCTCCTGGCCCCCGAGAGCACTTCCCAGCTGTCCTGAACCAGACAGCCACATTCCTGTCTGCACTCAAACCAGACAGCGCGCCCAGGGTGCTAGAAGGCCAGGCTATGGCCCGACACTGAGACACCCCAAGGCCTACCGTGGGGCCAAGAGGGGCCAGTCAGTGGCAGTGCAGGGCTAGGGGATCCCAGAGGAAGCGTGCTCCCTCCCACGAGCCCCTACCTAGTAGAGCAGAGCCCCGAGCCCTGCCTGGCAAGCCCCAGGGTCAGATGGAGGTTCTGGGAAGTGAGCCCTAGGGGAGGTCAGTGAGGTCAGCCCATTACTTCCCGCTGCTCCCGGGTAGGGTGCGGGGTCAAGGGTCAACCCAAGGCCATCCAGAGCTGTGCAGCCACTCTGCACAGACGCTCAGGCCCCAGCCAGACGCTCAGGCCACCCCAAAACACAGCTACAAATCCAGAGAGGCCAGGCCGGGGCAAGAACCCCATCTCCCAGGCTCTCCCACTCCCTGGAGACCCCGCTCAGGCTGGGCATCGCCACAAGGGCCCAGGGCCACCTAGGGGGCTCCAGACCCCTCCCCAGGCCACGGGAAGCT
>NW_023270447.1:93657719-93703318 GCF_011800145.1 Mirounga leonina | reverse complement strand
AGGGCCACCTAGGGGGCTCCAGACCCCTCCCCAGGCCACGGGAAGCTTTTCAAACACCACAGTCTGGGTTGAGGACAACACGGCAGCACTGCTCCACTGAAGCAGGTCCCAGAGTCAGCTACTTGAGAATCTTCATCTTCTCCATGTGCAGAAGACTGCTTTCCCTTGTATCTGTGGGGCCGGTACCCCGGCCCTGGAAGGCAGGCTATGCCTTTGGGAGCCTCACTCTGCACCGGCCCCTTGCTCACACTGGGAGGCCAGGCTGTGTCCTTGGGGGCCTGTCTGAGCCTGGGGCCTGAACCCTGGGCCCCTCAGCTCACAGCCCTGGATGCTGTACAGTAGCCACCATGGCCCACCCCAGCCCCCCATGACTTTGCTCCCACACTCTCAGCCATGGAGGCTCAACAGGAGATAGCACATTCCAAGAGAATTACAGCTAAGTGGCTAATGACCTCTGATTAGGGTGGCAGAAACAGGGAGGAAGACCAGACAGACCTGGAGGCAGGTGCAATCAGGCGGCGGGCCCAGGGCCCTGGCTACCTGCCCACCGTGGGCCCCAAGGGGCTGGCCTGGTTTGTCCTTCTTGTCCTCGCCTCTCACCTGTCATCCCCTGTCTGTCACTCTCTGTGGGCCCTGGGCCCCATCTCTGGGTCTGGGTCTCCATCTCTGTCATCACAGTCCCCAAAGCCCATCTGGATACCATGAGACCTGTCCCCGCCTGGACCTGACCAGGGAGGGGACTGGCTGGCGTTGAAGGACCTGCAGGGGAGTGGGGAGCCCCTGGATGCAGTGAGGCCCCAGGCACAGCTGAGAGTCCGGCTGGGTGCTGGCCGTTATCTTTCAGCATCCCCGTCCCCTGTTTCCCTCTGTAAACGGGTGTCCGGCATGGACAGTGCCCACAGCCAAGCCTAGCGCAGGACCTCAATAATGGGAAGCGGGAGACAGTGGCCCCTCCTGAGTTTCTGCCTCCCTGGTGTGCCCCTCCTCTCCCAACCTCCCCAGAAAGGCACCCGTGCCCCGCCCCCCATCCCCGCAAGCGGCCAGAATATCCCGCTCAGACCGGGCCGGCGCCTGCAGCCACCGCGAAGCACAGACACCCCCAACTCGGCCCCCAGCCCCTGACGCCACCCTGGGGCGACCAGGGAGCGAGGTGAGGACGGGTCATCGGCCAAGTCTGTTGCTGTGGGGGCTGGCGCCAGCCCGGCACCAGCACTCTCCTGCCTCATTACTCAGCGGGCTGCAGGGAGGGTCCCCAAGGGGAGGGGAGGGATAATGGCTCTCGGCTCCGGTCTCTTCCGCCCTGCCTCCCCTCCCTGCCCCTTGAGCCAGCAGGCAGACCCGGGAGCCCTTGTCCTCCCCGCCCCCTGCCCATCCCCGCTCAGCCTTGGAGAGGGGGCTTCAGGCCCTGCCCCCCCTCCCAGGCATCTGTGGAGGGGCCAGGGGCCTGGCCTGGCCCCGGCCCCCGAGGTGGGGCTGCCTGCTGAGGGCCCAGGTGCCAACCAGAGATCGTATCTCCGCAGCTCTGCAGGGGCCCGGACATCCCAAGACCAATTTACATTCTTTGGTCTGGGTTCTCTGGAGCCAAAACAGGGTGGGGGTGGAGGGCCCCAAATCCACAGGAGCCGCAGGCACGGCCTTGGCCACCCCACCTGGGGTTTGTACGGGCCTCCGGGAGTGGAGAGGTGCCCTTGGCTCCGCCCCAGAAACGCATGCGCACTTAGCACACCGGGGGTGAGGCGCACCGCCCTCCGGGTTCACGTGCGCAGCCCTGTGCGTGGCCCCCACCCGCGTGCTCCCTGCGCCTGCCCCCCCCCCGACAAGGCCCTCTGAAGGGCTCCCCACCTTGCTCTTTGCACCCCAGACAGGGACCGCGCACGGTATCCGGCTGCCATCTGACTCACCAACTTCTGGGACTTCTGGTTCCCAGGCTGAATGGGTCTGGGCCCCTGGCCCTGCAGGTGTTAGGGGCCGCTGCCTCCAAGACTGGACATGAGACAGCACGTCCTTCCGGGGCTGCACCCCCACCCCCACCTCCACGATGACTCAGTAACCAGGCGACAGGGAGGGCTGAGAGCTCTTTATTGCTGTGACCACAGGTTTAACAGAGGACAGTGGGTGTGTGAGGGCCAGCAGGTGCTCTTGGCCCCTGTCTGGCCCTCACGTGCCCAGGAGCAGGCCGGAGAAACTGGAGCCACTCTGGATGGTGAGGGTGGTCCCGGAGCCGTTGTCCACAAAGACGGAGGCATACTGTCCGGCCTGCAGACACCCCACAGTGGGCATCACCACCCACGGCGCCCGCCTGCCCAGGGGGCAGCATATGGAGGAATGAAGCTCGAGCCCCACCAGGCAGCACCCACCCCGGGGGTCACGTGGCCGATGTCCGTCCACTCGCTGGGTTAAGCAGCGCCAGGCCAAGGCTCCAGGCGTAGGACCCCTCCCCACCCATCCAAGCCCTCCAGCCTCACCTGCAATTGCAGCAGCCCCTCCACATGCACGGTGAAGACCCTACCGCGGCTCTCCAGGCCCGAGATGGCCTCCAGGGACCTGGACGCGGCGCCGCAGGGCGAGGGTGAGGGCACGTTGGCTGTGGGGCCAGCCCCCCCGCCACCGGGTACACAGCTCTGTGTCCTGCCCTCTGCCCAGGCAGGACAGTTCAGGCTTGGGCACCATCCCCCACGGCCCCCGCAGCATCAAAAGTGCCCGCAGGGAAGGCCCACTCACGTGTGTCGATGACACAGGGACTCAATGCAGATGAGCACCCGCACTGTGTCCCGAGCCCGCGGCCGCACCCTGCCCTGCAGCTCCCTGTGGTCTGTGGAGACAGGCCCAGCCTGCAGCAGCCCCCAGGGAGGACAGAGCAGAGAGGGGCGGTGGCTAGACTGCTAGGGGCGGGCCCGGGAGCTGCTGAGGGCTGGGGGAGAGTGGGCCCTGAGCGAGAACCCCCCTCCCCTGCGGGAGGTGGGGATGGAACAGGAGGCACCTCTTCAATGGGACCCAGGCCTGGGGGCTGGCCCCCACTCACCCACATGCAGGCTGGCAGAAAACTGGAAGATGGCGGTCACCGGGGCTGTGAACCGGCCCGACGCCAGGCTCAAGCCAGACCCCCGCAGGAAGGCGCCCTGGGCCGTGGGCTGGAGGGATAGCAGGTGAAGAGCCGGCTGCAGGGCCTGGGCCCTCATCTTGCACATCCAGCCTGGGGGAGGTGCCTGTGACCAACAGCTGCCCGCCCCCCCCCCACCAAGCAGGGCCCAGGTGGGCAGGATGGGGTGGGGGGGAACCTGTGTGTCTTCACCCACCTGGGCCTCTGGGCACAGGCTCCAGGCCCAAAGGGATGGGTGAACCCTCAAGAGCCCCCACCAGGGAGGGCATCCCTGGCTCCTGGCCACCTTGGACCCCACCCTAAGTCGTGGCACATGGGACCTGCTAACCCTGACCCAGGTCACCTCCTCCCCGCCCCGCCCGCCGCGCCTGGCTCCCCCAGGCGCCCCCTGGGTGTATGTGCTGGGTGTGAGACCTGCCCAGCGGTGGGGAGCCGACCCAGCACCCTGCCCCCCCCCCCACCGCTGGCCGCTGCTGGCATTGAGGACGGCCTTCAGCAGATGCCCCGAGCAGACCAGGGCTCGCCCCAACGCGCACTCACGGCCTGGAAGCCATGCAGCTCCACCAGCGTCTTCTCGTCCACCACCATGGGGCCCTTCAGTGCACAGTGGAAAGCCTCGGCCACCAGCCGCCCACCAGTCCCCTCAGGCAGCAACGGGCCCAGCAGCCCCAAGAACCGGCGCTCGGTGGCCTCTGTGGGGAAAAGGGTGAGGGCAGCGTCTTGGGGTTGGGGCGGTCACCCCCAGGGCCCAGGCGGGAAGAGTCCAGGACAGCAGCCTCACCTTTCAGCATCTCCTGAAACTCTCGAAGCAGGGCCTCCTGGGTGACTGCGGCACCGGGGGGTCCGGGGGGTCCGGGAGGCCCGGGGGGCCCGGGGGGGCCAGAGAGGCCTCGCTGGGGGGAGGCAGGAGAAAGTGAGGGTCCCAGTGGGAACCACAGCCCCCCCTGCCCTGGGTTCAGACCCCGGGGCTCACCGACTTCTTGTCCCGGCCCCGGCACCGTGTCTTCGAGGCCCCCTCATCTGGCCGCCGGACGAAGTTCAGCCATGTCATGTGGGCGTCTGAGAACTCAGACCCCAGGGCCTCAGGTGGCTGCAGGGCCAGGGACAGAGCTAGCGTGCTGGCCACGAGGCCCCCGTGAGTCCTGCCCTACTGCCCCCAGTGGGGAGTGGGGAAACTCAGGGCCCAGGCCACCTTGGGCAGGACTCAGGGCACGCACAAGATACGTGGCAGTGGGGCACCGCAGGCCACCCTGGGGACCCAGGCCTGGACGCACGCAGCAAGGGCTTCCTTTGTGGAAGCCAGGACCTGATGTCCGGGCACCTTGGTTTTGGATCTGTGTTGGAGCACTTGTGTCCCTTCCCGCTGTGCCGGGTTACCCCCAAGCAGACAGGCACACCCATGTACACATGGGGCCAGCCGCACACGCCCCAGCAGGTGGGCGGTAAAGAGCAGGAGCAAATTTCGGTGGGGCGGTGGGGGGGCTTCCCAAGAGCTTCAGAGCCACGCCAAGCTGGGGCGAGGATGGGCACAGGCTCTGCTTTGTGCTGGGCATCAGGGGTGCGAGCGGGCAGCCTTGGCACTCCCGCCGGCCCCGCCCCTCAGGCTCGGACCCAGGCCACAGCTGGCCAGCCCACCTGGCTGTTCAAGCAAGGTCTGGGAGGGGCAGAGTGGAGCTGCCTAAGACCATGCCCCCCTCCACCCTCCCAACGACCCCCTCCTAAGCCCAGTTTCTGCACCAGGACAGGCAGGAGAGGCAGGAGCACCCTAAGCCCCAAGGTCAAAGAAGGAGCACATCATGCCAAGTAAGGGGGCGTGGGCTGGGGAGAGAGTCGGCCTGCCTCTGAGGAAGTCTGCATGCCAACAGGAAGCTCATGAAATGGGCAGGAACACAGCAGATGTTGGCCTGGCTGGGAGGGAGCCACCATCATGGGGCTAGCAGAGCCCTGGCCACTCTCGGAGAGCTGTTCCCGGCAGGGCAAGCTGAGAGGTCCTGACTCAGGCAGGTCCAGTCCAGCAGTCTGCCCTCAGTCCCAAACATGGCAAGAGCCAGGTTCCCGGGGCAGGTGCTGCCTCCCGACCCGGGGGGGCCAGGGCCTCTCAGCAGACCAGACAGGCCTCTATCCTGGGGGATGGGAGGGGCAGGAGGGTGGGGTGCCTCCCACCCCTGATCTGGGCCCCACCCAGAGAAGAGAGAGAAGCCAAGAATATTTGAATGTCCTGGTTCCTCGCATATCTGTTATCTGCCTGATCCCCTGGCTGCCACCGCCCTAGCCACGCTTGAGGGACCCAGGAGCCTGGAGAGACAAGTCCATCAGTGGTGTCTAGGGGCCAAGGGGCAGGTGGAAGATGAGCCCACCCCTAGCAGGAAGAGCAGGGGTCCCAATGTCTGGGGAGGGCTGTCCTGGGATATGTGTCCCATGGCAGCCCCCCACCATGGAGGCCACTCCTGGAATAGAGATTTGCCTGATTGTCCCCAGATGGACCCGTGCCTGCCCCCAGAAGCTGTCGGTAGCCCACCCTTCTCTGGCTGGCAGGGCCCAAGGACTCATTCTCCTCAGCCTGCCCATCTGGAAGATGGGGCCTCGGGCTCCAATGGGCTGCGTGGGCTGAGAGCAGCCGGGCTGGCTGCCGCAGAGACGCCCTTGGGAGGCGGGAGGCCAGGATCAAAGGCATGAGGGCTTGGGGGTGGGGGGCCTGCCCCAGCAGCTGCCTCTCCCTTTCCAGGCCTGCGGCCCCCAGGTGGGCAGCTGTGTGAAACCACCAGGCCTGTGTGGGTGGGGTCAGCGCCTAGACCCCCTCAGGAGATGCTCAAGAGGGTGGAGGACCAGGGCTGAGGCAGCTGCAGGGATCTCTTGTGTCAGAGGGGGCCCCAGGGGCCGACTGAGGCCAGAGGGCTCCCAACGACCAGAACACAGCCCGCGCCAGAGGCCATGGGGTGCTGGCTACACAGTGGGGGTTAGGGCAAGGACCTTGGGCAAGCACAGAGCCCAGGCTAGCCTTAGCCTCTCCAGCCACTCAAGCTGTGGGACACCTGGGCTCCCAACAAGGGGTCTAGAGCTCCCCCCGCCCCCCGCCCCACGCCTGAATTAGCAACTACACCCAAGGGCAGCTCGTGGGACCTGGGGCTTCAAAGGTTTCGCTGCAGCCCCTCTGGGAAGCCCCTCCCCTCCCCCACCCTTCCCCTGGGCCCGGGGGACACAGTGGCTGCCCCAGGAGCCGCTGCTGCAAGTCCTGCCCAAAGCCCCGCTGTACCGAGACAGGATGGGGAGGCCCGGAGAGCCGGGCAGGGCAGAGCCTGCGAGTGGGAGGACGGCCCGGAGCCCAGGGGCCGCCTGAAGCCTGGGAGTGCGCGCACCCCCACACCCGCGAGCAACCGGCCCGTGCGTACCTTGGGGGAGCGGAGCAGCCCCTCACTGTTGGACGCGGTGGCCGTGGGGGGCTCAGTGCGCTGGCTGGGCTGCCGTGGCCTCTTGGGCTCCCGCTGCGCCCCGACGCCCCCAAGGAGCATGACCTGCAGCCAGAGGGCCATGGCGGCGGCCCAAGCCCAGCGCATGGCGCCCAGCGGCTCCAGACCTTGGTGGCGGCTCAGCGCGGCGAGCGGGGACTCCCAGGTGTGCTCATGGGGGCGGCACTGCAGCCGGCACTCAGGGCCCCCGGGGGAAGACACAGCCCCAGGGGGCACCTAGCCGCCCCCCGTGCATGCGCAGGCAGGGCGAGCCTGGACAGCAGTAGGACGGGCACCACGACGGGCGGACGACACAAGGGACCTGGCAGAGGCAGACGCGCTCCTGAGCCCGCGGGCTGGGGCCGGCGCCGGCCTCCCCTCACACGCAGTGCCCGCCCGGGCTGCCCGCGCACGCCGCCAAATAAGCCTTCCCCTCCTCCCCAAAACTCCAAGGGGGAGGGCTCACACTCTGCTGGTCTGCCAGCCAACAAGGGCTCCCCCGCCAGCCCGGGGGCGTGGACGGGGGCGTTAGGCTGCTGCAAGGGGCTGCGCCTCCCCGGGGCGCTCCCTGCCTTTGGAAACAGCCCCCACCCTTCTCCAGGAGGGCCAGCTCACCCTGGAAACTGTTAACATGAATTCACTCCACCCGCCTCCCAGCTAAGCTCCCCGCACCTCACACCCAGCCCCTTCAGGGTGGTGGCCCAGGAGGTCCCAGGGTAGGGACAAACTCCATCAGGACCCACAGCCCCATCTGCCCTTCCTACATATGACCCACCTCACTCAGCCCCTCCGGATCCTTCCAGCCCTACCACAGGCCCCCTCCAGGCCCTCTGACAGAGGCCCCCCGACCCCAGGGTCCCGGTGATGCCTGGAAGCCTGGTTCCGACCCTGCTCCTGAGAAAGGCAGGACCTAGGAAGGACAGCTGACCTACTGGGCTCCCAGCCTTGTCCGGGCCTAGGTGACCCTGGGCACTGGCCCTCCACTGGGGGTGAGCATGGCTAGCGAGGGGAGGGACTGACTGACCTCAGAGAAAGGCATGGTGGGTGGCCTAGCTGAGGGTGCCTGAGTCCCTCTACCCACTCCTCTTCTTGGGGCACAGGCCAACCCTTACAGCCTGAGGGGGTGCCCTCACCCAACCAGGCCTCTCGGCTTCCTGCTGTCCTAAGCCAGCAGGGGAAAGGGACAGGTCCCCAGGCCTTTGCAATCCGGAGGTCCGCACGACGGTGAGCCCTGCCAGAGGAGCCTGCTGCCTCCACAGCTGTCCAGCCCAAGGAGAGGGAGCACAAGATTTCCCCCCAGCTGGACCTGAAAACCAGTGGGTGGGTCCCCAGGGAGAGTTAGGGCCCTTCCTTAACCACCTGCCCACTGCAGGCAACAGGATGACCGGGGCCAGCTCAAGCCAACAAAACCTTGCAGTCAGTCGCCACAAAACGGGGGCCCGGGGGGGCTGACCGCTGCCCCTCAGTGGACCAGGACTAGGAACGGTCGGAGCCGTGGCTAGCCCCCAGAGGAGCTGCTGCTTGCAGTCCAGTCTAGAGGAAGCGGGCACACTGGTCCTAGTGGACAGCGTAAGAGTCCTCCTCCTGGCACTCCTCAATTTCCAGACGTCCACTAGGAACGATGAAGGCAGACCCCAGCCCCAGACCGTGTCCGTGGCCACTACAAGCAGAGCTGCCCCAGAGACAAGTCTGGTGGGGAAGATGTGAGGAGAGTCGGCCTGGGGTCATCCGTCCCCCCTCCCGGTTCAGGCAGAGGTGGTCGGGTCCGGGGACAACAGCGGGCGATTATGGCGAAATTTGAGCTCGCTGCTGGAGCCTCAGCTCTTTCGGGTGTCCAGCTGGTGAGCCGGCTCCCAATGCCTGGGTCTTGAAGGGGGCCACGCTGCAGAAGATCCCCTTGTGCTCTGCCCGGATAGAACACTGGATGTGACCTGCACCCACCACCAGGTCAGGAAGGTAGCCCAGGGACTCCCACTGAGCTGCTAGACCCCTCCTCCGGTGCCCAGGAGGCTGGGCACCTGATGGCCCGATCCGTCAGGGCTTCAGTGTGTCAAGAGTGCGAGGGCCAGTGCACCATCTCCGACTGGCTGCTGTGTGGGCACCGCCAACTGGCCAGCCTCCAGCACGGTCCCACAGGCGGGTGGACCTACAGCAGACGACCTCTGAAGCTGGACGGGGGAGCCACACGGCAGTGGGCCTCAAACAGGCCCAGCCCCGGCTGAACCATGGGTTCTGCTCCCATCCCCAGGCACCTCGACCGTCAGCAGGAAGCAGGAGCCACTTCGCTGGCCCACTGGTCCATGAGTCTCAGCCAAGCTGTGCTCTGCAGGGGGACGCGGCCCCCTTGGGCTCGGGTCCAGTGTCAGGGAAGCAGCTCTCTGCTCTTCAGTGCCCCCTCCCCTTCTCCCCTGCATCCCATGGTTCCTTCCAGCGGCCCGGCTCCCCCCGTGAGCACAGGAGCTGCCTGGAAAACCACCAAAGAGACCCTGCTCCCCAGTCCTCCACACCCTCCCTACTGCCCCTGGAGGGGAGGCCCAGGCCAGCAGCCGCTTCTCTGTACCCAGACACTGGGCATTGTCCCCACAGCAGTCTGCCCCCCATGACGGTCGCTCCAGCCTCAGACCCAGACCCAGACCCCTCGGCTGCATTTGCAGTTTCCAGTCTCAGACTTGGGCCTGGGGAAGCTTCCTGGGGGAGATGCTGGCAACGCCCTTTGCAAGACCACTCTCCACACCTCCAGGACTCCTTCACCTGTGTCCATGCAGCCCGAGTTTGGTCAGGGGCTTCCTCCCTGAATTAAGAGACTCCAAACACGGCTTGCACTCAGCGGTTCAGCTGGGACAACTACTGGGGACGCCCAACGTCCACCAGGGACTCCACACAAGAGGGAGGGGCCGGTGACCCCTCCGAGGGAGAGCAACATGGACACGGGGTCAGACGTGTAGACCCACAGGACAAGTTCACCTTTTTTTTAAGCAATCTCTACACCCAACGTGGGGCTCAAACTCACGACCACGAGATCAAGGGTCACCTGCTCTTCCGAATGGGCCAGCCAGGCGTCCCAAGGTCATCTTTCACCTTGGGTCACTGCAGACAGCTTGCCGCCTTGGACACTGGGTGAAGGCTTTGTACAGCACGGATCATTTCTACCGCTGACAAGGGTTTTTAATAGTTGAGATTTCACATACGGCGCGGAAATAACCCACGTTAAGTAAAATATTTGCTATGTAATCTGCCTCCTCAAAACCTCAGGAAACATTAAGTGTTTGGATCAGATCCGGCCATGGACAGAGGGTAAGGCCCGGCATCCAGCACAGCAGAGGAGGCCCGGCGGAGCCCGCCCCCGCCTACCACCGCACGCAGGGGTCCAGGCCCAGCAGTGTGGCGCTGCTGCCGGGGCCCATGGCTAGTCACGGGGCGCCCCCCCACAGGCCAAGCCGCTGGCCTGCCCGTGGGCGAGCCTGGCACTGGGCCGAGATGGACTTGCACTTCCACCAAGAGACTCAAACAGCACAACATTTAGGAACAAAGATATAATGAAAGATTTTTTTCACAAGAGTGGGTTAAATACACACAAGTGGTAAATTATAGAGCAATTTTAAATAAACCGATCAAAAACCAAAGAATGTCGAAGATGTACAAGAGTGTGGCTGCACTTGAGGCTGCTGTGGCCCCTGGAGTTCTGAGATCACAGCCCCTCAGCCCGGCACCCACAGACACAGTGCTTTCGAATGACGTGCAAGTGAAATCATCAAACAGGCGCTTGATGGAAGACGTCGGCAGCCAGGGGTCCAGCTCCACCCCACCGGCCCTGCCCTTCCTGGGCAGCCTTCACTTCCCGTGATGCCCAGTCCGTGTGTGATCTTCCAGGGCAGAGCCCATAGCAGACATGGATCAGCTGCGAAAAGGAACATGTGAGCCTATCTTTAGGGTAAAGCAAAGATCTGGACCAAGTGTGAGGGGAGCCCCAAAGTGCACAGAACCTGCCTGTCAGGTGCAGATCCCCGGGGCGCTGCTAGGGTCAGAGGAAATGTCCTGTGGGCACCAGGGGCCACCCCCTGCAGCATCCGGGAACCTGGAGGTGGCAGTGGGGGGCCCAGCCTGGCACGGGTGTGGAGGCAAGGAGGTGGGGGGTGGTGAACTGGAAGCAGCCTTAGGGACCGCACAGGACATGGTGGCTCTTCAAGTAAAGGGTGCCACCTTGTGGTCAGACAGCAAGCAGCTGCTGGATTTCAACTTGAGCAAAACAAAGAACCCACTTTCCTACAAGAGACTGCTGCTTTCCAAGTGAACAAAACACATTTCAAATGCGGAGGCCAAGCCCCACGTCTCCTGGACCCAATCTGTGGCTGTCCTTGGCCAGCCCCTGGGCCCCACGGCCAGGCCCCCTGCCCCTGCCAGCTGGGCGCAGCTGTGGAAACTCCTCCTGCCTGCTGAGCCAGGGCTCCGCTGGACCAAGAATGCACGCAGAGTATTTGATAATCGAGTTTTGTATTTTTAAGTGACCAAATCTAATAAAATGAAAAACATGTTTACTAAAACAGGTCCAAAAGACGATACAGGAGATAAGCTATAAAACCAAAGCGTGAGGCCCCTCCTCCTCGACACCCAAGCTCCATGGTCCCCAACGACCCCAGAGCGAGGACAGGGAGCTGAGAATCTTGCATCTCCTCTAAATCCAAATTACACACTTTGGTTTTTGTTTTCCTTTTCAAGGTTTTTAAAAAGCTAACCCCAGGAGTCAGGCAGGTCCACCCTGCGCTCGGCGGCATGTCCAGCCAGCCCATGGCAAGCTCGGGCCCAGTGTCCCTCGTTTTTGACCACTTCTGCCGGCCGTGGCATGTGGCTCACTCCTGCGCTATGCTTCTCAGCACATACTTGACCGTGTAGGCAAAAGCCGCAAACCCGACTATAACAAACAAGTTCGCCAGGGCGCCGCCCAGGAGTCCGTGGTGCCGGTTGGCCTGCTGGAGCCCCGCGAGGTGTGGCCCAGCCCCTGGCGCATGCCCATTGAGGAGCTGAAGCCCGTTCTGACCATGGTGTGTTTCCCCATCTGGAACCACATCTGGTAAGGGGAGAGCCTGGGGTCGGCTACTGAGTTCATCTTGGGCTTTCTGTTTTTGTTTAATTTCCTAAGATAAAAACAAAAAGAAACAACGGTTGGTCTAAACAAACGAGTTCCTTTAAGACTAGGGAGGGTTCTGGGGCGCCTGGGTGGCTCAGTTGGTTAAGCGACTGCCTTCGGCTCAGGTCATGATCCTGGAGTCCCAGGATCGAGTCCCACATCGGGCTCCCTGCTCGGCAGGGAGTCTGCTTCTCCCTCTGACCCTCCTCCCTCTCATGCTCTCTGTTTCTCATTCTCTCTGTCAAATAAATAAATAAAATCTTAAAAAAAAAAGACTAGGGAGGATTCTAAGATCCACCACAAAGACTTGTGGGGCCAGCAGTCGCCAGCCCCATGTATTCGATCCTGATACCCACTGTCGGAGGTGGGGGCTGCTGCTAACCCTGTCTTACAGATGAGGGGGCCCGGGGACTTGTCAAAATCACCAAGCCTGCACCTCTCAGGGCCTAGACCGAGCAGGTCCAAGTGACACGGAATCACCGTGGCCTCAACCTTAGTGCAGCTCACCCTGCCCCTCCTGGCCAAGGGCCCTCCCTGCAGCTCAGCAGCCCACCTGAGGAGCTCCACACCCTGACGTCCAGTTCCCTTTCCCTGGCCTCTCCAGCTCCAACCCCAGCGTCCAAGCCCCCCTGACCCTGGGCACCTGGCGGAGGGGGGGCGGGGCTGCGCCTGCCACTTAGCTCCTGCAGGTGCCCGTGGGCACAGGTGCCCTCCGTGCTGTGTGTCTGCAGCACAGAGACGCAGAGCAGCACCGTCTTCTCTTTGGAAGATTCCGGTGTGCAAGGGGGTAGAACTGACTGGCAGCCCCTGTTCCTTACCTCCACGACTTCAGGGAATAATTCACCAAAGACTTTGTCTTTCAAATTAAATGCTAAACTTTGTGCAGCCAGTTGTCTTTTCTAGGAAGAAAGAGAAGGGAAAGAATCAGCCCGAAGATAAACTTCAATTCTTTCAAATTCTAAAGACGGTTTTATCCTCAAAAGCCGCTATCTTCACATTGTTGAAAATACTCAATAAACTCACTCTTCACAACAAACTAATTTAGTCTTATCAAGGCTTATTTTTCTCTCCGTTATCATCAATTAGTAACATTAAACTTGAGTCCTACTTAAACAATAGAAAAATAAAACCAGTGGTGTTGCCTGCCCCTCCCAAGACCCCTGAGGAGGCTCGGCCTGTTCTTCCCGCTGCTGATGAGAACGAGGAAGCCCAGAGCAGCGGAGCAGCGAGTGTTCCTGGGGAGCAAGGACATGAGAGGGAGCCCCCCAACACGCGACCATGCCCTCCAGCCCTCACCGTGAAGTCCGACGTCTCTATGCTGCCCAGGGTGGGGCCCTTCTCCACCATGAAGCTAAGGAGCCCTGTCAGGATGGTGGAGACAGACCAGGCCGGGTTCCACGTGTCTGGGTGGAAATCCGTGATGGAAAGACACAGCCTGAAAAACAGGGACCCACTCAACAGAGCTCACCCCAATCCGGACCCCACTCAACACTTGAGAAGCAAAAATGCCTTACCTTGTATTGCACTTAAATCTTCCATTGGGCGTTATCATATAAATACTAGGAGGTTTAAAAGGAAATTCTCTGGGAAAAACTAGTTTTCCATGATAATAACCACCTATATCAAAACAGAGAAAGAGCCTTGTCATGGTCCACAGTGCAACTCCTGTGGGGGGAAACCCCTCCCACTCAGCCCCATGCCAGCCCTCAGGCTGGCATCAATACCCTTGGCCTCCCATCCCACCCCACCCGCTCTTCCCCATCTCTGTGCCCACCAGCTGACCACCCCTGGAACACAAGAGTCTTGCTGGAGGTCTCACTGGGGGCACAGGACATCCCCTCTCTCACTCAGAGCACAGCATCAGAAAAGAAGCTGCACCGAGCTCCTCACTGGCCCCCGCCTGCCGCCCTCCCCAGCATGTCAGCGGAGGTCACCCCTATTCAGATCCCCTCCCTCCTGCGCTACTCATTTCTCCTTCCCCACCAAACTACACCCAGCAGCAAGCAAACCTGCCATCATTTCTCCCACCGTAAAAACACAAAAGAACAAAACTCCAGCCACCACCCCCCTGGGATGCCTGCCAATGGCTCACTCTTCTTTCTGTGAAATTCCCGGAGAGCTATGCCCAAGTCCACCCTGCCGAGGCCATGCAGGCAACGCTGCCCAGACGGGTCCAAGAAAGAATTCCAGCTAGTTCCCCCAAACAGCAATTCCATCCTCTTGGGCGTTCAGACTAAAATCTGGGAGGCCCCACTGCCACCCACCCACCCCCTGGCCCTGCCATTTCACACCTATTCCATTAGCAAATCCTCTTGGCCACACCTTCAAACTGATCCGGACCAACACTCTGGGTGACCTTGCTAGCTTCATGGCCTTCAGCCCTGCCCGCTCAGCTCCCAGTCCCACTGGCCATGCCTACCTGAGGCCTCACACCCTCTCAGGGCTGCACCTGGGAGCCTTTTGGAAACGCAGAGCCTTGGGCCACCACGGGCACGTTAAGTAGAAGTAGGACACGCACTGACACGATACCTGGGGATGTCTGTATGCCCACGTGCTTGCACAGTGAGGCCTCACGGGCTGCCCTCACCTCCACCTGGTCTCCCCGCTGCCCCCGGGACCCTGGGTGTGGTCCCACTTCAAGGACTGGGGCACACTAGTCCCAAAGAGTCACACATCACTGCTCCAAAGCCACTCTTGGGTAGGGCCCCCCCCCCCATCTGGGCTCCCCGCCCCCTCACAGGAGTGCGGTCTTCTACTCCAAGCTCTGCCAGTGGTGGACGGATGACATGAGCCAAGTGTCCCTCGTAAGGCCAACCCAACAGGCCAACAAGTCCACCAGTGACAAACTAACACTATAAATGACACTCAGAGCGCACACACTCAAAATCACTAAAAAAAGAAAGCCAAACTGGGAACTAGGCAAGTGACACAAACAAGGGCTTTTCCTAAGAGGAAGCAGGAGGAGTCAATGCGCGTTTGAAATGGTCTGGCTCAGCGCTACACCAGAAATGGCTGCCCCGTGTAGCTTCGGGGGTGGGGTAGTGGGAAGACACTGCCTCGAGGCACGGTGTGCACCTGCCGGGGAACAGAACTCTCAATACCTGCGCTGACCCGGCGGCTCGACCTCCTGCGATCTACTGGACAGATGCTAGGTGAAAACCTTCCACCGAGGGAAGGGCTCCATGCAGGAGCCAGGCAGAGGCAACACAGGGAGCAAACCGGAGAAGCGAACAGCAAGTTGCACGACATGCGGCAGGCGGCGCACGCAGAGCCACAGAAGCATGCCATCCTCCACATCTCGGTGCCCCTTACAGTGCAGAAGATGAATCCTGGGAGGATCTGTGCTGGAGGGGGGCCCAGGAGGGCTCATCCTGAGAGGTGAAGAGGCCAAGCAGGGAACATGGGAGGACAGAGCGTCCAGGGAGGGCAGGGAAACAGTGCAAGGCCAGCAGCTCCCACATCCTTCATTCCAAGTGTCCACAGGGCACGGAGCGAGGAGCACAGCCTTGGCCAAGCCCTGGGGACAGAAACTACAGAGAGCACTGTGGCCCTGGAAG
Organism: Mirounga leonina; assembly: GCF_011800145.1. Taxonomy (NCBI): domain Eukaryota; kingdom Metazoa; phylum Chordata; class Mammalia; order Carnivora; family Phocidae; genus Mirounga; species Mirounga leonina. The sequence goes on along the minus strand of NW_023270447.1, from coordinate 93,688,090 downwards.
GAGGCCAGGGAGAGCACCCAGCACGATGCTGCCCTTCAACACTGCCCTTCCTCCACCGAACTGCTTTTGTAACGAAGTGGGGAAAAAAGAAAAAAATCCCCAGGCCACAGCTGTGCCAGACCGTTCCTGGGTTCTCTACTGTTCCACTGACCTGCATTTCCACATTTCCCTCCAGTCTGCTCACTGAAACTACACAAGTCTGAAAAATCAAGCAGAGTGACTCCTCCCACTTTATTCTTGTTTTAGCTATTCTAGATCCTCTGCCTTTCCGTGTATGTTCTAGAATAAAAATCTAATAAATCTGTGTATGCCTACAAGAAACTTTTATTACGACTTTGATAGGATTGTGTAAAATCTACAAATCAATCCAGGGAGAATCTTCAGTGACACCCACACTAGCAGGAGGCCGCTTCAGAACTGTTAGGGTTGGTGCACCTGGAGTGCACTGTGCCAAGCAGACAGGGACAGGGACAGGAGCCATGAGAGACTGAGAAGGAAGGGTCAGGACACCCAGAAGTCAGAGGAGGAGCAAGTGAGGAGAAAGCCAGAGTCGATACCACTAGAGTCCACAGAACCCCAGACACTGAGGCCTGAGATCTGTCCCTCGGACTGGCAGTTCAGAGGGGTCCCTTACCGACCCAGGTGAGAGCGGTCAGCAGAAGGAAGGGCTGCAGGCTGCAGTGTAGCCCTGAACGGAGGAGGGGATGGGCAGCAGGGGAGGGCAGTGAAGGGAGAGGAGGCAGAGTACGAGGAGGAAGAAAGAAAGGGGAGGAGGGGCAGCAGGAAAAGCTCTGTGTCTGAAGGGAATCTTGCTGGCAGCCTGAGGGCCAGAACCAGCAGGGAAATGCACAGGGGAGTACCAGACACCAGGAAGCATTCGTGACAGGCTGGGGCCTGAAAAGAGGGCACCTCTTTCTGCAGAGACAGGAGACCCCATGCTAGCCAGGGCCTGGGGGGTATGGGGGTCTCCTGTAGTCCCAGCCCTGCATGCCTTCGCTCGGGGCCGGCCCTCTCCTCTCCCCGCTGCCTCCACCCCTGTCCAGGCTCATTTCCAGCAGCAAAAGGCCTGGATACAAAAATTAGTAAATGCTCACTATTTATCCGGAAAATACTAAAACTACAAAAAAATAAACTTAAAAACCAGGCACAATGCACTCATGTCCTAGTGTGTCAGAAACACATATTTAACAAGCATTCTTTTTTTTTAAGATTTTATTTATTTGATAGGGAGAGACACAGTGAGAGAGGGAATACAAGCAGGGGGAGTGAGAGAGGGAGAAGCAGGCTTCCCGCCGAGCAGGGAGCCCGATGCGGGGCTCGATCCCAGGACTCCGGGATCATGACCTGAGCTGAAGGCAGATGCTTAACGACTGAGCCACCCAGGCGCCCCTATTTAACAAGCGTTTTTTTTTTTTTTTTAAGATTTTATTTATTTATTTGAGAGAGAGAGAATGAGAGACAGAGGGCATGAGAGGGAGGAGGGTCAGAGGGAGAAGCAGACTCCCTGCCGAGCAGGGAGCCCGATGCGGGACTCGATCCCGGGACTCCAGGATCATGACCTGAGCCGAAAGCAGTCGCTTAACCAACTGAGCCACCCAGGCGCCCCTTAACAAGCATTCTAACATGATCTGTCCAAACGGCCATAAAGCCCGTCTTTTGCTGCATTTCTAGGAAACCCACTGCAAGCCCATCAAGCCCACATGCCGCTGTTGGGCATTCGGGCAGTCCCCGGCATGTCACTATGAACACACCCAACCTACAAAGAGACTTCTGCACCTGTCTCCCTAGGACACATCTTCCCGTAACAGGGACTCCTGCATCAAAGGAGAGTTAGTGACATACAGGCCAAACATTCTCCTCCAGCAGCCGGGCTCTTTTCTAGTGAAATCTTATGCAAAAGCCCCATGTGGAGGGACATGTCACCTGAAGTGAGGACCCAGTGGCTAGAGAGCTGAAGGTACTGCCCACCTGGCCACAGCTCTGCCCTGGGCTTGTCCTGCCATGGCTCATCTCTCACCCTGGCCTAAACTCTGAGGTTGGTGCCAGGCTCCCTGCAGCCCCCCAATGTGCTGGCTAATCCCAGGTCTACTTTGTAAATGACACCAGAGGACCCTGAGTGGCATCACCGGATCAGCCTCAGCAGCAGTTAGGAGAGCAGAGGTGTCCAGCTGACCCAGAGCAGATCCTCCCTAAGCCTCAGTGCCCCATCCACAAAGGGGCCCAACCACTTAGCTCAGAGGGTGCAGCAGAGTGAGTGCTCCATAAATACACCTTTCCTTCCTCCGACAACATTCATGCTGGTCTGAACAAACCCCGGGAGAAACTGGCCGCACTGTCCTGCTCACCCGGTCTGTCTTCCAGCTCTCATCCTACTGATGTCAGAGGTTGGGTAAACCCTAAGACTTACAGATAGCCCCCAAAGACTGAACACAACGGCAAAACCAAACACTTCTAGGACCTGGAGAAATACTGGGATGGATTCCAAGGAAGTCCAATCTCACTAATGCACATCCAAAATAGGGCGTGATTCACAAATACCAAGTGTTTGACAGGTGAGGTCTATTCAGAAGGTAAAACGGCCTCTTGTTCCTCTCAGATTAAAGACTTACCTTCATAAGGGGTCATCTCTGGGCCTCGGACCACATAGTGCCTGAGGGAGAGAAGAAAATCAGCCAGCTCTGGGGATGACAAATTCTCCAAATTTAGAATCACTCCAAGGCTGGGGTTTGTAGGGTCCAGCCAACACCAGATATTCACAAATATTCAATAGGTGAACTTCTACTGTAGATGGTGTAGTTACTTTGTAACAGAATCTTAAAGACCGTACCTTGTGAGTTTTCCACAAAGTATTTTTATGTCTACAGTATGCAAGAAAGGAACCCTCTCTAACCATTACAGCCAAATGACAATTTTTCCAATGTTAATTTCACATACATTCTTGAGGTGTACTTGGAAACCTGCATTTTTCGGTGTGCCCAAGTATTACGAAGCAAGCCAAGCAGGGAACAGCTGGTGACATGAGGTGGCTCTGTGCCCCCAGCGTCGATGTTCTGGGAGAAGCAGGCCCGACCTCCAAGGGCTGACCTGCAGCAGGGGGAACAGGCACAGCCCATGCCCGTCACTGAGGTCCCCGCACAGAGACTCCACTTGCCCACGCAAACAAAGAGCTTCAGCTGTCCGTCAAGAGGTGTTTGAACTCAAAGATTTGCAAACAAAACAGAAAAGCACAAAGGAGAAAGTAGAACCAGCCAGAAATGCAAGACCAGACCATCCCTTCACAAACCCCTTGTCCCACAAACACCGTCTTACCGTTGTGGACCATGCAACACCCGCTATCTGCTGGCTGATAGTCTGACTCCAAAAACACTGTTAACCTATGTTGGCAGACCAGGAACAACCCTCAGAGCTAAGCACGTGACATACCCAGGAACATGGCCTTAATTTGTCACTGCTCCCAATTCCGGTGCCCGATTTGAGAACACTGGGTGGGGGCAGTGAGCAAGTGCACCTTTCCCAATGCCATGATGGGAGCCAGCAGAGAACCCAGATGCCAGTCAGTGTCAGGTGAATGGCAATGCAGAGCCTTACCATTCAAGAATATTAGAAGGGAGGGGCTCAGCACAGATATAAGGCACCGGGTCCTTCTTAATTCGAAGATAGTCCTGTTTCAGCCGCTGGGTCGCTGTTGTTGGAGCTCTTTTATTGCTGTTGCTGCTCATCTATGGAAAACAAACATTTCTGTTTACAACAAAGGAAAAGGCACGCCACTACTTTCCTCACCCGCAGACAGCTTCAGCAGCCCCGCACTTTTGCTTTCATTTCTGCAGCCCATCATCATGCACAGTCAATCCCAGCCACCCAGAACCCAGGCCTGTGGGTTGTCCTGACTTGCCCACCCACTCAGACGCCTGCAGGACTTGCAGATTCTCCTTTCCTGTCTGCCCTGCCACAACCTTCATTTATGTAATATCAGATACAAAAATTAAGGGGAAAAAAAAAACCCAAAGCCTCACTCCTGTCCTCAAAGAACCAAAATGGGAAGAAAAACATCTCTAATTTTTTTCTTTTTAAAGATTTTATTTATTCATGGGCGCCTGGGTGGCTCAGTCGTTGAGCGTCTGCCTTCAGCTCAGGTCATGATCCCAGGGTCCTGGGATCGAGTCCCACATCGGGCTCCCTGCTCAGCGGGAAGCCTGCTTCTCCCTCTCCCACTACCCCTGCTTGTGTTCCCTCTCTCACTGTTGAAAAATAAATAAAATCTTTAAAAAAAAAAAAAAGATTTTATTTATTCATTTGAGACACAGACATAGAGACAGAGAGAGAGCATGAGCAGGGGGAGAGGCAGAGGGAGAGAGAGAAGCAGGCTCCCTGCTGAGCCAGGAGCCTGATGTGGGGCTCGATCCCAGGACCCTGGGACCATGACCTGAGCCGAGGGCAGACGCTTAACCATCTGAGCCACCCAGGCGCCACGAAAAAATCTTATTTAAAGGGTTCTAAGTAGAGGTGTGCTAAAGCCAGCCTGGACCAGTGCTCCTGGATGTGCATATCTCTCCAACTCTGTGCTAATGAAATGTTTATACCATGGAAATCAGGATGCACCCCAAACCAGCCCCCCGCGAAAGCCTGTTGTTAAACATTTTCCAACATATCTACCGCTGCACAAACGTGGATGGGAGGAACAGGGGAGCAGAGAAAGGGCCTCTCCCTGAGACTGGAGAGAGAGGGGACCCTTGAAAGTATGACACCCATGCTGGGAAGAGGGACAGAAGGAGCTACAGGGACTTGGGCAGCATCATGGGTCCGAGGAAGAGTACTGGGCCCCTGTGTACGGAGCCACAGCACAGTAAACGGCGCCTGACGAGGCTGGCCAGGGAGGCAAGGCCAGGCGGCCACGCCGCAGAGCAGAAAGGTTTTTAGGCCCAGGCCTTGAGGGAGATCAGACTTTCTGTTAGAAAGATCACTTGGACACGAGGCGCCTGGGTGGCTCAGTCGGTTAAGCATCTGCCTTCGGCTCAGGTCATGATCCCAGGGTCCCGCATCGGGCTTCCTGCTCATCGGGGAGTCAGCTTCTCCCTCTCTCTCTGCAACCCCATCCCCACCACTCATGTGTGTGGGCACTCTCTTCTCATATAAATTTAAAAAATCCTAAAAAAAAAAAGATCACTTGAACAGTTCAGTGAAGGTCGAATGGGACAGATGAGATGGCATGGGAGGGACAGGACAGCACTGAAGGCTAAGGACCAGGAGCGAGGCCTCAAGAGAAGAAACATGGCCTGGCTTAGGGGGCCCTGGGACACTTCAGCTATGCTCAGAGGCAGAGGGGAGGGATGGTGAGAGAAGACACAGAGCTCCCCACCCTCACAGACATCAGATCAGCTCCAACTCAAACTGCTATATACACTGAAGTTTCCCATAAGATAGCAAGGCAAAAAAGTTCTGCTGCTAAAAATAAAGTGTGAAAGCCACTGGTCTAAAATATGATAGAGACAGAGGACACGTAGGGGTACGCAGGAATGGAAAGGAGACAGTGGTGGCCAATCGGAGCCATACCTGTCCTGCTCTCCCCCGTGCTACGGACACAGCCACTCAGCAATCTCAGCCCATCTTGCCAACGCCCTGCACATCAGCGGTCAGGATCTCCACCCTGACCTCTGACCTGCACAACCCTGAAGTCACTCCACCCCCAACCCCCACCACAGTGCTTGGCCCTCCTCATCTTCACCTCAGGGCCTCTGTGTGCTCATTTCCCTAGCGACGGCTCCATCAGGTCAGAGGTCTGTGGACTCCCGCCCCTTTGCAGGCTGAATTCCCCTCAGAGCACTAAACCCCTAGGCGACAACCAGGGCTCAGTGTGCTCACTCTACACCCCAAGGCCTGCAGAGCAGTCCTCCACACACCACCGCACTTCTCTGGGGCCCCTAAACTTCAGGGTCTCTGTTCTCCTCCTTCTCCCATCCCCACTCCACTCACCCTAATGCAGGGTCCCACTATTGTTCCCATTAACCACCACAACAGCCTCCCAACTGGCCTCCCAGCTTCTAGTCTCACCCCATTTCTGTACACTTAAGTCAGATTAACTTTCTCCACCCACAGTTCTGATCACAGCATTTCAAGATTCCCCCAGAGCCAAGCCCTTGACAAAGAAGCCCCAGCTAGCCCCCTCCTAGTTCCCCACTCCCAAATCCCCTCCTCATCCTAACCAGATGGCTGCTTCTCAGCCTGGTCTCTACTCGCAAAAAATTCACTTAGGTTCCTCCTGGCCTAGCTCTTCTAGGCCTAGCCAAGCTAAGTCCCTCAAAAGCCTCCCTGATTTCCCTTGCCAAATGCCTCCACCAGCCTCCCTGCGATCCAGCTCCACACCACTCAGGTGCCTGCCAGGCCCCAGCAGAGATACTGGTGAACGCACAGCGGGGAAGGCTACAGAACAGCCTGGAGAGGGATGCTTTCCCGTACAGCACTGCCCCCAAGCTCCTGGCCAAGCCAAGTGGGCCAGGCGGCTCACCCGGGACCAACACCTAGTAACAAACAGCAACAACCCAAAAGCAGAACCACCACACTGGACTTGTTTCTTTTAAATGTTCATATAAAGTCAGCACTCCGCCATATACAAAACAATTCACTGGATAACTCAAATACCACTGTGTTGGCACTTAATTACGTGGCCAGGCTGGATGCTTAATGAAGGCTACTGGACAGCCACACAAAATAGATGGATCCTGCCTGGCCAGTCACAAACGTCTCCTCTCATTCTTGCTCCCAAAGGCATAAACTTTAAAGTCACATTTATGATTCAACTACTCAGTTCGTGGAAAGGAAGGGCTCCCAACTGACCCCTCCTGTGCTTCAGTCAGTGATCTCACAGCCCCTCTAGTCTACAGCACCTACACACAGTAGGAAGCATGTCTCAAGTTCCCTGCAAATCCTACAGACAAGGCCCACAAAAGTGCATTATGCTGAACGAAACAGAGTGCAGACATTTAAGAAAAAATGGCACGAGGGGCGCCTGGGTGGCTCAGTCGGTTAAGCGACTGCCTTTGGCTCGGGTCATGATCCTGGAGTCCCGGGATCGAGACCGGCGTCGGGCTCCCTGCGCGGTGGGGAGTCTGCTTCTCCCTCTGACCCTCCCCCCTCTCATGTGCTCTCTCTCTCCTCTCATCCTCTCTCTCAAATAAATAGATAAAATCTTGAAAAAGAAAAAAATGGCACGAATAAAACATTTTCACATACAGAAGCTGAAGGAAAGCAGCCTGAACCATTATCACAGGGACGAGTCCCTTCAGCCTCATATGGACACAGGCTTGCCACCTGCCCAGCATCCATTCCCCGTTCCTTTCTTCTCCGCACATCTCTTCTGCTCCGTGTAAGCGTAAACTCAGGTGACAGTGTGGCAAGAGACCTTGGCCAGACTGACCCACTGGGCACGTGACACGTCCAAGCCCAAGACTTTCACGGAAGTTTGTGCACCGGCCTGGGCGGAGAGCTGCCCCAGAGGTCAACCCTTCAGAACAGTGCAGATGACGAACTGCAAGTTCCGTGCCTACTCGACACAGCCAGGCTTTCAAGCAGGCCTCCTTCCACCTAAGCCGGACTACGCTAAGCTCCCCCCACCTGGAATGGACAGAGCACCGCCCTCCCGCTGCTGGAGCGCCTTCTCACGCACTTACCAGCGCTACTCCCCCTAGGCTGTGGCCTTGCCTCGCTCTAGCTGCTCCTGCCTGGGCCCGGAAGATGTCGGGCACTGGATGCGAACTGAACAGACCAGCCAGGCGGTATCGACTGAAACGGGGGCTAGATGCCTGCACCTGGCTGGGCGCTGAGGCTGCAGGTAACCGGCAGACGTGCAAAGTGGGCGGGCACACACGAGCAGCGGCCGGGCCCAAGGGGAGCCACCCCGGCGCGGCTTCCCGCTCCTCCCGCCTGACTTTCCCCTCGGTTATTACCCAACAGGCACAACCCCACGCACGCCCATTCCTGCCGGGGCGCAGCTGAGGGGGCTGCTTCGGGCTGAAGCGGCCACCCCTCAGCGATCCCCGGGACATTTACAAACCAAGATCTACGCCGGCTAGTCCTGGACGAGCCCGCAAGCGCGCCACAGCGGGGGGCCTCTCCGCAGGAGCCCAGCCGTGGGGCCGACCAAGCCGCCAAGCTGGCCGAGGAGCTCCCCGGCCCGGAGCCCCGGGCGCCCCGCCGTAACCGACCGCAGCTTCCGCGCACGGAAGCTCCAGGCCGGGCCCCTCGAGCGGCAGATCGGCGGGGACAAGCCCTGCGACGGCCCCGTGCCCGGGCGCGGGCCGGCCCCGGCGGAGCGGCCGCGCGGCCGCAGCCCGGCTCGGCCCGCGCCGCCCCTCACCTCTCCCCGTCGCCGCGCGTGGGCCGCCGCCGCGCTCAGGCTCGCCGTGGTCGAGGCCGGAGCAGGGAGGGAAGAGCCTCACCGCGCCGGGACCGAGGCCACCGAACCGCCGCAGCGCCGCCGCCGCCTCAGCTTGCAAGATGGCTGTTCGCGGGGCGGGGGAGACGCATCCCCGCTTCCGATTCCGGTGCACGGCGCTCTGGGCGGCCGCTCTAGCCGGCCGGGCGGTCGTCGCCTGCGTCTCGCTGCCACCTCCCCCCTCTCGGCCCGGAACGCCCGCGCGTGCGCACTGGCGGGCAGCTCCGTGGGGCGGGGCCAAGGGCGGACGGTCGGCGCGTGCGCCCTGGCGGTCAGGGCCGTAGCGGGTGTGGGCGGTGTTGGAGCCCTGGTCTCCCAGGTGATCTGGTCAGGCGGTCAGGGCGCTGCGAAGCATCCTTCCGCCGTAATGCTGTCCGGCGGGCGGCCCCAGGGCTTGTCAGCGGCCGATGCGGTCCGTCCCAGAGCGGGGCGCGCCGTCCCGGGGAAGACAGGCAAGCCCAGGCCCAGGGTGACCCCCGAGGTGCCGGCGTGAACTCTGCTTTGAGTTCACTGGGACCCCGACTGTCCCACCGGCTACCTTCCAAAGGATGGGGCCGATCCGGTCTGGGGGGCCCAGTCCTGGGCCATGTAAAGGAGAGCACCCGAGGCACTAGGGTCCCCCGGCCCCATCGGTGACTGAACCCCGCTCGGGCCCCTGAGGGTCACGTCCTGATTGGCCTTGTCTGGCCACCAGTGAGGCGCGGGGACGGGGAGCCCTGCGAGAACCTGTGCCAGGTGGGGGTCTGCCCTGGGCAAGCCTGTCCAGCCCCTGCCCGTGGGGGAGAGCCCGCCTCATAAAAATAGTTCCACTGTTTCCCCAACTGAATTTTCCACCCAGCCCATGAATAGGGTCATTATGCAACAGTGGACGCTGCACTGAGGCTTGCTTTCTGCTCCCACGGTCCCCTCCCTGGCCTAGGGGAGGGGGAGGCAGAGCTGGCCACCTGGCCATGGGAGTATGCCTGAAGCAGGCAGGTGGGGATACTGTTCCAAGGGCCAGTGTCCGTGGAAAGGACCCTGACTGCGGAGGCCTGGAGCTGGTCCCCTCCACCTCCTCAAGTCTGCCACGAGGGAAGGCTTGGAGGGACATGAGGATGACACACAGGAGATCGTAAAGTTGGTGTCTGAATTTGGGGTGGGCGAGGCAGCTGAGCAAGCCAGCATACTGCGAACAGCCCTCCCTGGAGAGAAAATCCAGGACAGGGCCAAGTGGGGTCCTGGAGTGTCCCCTCGTAGGTTATGTCAGGGGGAATGCTGCATATCAACTCTGAGGCAGGTGGTGGTCATCAGTCCAGACAGATCTGGAGAGGCCATTGCTGTGTTGGACTGTCTGGCCCTGTGGGACAGAGCTAGGGTTCTAGACCCTTCACCATTACCCCTGACTGCCTCTCGGCTTGGGCCACAGGTCAGCGAGGTGACTGGTCACACAACCATTGACAGTGGACACCGAGCACCGACAGGTCCAGCCGTGGCCACTGGCAGGAGACAGGCACCATGCTTACCCTTGAGTCTGGCCCACCCAGGGCATCTCAGGCAGGATCTGAGCAGCCCCAGGCCCTGGGCAGAACCCAGAAGGCGTGCTCATCGTCCATCCGCAGCCAGGTAAGTCAACCCGCGGGAATGCAGCCTGCTTCTGCCTCCTACCACATCACCCATCCCTGGCCTGCCTTCCTTCTGGGGCTGTTAGTTTCCAGAGCTCAGCCGCCTGCTGCCACACTCAGCATGGTGCCTTCACTCCTCCACCTCCCCCAGGGGCTCCGCCATCCCCACACGGGGCGGGCCCGGCTGTTTTTAGCACATGGAAAGTTATGTAAGGGAGGCCACTCCAGGGCACCTGGGGTTCAAGCCCAGGTGCGTCTGACACAAACCCACACGCACCTGCAGAGCCCAGGCAGTGACAGTGTGGGGCTGGGGCCTCAGGCAGGTAGAGGCCCTCTCCTGCCTCAGTTTGTCCCTGTGTAAAATGGGGGTGCCGACTCATGTGGGAGCATCTTGATGGGAAGACTCAGCTCAGAACCCCTCAGCATCAGCCCCCAACCTCCTGATCACCAAGCACCCCTGAGTCACACCTAAGGGAGAAGAAGGTGCCCAAGACAGATGTGGCCGGCAGGTGCTGCCAAGACCCTCACCCTACCGGCCCCGCATAGGCTGCCTTCCAGGTCAGCAAGGCCCAAGCTGCCCAGCCCTCTGGCCATAGAGCTGATGGCCTCAGCAGTCGAGACAGGAGTGGGCAGCTAGGCTGGCGGCAAATGACAACTGAGACCTTCTCCAACCCCAAAGCCACCCTTTTGGAGCAGAAGCTGGAGCTAGCGCTCTCTGCCAGACTTCCTTCCCACCCCTCCCACCGCTGCCAATGGCCAGGCTGCAGGAAGAGGATGGCTGTCTTCTCTCTTGAGCATCTTGGGTGGGGGGGCCCACGGCTCTGTGTCGGAAGAGCTATCAGGAAACCAAGAGTGTTAGAATCAAGAAAACATCTCCCTTACCAGTTGCTGCTACCCCCGCCCCAGGGCGGGACTTGAAGGCCTCAGTCACATCTGACTGGGAGGGACCGTCTGGCCAGGCTCAAGAGAGGGTCCCAAAGAGCCAGCCCGGAGGTGACCAGGCAGGAAGTGTGCACACACCCCAGCCCTTCCAGTGGGAGACACCTGGCCAGACCCCGAGCCCCACCGGCCCCCAGCTGGCTGGAGGCATCTCAGGGAGTCCCCTCTGTGCTCACTGGAGCTGCTGCTTAACCCTGTGGTCAGTGTTTGGAGGGGGGGAGAGGTTCCACATTTGCACCAAGAAGGCCCCTCACCCTCCTAGAAGCAGGTGGGCCAGCCTCCAGGCCCAGGGAGGACGACCCCCACCTGCCCACACCCACCAGGAATCCGGTACATACGCAGAGCCCACGGGCTCAGACTTCACTTCTGTCATACCAGAGTCCCCTAGGACCATCTCTAAGCTGCCCCTGAGGAGGGGGGGCCACCCACAGGTGAATAAGCTGAGCCTGGGGGCCCCATGAAACAGGACAGCCCCAGCCTGGAAGGGGATGCCTTGGCACCCCTAGGCCCAGCGTCATGAAGGCTCCCACTCAAAGTCCCAAAGAGGGGTTGTACTCGAGATTGGGGCCAGCCATCCTACTGTCCTTCTGGGGAGAGGGTGGAAGACGTGGGACCACCCACCTGTCCCTTCTCTGAGGCGTCCTCACATCCCTTCACTACAGCTATTGAGGAGCGACCACGTGGGCCTACACTGTGCCAGGAGCTGGGGTCACCCTGTCCTGCCCTAGCCTGCTCTTCCCAGGGCCAGTGAGGCCTGGGGAGGCAGGAGAAGGGATGCACCAGGAAGGGAGGAGGGGGCTGCCAACCTCAGTGCCGCTGGATGCAGTCTCTCTGTCCTGCTGAGGCAGCCAGAGACCTCTCTGCCCTCCCAGAGGTGGGCTCTGGGGTGACCTCCTCCCCTCCCCACTGGTCGCTGATCCCTGGCCCAGGCGCCTTATGCTGGCCCCTCGGCAGTTCTCAAGCTGTTTCCCCAGGAGGAGGGAAGGGAGGTTTGTGCCTTCTGCCTGGATGATCTGTGACTCAAGCCCCTCATCATCACAGGCATGCCTCTGCCCCTGGCCAGGGCTCCCTCTCCCACAGGAAGGTGGGGGCTCCTATTCCCTGTGAGCCGCCCTTGGCTGGAGGGGACTCTGGCCAGACCTGAGCTCCCCAAGCCCGGGGTCTCCAGGCCCCTCCTTCCTGGCAGCTCCCTTCTTCAACCTCCTGAGCTGGGAGCCACAGGTCACTCCTGTTCTCATTACCCAGAGCACCCGGGACCCTCCTCTGCTGCTCACGGGCCTCCCCCAGGACAGTGTGCCGCCCTATCCCACAGAGGAAAATTGCTCAGTGGCAGAGGCCTGAGACATCCCAGGCCTGTGCTGAGTCTGGAGGGTCTGATGCGGGGCTCAGGGAGGGGGTAGCCACACCAGTGATACCAGCTGGCCCCACCCCTGAGCCTTGAGCAGGAAGAGGAAAGTAAGGCCCATTTTGCACTTGAGCTAATGGACTCCGAGAGGTTAATTTGGGCAAGGTCACACGATAAGTGACAGAGCCACGATGCGCATCCACAGCCAGGTGAGCCCAGGGCCTGTTCTTCCCCAGGCGTATGACTTCCTCCTCCCAGACATCACCAGTGACCATCTGCCTCCTTCCAAAGCCACAGGCTGATGACCTCACCCCTCCTCAGAGCCAAGGCCCCACCAGCAGGGCCTACTGGAAGTGAGGCTCCCTCCCTCATCCCAGTCCAGGCCCTCTGCACTGATTTGGGGTGGGGTGTCAGAAACTAGAGCTTGCCCCGGGGGGGTGGGGGGCAGTAGGGCCTGAGCCACACCCTCAAACCTGGGACCAGGCTGAGGGTCTGCTTATTAGGGAGGGTGAGACCACCGGGTCATCCTGGGGACATGCTGGATCCCCCACTGGGGCCAGAGGTGGTGGGTCATCCTGGGACGGGGGTTAACTGGGTGTCCTGCCTTCAGCCACACTGAGGCCAAGGACTTCAACCCCCAAGACGGTGTGATCCGGACCCTGAATGTGCTGTGTGTTCTTAGCACGTATATGGCCAAGACGTGGGTGTGTCATCTTTGCGGGCGGGGTGTTGTCTTAGTAAGTGGTGTGGTCAGCAGTGGCCTTCTCGTCTGCTGGGAAGAGTGAACTGTGGGCCACATGGCACCAGGTGTCCTCTCCACACCCCGGCCGAGTTGTTCCCACAGTCCGAGCCTGTCCCAGTGGCTGGCCCTACACACCTGGGTTCTGGGACCGGAGGCCCCTGCCCGGCGTCCCTTGGTCACAAACACCTGTGGTCCGCACGGACAGCGTGAGCCGGGCAGGCATCCCTCGCCGCCTGCCGGAAGGAGAGCAGGCAGAGAGGTGAGTGGCCAGGGCACACTGCTGGAGCAGGCAGAGCTGGTGTCGGACCCAAGAGAGGCCTGAGCTTCGGGAGGTGGGGGAGCAGAGGGTCTGCCCGGCGAGAAGCCGCTGAGCCGTGCAAGGGGGTCTCAGCCAACACAGGCCTCTCCTCTCCCTCTAGGAACCAGGAACCGCTCATCCCCAGGGCTCTGGGCAAGAAAATCTCACCCAGGGGCAGGACCCCATCCCTGTCCTCATGGCTTCCCCTTCCGGGTCCAGAGTGGGTGTGTCTGCCCCTGCCAGCCGGGCCCTGCCCTGCCCTGCCTCATCCCACGCCCAGCCAGCCTGTTATAAACAGGAGGCTGCCTGGCCAGTGTCGGCCACATCCCACTTTGTCTTGTCACCTGCTGGAGCTGCCTCACCACGGGAAAAAGGAGGCACCTGCAGAAGGAGGCTCCAGCTTCCAGGTACCAGAGGGCACCTGATGTGGGCTTCCTTTCCCATGCTGGGGGCGAGGGAAGGTCATGTCTCTCTCAGGGTCTCTTGGGCTCTCTCGAACCCGAAGTGCAGGGAGTTCTGTCCCACACGTCACCTTGAGCACAAAGGGCGAGAGAAGAGGGTCACGCGGTCCCCACTGACTGAGGGCTTGGTGACAGGAGTGCACCCCTGCTCCTGCTGTGTCTGAACCGAGGCACCTCAGATCCCTCGGTGCGTCTGGGGCCCTCTCTCCCAGGTGTCTGGACCCTGCCCTTCCCTCAGGAGGCCCTGGAGGCTCTCAGTGGTCCTCAAGATCCCCATCTGCAGGGCGTCCCCTTTTCCTACCCTGGTAGCCCCAGCCAGGGCAGGAGGGGGCTGGTCTGGGCTGCACGTCTGGAGGAGGGTAAACATGGTTACTGGAGTCAGAAAGAACCTTCTGGAACCCCTTTTGCCTAACCTATAACACACAGCCGAGGCCTGTCTCATCTCGGAGGCCCAGTGTGATCCTGGTGGACACACATGTGGGCAGAGCTCTGCACGGTGTGAGACCCAACGTGGGCACCCCCTGCCAGTACCTGCTCCTGGCCAGGCAAGTGGGAGGCCCGCAGACCTGAAGCCGGGCAGGAAGGCCAACCCACCCTCGCCTTGTACCTGTGGCCCCACGCCGCCGGCTGGCCTGCTCCCACACAGTTTCCCAGAGCACGTGGGAGCCGGCTGCTCAGGTGTGCCAGGCTGGGCGTGGGCTGGCTGAGATGCAGCGGGGGCTCAGATGCACCCCCAGGCTCAGCCCCCTCCCCAGGTTCCTCAGGAGGGGGCCAGAGCTCAGGAAGCCCCACCCTGGGTGCAGGAAGGCCCAGTGATTCAGACCAAGAGGCAGACGGTGTGGGAAGTCCCCCGGAAGCCCGTGTGGTGACTCCACACGTATTCAGGAGAGCAGGCGTGGCCTAGTCAGGGTCCCATGTCCCTGTGTGCTGGAGGGACTGGGGGTCCGGGGGCCCTGGGTCTGTGGCTCTACTTCTCTAGGGCCCTCAGGTCCCCACCACTGGCTAGCCCACGGGCCCCCTGCCCACTTTTCCTAAAGCCCAAGGTCCACAAACAGGGCTTCCCTGGGGACAACCTCGGTAGATGATGCCTCACCGGGTGCCCAGAGCACTGAACAGTCCTCAGGCCCGACCCTTGGCCCAGACGTGGCCGGAGCAGCCTGGTTCCGTCAGTCCCAATCAAACGTGGCCATCGTGGCCACTAAGGGTTGGTAGAGGCCATTGAGGCCCAGAGTCTAGTCTTTGTGGGGCCCCTAGACCTTCAACACTGGCTCGAGGCCCAAGGACACAATACAGTCCCTACCCCAAGCAGGTCACCCACCTGGCCTGCCCTTCCCTAGAGTCCCCTGCCCCACTTGAGTGGACAGTAAGCCTGTGTCCAAACAGTACCGGGCAGGGCTTGGACACCGTATTTCCTGCTGTCCCTGTCCCCACCGGCAGACCCAGCTCTGGCTGCAATAAGACTCACGTGCGGAGGCTGCCCAGTGCCCGGCCCAGTGTGGTGTGGGGTGGCTGCAGGGCCGGTCCCAAGCCCCCGATAGGGCCTCTTTTGAACATCAGCGGGCTGGGCGGTGCCGTTGGTGGCCGGGGGACACGACCGTCCCTGGAGTTCCCAGGGACAGAGAATGGCAGTCCTACCAGCCCGAGGTGAGGAGGCCTGAGTGGGTGTCAGGCTGGGCAGCAGGCGGGGGCCACACGGCGGCTTGCTCCTTGGCCGCAGGTGGGAGCCACGGCCCATGCAGCCGGTGGCTGCCCGACGTTCCGTGAGGCCCAGCGGCCCCCGCCACCACTGCTGGAGGGCAGGCCCAGAGAGAGGCTGGTGGAGCTGCACACCTCCTTCGGGGAGCTGTTCACCTTCTTCTGCGCCAACGCCACCATCCACGGGGCCATCACCTCGTCTGCTCCAGCCAGAACGGCCTCCAGATGGCGTCCTGGGGGCTGCTGCTGGTGGGCGCCCTGGGGGTGTTCTGCTGGCAGTTCAGGCTCCTCTTAGCACAATACTGGCGTCACCCAGTCATCATGACCGTGTCCGTGCACTCGGAGCTGAGGCTCTTCCCAGCCGTCACTCTGTGCGACATGAACCCACACAGGTGAGTGGTGCTGCCTCCCCACCTGTGCAGCCTGGGGGCACCTCCCCGGTGTGGTCACAGTGGAGGGCCCACCGGCTCGTTGATGACCCCACCCCACTGCACCCCTGCGCCCAGTCGGGAGCTCTGAGACCTCTGCTCTGGACGGTGGTGGTGGGGAGGGTGTTCAGGGACCAAGAAGAGCCAGCTGGAGCTTGGCGTGGTCAGTGCCCCCCAGACACCAGGTGCTGGGCAGCCTGGGAAGGGTGAGGGGAGGTGGGAGGGAGCTTTCCAGAAGGGCAGCCTGCAGCTAGGCTTCAGGTGGGGGGCGGGGGGCAGGAGAAGGGAGCAGGGCAGCGTTCCGGGTGGGGAGGCAACAGGAGCAAAGACAGAGGGAGCTGTGGCCAAGCCAGGAGGCTGGTGGAGTCCACACGGGGGGCGGGGGGCTTCTAGGCTTGACCGGCTGATTCTGGGGTCAGCACCGCGGGGATAGGCACTACCCTCCCCAGCAATACCTGGGGACTGATGTGGGGGCTCTGACTGAACCCACCCCTCTCCCTCGCCCTGCCACCCTCCAGGCCACGCTCAGCCCGCTCCCACCTGCAGGTACTCGATGAGTTTGCCCAAGAGAATATCCACTCTCTCTACAAATCCAACTTCAGCGAGAACAGGGACGTCCTCTTTGCTGACGCCCGGCTCCCACAGCCTGCCTTCTACCTGGACCGCGGGATCCGCCTACAGAGGCTGAGCCAACCAGGCGGCCAGAACAAAGTGGGTTTCCACCTGGTGAGTGTCCCTAGCCCTGCGAGGTCCCGGCACGCTGTCACCCGGCAGGGCTGTGAGTTGGGCGTGGACGGACGAGGAGGCCATGCTGAGCTGGCCCCGCTCCCCTCAGTGTAACAGCACCGGGGGAGACTGCTTCTACCGGGCCTTCTCGTCAGCCGTGACAGCCATCCAGCAGTGGTACCGCTTCCACTACGTGAACATCTTGGCCCTGACGCCCCCCGCCTGCGAGGACGGAGGCCGCTTTGTCTTCTCCTGCCGATTCGACGGCCAGGACTGCCAGGCCCGGTGAGTGGGCGCGGGGCAGCGGGCTGCTTCCCCACTGCGGGCGTGGGTGCCAACCCGGGGTCCGGCTGGCTGCACACGGCTTCGCCCAGAGGTAAGGCAGGCCACAGTCCCTCAGGCCTCACGCGATGGGGTCATGGGCTGCTACGAGTGTGGCCCCTGGTTCCAGGCACTTCCGAACGTTCCACCACCCCACCTACAGTAGCTGCTACAGCTTCAGTGGCGTCTCAGCTGCGCGGCACCCGGGCATCACCCATGGTGAGTGCCAGCCCCAGGCTGAGTGGGGCAGGGGGCGTCCATGCCAGCCGGGCCTCACCCCCTTCCTCTCCCAGGGATCAGCCTGGTCCTCAGGGCTGGGCGGCAGGACCACCTCCCTCTGCTGTCCACGGAGGCTGGCATCAGGTCATGATTCATGGGCATGACCACACGCCCTTCCTGGAGCACCAGGGCTTCAGCGTCCGGCCGGGCACCGAGACCACAGTCGGCATCCGAGAGGTGGGTGGGCCCCTGGGAGCCAGGGCAGAGGAAGGGCCCCAGGCCTCCCACTCCCGACATCCCTGCCCAACTCTGGGGCCCCCAGGGCTGGGACGGTGGGACTGAAGCATGCCCCCTCCCCTCAGGACAAGGTGCACCGGCTGGGGGGCCCCTATGGCCGCTGCACCAAGGGTGTGGAGGGCGTGGACGTGCAGCTGCTCTACAAGGCCTCGTATGCCCTGCAGGTGAGTGTGGGGCCGTCGGGGGACAAAGGGAGCGTCTCAGGAAGGACCAGGGGAGGCCAGGAGAGAGGTGGTCAGGGGAGGGGGATCTGGAGTCTGGGGGGGGTGGCCCCGGGAGAGGGAGGCCAGGGGAGGTTTGGGGCAGGGCCCAGCGGAGGTGGAGGCCAGCGGAGATGGAGCTGGGGAGTTGGGGGGCAGGAATGCCCAGGGGAAGGGGTGGCCGAGGGGGAGGGGAGTGGGGGAGGGTGTAGGGAGGGCAGGTGCAGTGCTGAGAGGGAGGTGAACCAGGCCCTCCTGCGGGCCCTGGAGGAGGGATGTCCGGCCCCAGGACCTTCAGCTCATGTCCCCCGCTGTCCCCCCAGGCCTGCCTCGTGTCCTGCTTTCAGCAGCTAATGGTGGAGACCTGCTCCTGCGGCTACTACTTCTACCCCCTGCCATCAGGGGCCGAGTACAGCAGCTACGCCAGGCACCCGGCCTGGGGTGAGACCCCCCGCCCCCGGCCACTGGGGTGGAGTGCGGCCAGGCACTGTCAACCTGCAACCTCTCCTCCACCCCACATCGGCCTAGTGGGTTCATCTGTGACACACAAACCCCGCCAGGTCATTGCTTCTACCGCCTCTACAAGGACCTGGGGACCCACCGGCTTCCCTGTACCTCACGCTGCCCCAGGCCCTGCAGGTGAGTGGCAAGTGTGGGGGCTTGGGGTCAGGGGTTACTGCCACAGCACCCCAGCAGGAGCGTAAGGGGGTCTGTCTCTCCCAGGGAGTCTTTCTACAAGCTCTCTGCCGGGACCTCCAGATGGCCTTCCTCCAAGTCAGCCGTGAGTGCCCCGAAGGGGTGGGTAAGGGGCAGGCAAGCAGGTGGGTCTCACAGGTCCCAAAGGCTCACCCTGGACCAGCTGTGCCCTGTGGTCCCTGCTCTTAACACTGGCTGCACAGCGTCCTGAGGGCTGCGAGAAGCTGCAGCCCCAGCGAGCCTTTTCTGTGCACAGGACTGGATCCTGGCCGTGCTGGGCAAGCGACGCCACAGGAGCCTGAGCCAGAGCCCAGGCCTCAGGTGGGTGCACTCCCCCTCCAGAGGCCCCTCCCTCTGCCAACCTTGTCCTCAGTACCCCAAAGAGGGGCCCTGCCGTGTGGGCCCAGGGCCCAGCCCCTCACACCTCTGCCTTGCCCCAGGAGCAACGTGGCCAAGGTGAACATCTTCTACCAGGAGCTCAACTACCGTACGGTGGACAAGACGCCCGTTTACTCGGTGAGCCAGCCGGGAGCCAGGGGCTGTGGTGGGGGCAGGACCGGCGGCTGGCCAGCCTGGGGCACAGCCCCGTGCACCTGCTGACCGCCCACTGGGGCCTGCAGGTGCCCCAGCTGCTTTCAGCCACGGGCAGCCTCTGGAGCCTGTGGTTCGGCTCATCGGTCCTCTCTGTCCTGGAGCTGCTGGAGCTGCTGCTCGACGCCATAGCCCTCATGCTCCTACGGGGCTGCCGCTGGCTCCGCAGAGCTCGGGGGTCCCAGCCAGGGGCAGCCACGGTGCCATCCCACGCCACGCCAGAAGCCAACCAGTTGCCCACTGACCGCAGGGATGACATTAATCATCTGGGGGGACCTGCTGGCCTCATCTCCCACGACGCTCCCCGGAGCTCTGGCAGGAGTCTTTGCTGAAGAGTTAGGCCAAGTGAGGGGCCCAGCCTCCCCACACCTGAGCCAGCCGGACTTGTTCTGATCCTGAGGGACATGGCAGCGGTGGGCTCTCCTGGCTGCCCAGGGTGAACTGGACCAGCCCCACAGAGCCACCCCAGCTAGCCAAGCCAAGCCCAGGGCCCAGGAAGCAGCACTGGGGTCTGCAGGCAGGCACCAGGGTGCCCAGCCACCTGCCCAGTGGCGGCCTCACTCAGGCACCAGGGCAGGGGGAGGGGAGCGAGTGTCCCTACCACTCTGGATTCCCGACTCTAGTCTGCTGCGTAGCTGTGTGTGCGCGTGCGAGGCGGGGGGGGGGGCCTCCACAGGAGAGTGTGCCTGTTTGGTCGGTGTCGTGTAAACGCGTGTACGTTTCTAAGTGTGTCAACATACCTGTGTATACCCGTGTGCAGGTGTGTGCAGGCATCTGGTGGAGCCTTCCTCAGCTCGGGGCAGCTGGGAAGAAGGGTCGGGCCAGGCCAAGGCACTTGGTGACCTTGGGCGGCTTTGTAATAAAACCAGCGATTCCACCTGGTGGCTACGGTGTGTGTTCCTCCCCGGTTACCCTTCCCGCGCGAGCGGAAAGCCCCGGGCTGAACCTCCACACTCCTTGGAACCACAAACACACTGTGGGGGCTGGGGGGCTGGGGGACAGGAGGACACGGTGCCCACGGCCAGCTTGCAGGGTCAGGGCTTGCCCAGGAGACGGGACCAGCCCCAGACCACCCTCCCTGGTTAGCATCCACCTCTACTACTCCCTCCAAGGGGCACGCTCCAGGCCACAGAAAGGCAGAGGGGCGAGGGGCTGGGGGCTGGGGGTGTAGGGAGTCAGTTTCCATCAGAGAAGCCCCAGGGCCCTCCCAGGCCCCCCCCAGCCCAGCACGCAGGGGCCGGGTTCTGGCGTACTGCATCCTTTTGGGGCACTGGTGCTACCCTACTCAGGGCCACCCCTCAGGGAAGGCAAAGGACCCAGACACCCCCTCCCCAGCTGCGAGAGTGGAGTAAGGCGGGTGAGCCAACGACAGGCAGGAGTGCAAGCAGCAGTTTATTAACCGTGGTCTGGGGCAGGGGGCGGGTCCTGCCAGCCCGAGGCCCTGATGCAGGTAGTGGGGTGGGAGGCAGGGGCAGAGCTCAAGCAGGGAGAAAGGAGGGAGTTAATTCTGCTCTTTAGGGGTCACAGCCGACAGGCAAAGGAGTTGGGGGGGGCCTCAGTCAGCACCCACCTTGCCGCCCATGGAGCCTCCCTGGACAGCTTTTGCATAGTGACCAGCCAACTGGCCTTGGCCAGACCAAGGACGTAAGTTGGGGAGAGGCCCAGCCACTGCCCCAGGGCTCCAGGAAAGGGGACTGCAGAATGAACGCCTTGGTGGGCCCTGGGGAGTGAGCTGAGGGATGTGTGGACCCGCCCAAGGGCCCAGCGGAGAGGTGAGGCCGGCGACGGGCAGGCACACCTGCAGGAGCCTCCCCGGCAGCAGGCAGAGCCAGGGGCGTCAAGGTGGTCCTCGAGAGTCCACGGAGAAGAGACGCAGACAAAGTGAGAAAGAGGTCGTAGAAAATCTGCTCAGTCTGTGACCAAGAATGTCGGATGCAGGGGTGGAAAGTGCCAAAGTCCTTTATGCACCGGCTCGGGGCCAAGTGCCTCTGGAGGAGGCAGGGACAGGTCTCCAGCCGCCCAGCACTGGGGCCTGCGTGGCCAGCCACATGGCCTTGGGACGCCTGCGTCCAGCCAGGGCTGAGGCCCCAGGCCGCAGCCCGCCCCCCAGCACCCGAGAAGCCCAGCCTGGATGCCGGTCACTAAGTGAGGTACACGGGTTGATTCCCTGGATGGGCTGCCCTTCTGCCCTCAAAAGGCGCTGGTGGCCAGCCACCAGCCCCAGGGCCTAGCAGAGGGGCTCTGGGGGTGTGTAGGAGGGACCCAACTAGCAGGTCAGTGTTCTACGGCAGTAAAGGTGGGGGCACGAGGTGACACAAGCCCTGAAGGCAGAGAGGACAGAAGTGACACAGGTCCTAGGATGGACGGAGGGGCACAAGGTGACACTGGGCCTTCAGAGTGGTTTGTGACATGAGCAACCCAGGTGCCCAAGAAAGGGGTCACCTGAAGACACGGGGTCCCCAGGTGTGGTGAGGGGCACCAGGCGACGCAGCACCTCCCAGGGGGGAAATGTGGGGCTTCTTAAGACTCAGTGCTGGGGTCTCTCCCAGCCCGAGGGGCCGGGGCAGCTCCGAGGAGGGCAGAGCAGGCAGCCAGGGCTCCAGGGCCACACAGGCCCTGGGGCTCTCAAGAAATGGGCCCGTGGCCACCACAGGCAGGGCAGGCAGGCGGGGGGACAGGGCGGTCCAGACCCGGGCCGCCCCGCCCTAGCTCTCCTCCAGGTGGAGGCTGATGAACTCCTGGATGCACCTGCGGTACTGGAGCTCCGTGGGGCTGCTACCCGCCAGGGGGCCTGGCTGGCCCGGGGGGGCCTCGGCCTCTCGCATCTCCTCAGCCATGCGCGCCAGACGGAGCCTGGGGGAGGTGCGGTTTGAGGCCGAGCAGGAGCCCCTTCGGCCCCCTTCCCCCGCACCGCCGCGCGCAGCCCCCGAGCCCCGCCCCCAGGGCCCCGCCCACGCTCACAGCGTGACTATGTCTGCGTTTGCCTCCTGGATCGCGATGCTCAGCGGGTCCTGCTGCTCGTGGTCCAAGGCATGCTGGTCAGCTCCCCGCTTCAAGAACAGGCAGACCTGACTGAAGGGTGGGGGGGACAAGTCGGGGCCGGCCCGGGGCGGGTGAGGCGAGGCCCCGCCCCCCACCCCAGGGCAGGAGGGGCGCCGGAGACTCACCCCGTGCGCCCCAGGAGTGTGGCGTGGTGCAAGGGCGCCCGGCCCCGGCTGTCTCTTTGGTTCACGTCTGCTCCGTTTTGCAGAAGGAATTCACAGACAATCAAGGAGCCCTGGGGAACCGAGGACAGTTCAGACTCACCTGGGAAATGGCCCCTCGCTGGTCTCCAGGAGGGGACAAGGGGTCCTCGCATTCGTGCCATAAGAAAGAGCCCTGAAGATGCATCTGTCCCGCGCAGCCCCCGCCCCCCGCGCCTGCTCACCCCTAGCACAGCCTGCACCAATGGCGTCTTGCCCTCGTCCTCCGTGTCCGCCCAGTTGACCTCCGCCCCGTGCGCCAGTGCCGTGGCCAGCGCAGGGAGGTCTCGGGTGCGCGCCGCACGGTGCGCCAGGAGCCCGGGGTGCAGCTCACGCACGTCTGCCAGGCCCCAGGCCTCAGGCTCTCCGTCCGCCTCACCGCTGGAGTCCTCAGACTCTGCACCCTCTACGGGGAGGGGAGGGGTACGGTCAGGGGCTGCGACATGGCCTGGAGTGGGGTTGGGGGAGGGCGGGGGCTGGGCTGCAGCGGAGGCAGGGAGGCGCGCACCCACCCTCCTCGGTGACGCTGTCCACCACGGAGCCTGCGCCGAAGGCCAGAACGTCCGAGCTGCCGTCAGAGCTGCCCCCTAAGCCACTGTCGCTGCTCAGACCTGCGGGGTCCAGGGACAGATGGAGACCCTTAGAGTCCCTGACTCCTCCCAGAGCTCTGCTGGAAGGCTAGAACTCCCATCCATCCTCCAGGGAATGCCCCAGGAACAGAATCAGCCCTCACTAGGGGAGGGGAGCCCTGCCTAGGATGGGGCAAAAGGGGAGAAAACAGCTCAAAGGAGCCAAAGTAATGCACCCAAGAGCCCAGCCCCCGGGGAAGCCCACCCTGTGGCAGGTCGGCCCTAGCAGGATGGATGGGCTGAAACAGAGCCATGCGCAGTCAGTGGGCATTCCGCTCTGTTTGTGGCGAGTGCATGCTGCAAGTTCACTGGGGACACCCCCAACCCCACCCCTCCCCCAAAACACTGAGCGGAATCTCAGATGGCTTACCCAAGGGCAGCCCCAGCCTCAGGAATGGTGAGGCAGCGCCCTCTGCTGCCGGAGGGCACCCCCTGGTCACCGCCCCCAGCCCTGTCAGTTCTTGGCCTGGGTCCATGCCTTCGGCCTACACTGCCCAGGGAGGTTCTACAGGTGCCCCAGACCACTGGGTGCCGATAAATCATTAACAGGAAGCCCTTGGTGGGAAACCCCGCTTGTCGCATTTGGCTCCCAACTCCAAGAGGAGCTGGGAGAGATGCACAATTGTCTCTCACAGGCTGGCTCCAGCACACAACTGTCCAGGCCCCCAGCATGCACGCGCACACATACACACGGGGCCCTCAGCACACACGAGCACATGCACACACACCTACGTACATGCCTGTATGCACATTCAGCCACGTATCCATATACACCCACGTGCAGTCACATACACATACTTACTCTGGTGGGCATACCACACACGCAGTTCGCACACATCACTCTTGAGGTTCATGGCCTCAGCCTCCAACTCAGTGGCCAAGTAACCCCAGACCCTCGAGATGCTATCTCAGCCTTAGCCCTGCTTGACCCCCAAACTCTCTCCAGCCCCGACCCAGTACTTCCTGCAAGGAACACCAGTCCCTCCAGTCTGAGGAACTGAGCCAAGGGAAGAGGGCAGCGGGTGACTAGGGACCTCACAGCACTTACTACGTGGACCAGCTGCAGCAGCCCCTGCGTCGAAGTAGGAGAAGAGGGAGTCCAGCTCATCTGGGCAGAAGAGAGAGTCCCTCCGGAACTTGCGTTCCACAGCACCTGCTGCGGGAGGTGGGGAAACTGAGGCCCAAGGCAAAGTAGGGTGCCCAAGTCCTGCTGGGAGTCCCTGCCTCCCTCCTGCCCTGCCCCACCCTGATCTTCCTGGGGCCTGGGGTTTGGTGGCTCATGCACCTGCAGGAGCCCACTTCCCCACCCTGCACGGGTGTGTGAGCAGAGGGTACGGCCTGCAGGTACCTGAGGACAGAGCAGCCATGGAGGGCAGGACAGGCTCCAGGCGGACCTTGCGGCGTGCAGTGGGGGCTCGGGGGGAGCTGTGGTGGCGCTGGCACTTCTGTGCCCGCCAGTGCCGAGGGGCCTCCCGGGCTGGTGTGGAGGGCGGCTTCCGCAGGAACTTCTTTTCCACATACTTGTCCTTGATCCAGGCCTCCTTGTCCTGCCTGGACCAGGGGTGGACGTGAGGCTGCACTCATGTGCGGGGCCTCCCCTGGGCCCATCTAGGCCGCCCCCCCCACCTCACCTGGGGCTGCTGGCTGTGGGCTTCCTGCTGCCTGGCCCCTCGCACTGAGCCTCGTAGATCTGGTTCACGGTGCTGTTTCCCAGCTCACACATCAGCTAGCAGGAGACAGGGGTGCGGGCATCAGCCCCAGCCTACAGTAGGCCCGCCGCCCCCCGGGGCTTGCAGACCTGGCCGCGGTGGCCTGGCAGCCTGTGATGGCCTCGTACACACCTTCAGCAGCTCTGGCTCCCACGAGTCCAGAGTCAGGGACCGCACCTTGGAGCAGTGGACACCCAGGCTCCTGGACAGGGAGGAGGCAGGGTGAGTCAGGGCGCGGCTGTACCCCAGCCCCCCGCCCCCCGGCGGGCCCACCTGTGGACGCCTGAGCACTCAATGCACAGCAGCACACCCAGGTTGATGCTGGCCCAGCGGGGGTCCGGCTGGCCACAGTCCCCACACCGGCTGTTGCCGGCCACACTCTGCACGCGCTGCAGCACGCTCTCGCCCTTGACACTGCGCTCCCGAGAGTCCGTAGCAGAGTCGATGCTGCTCGTGGATGGAGATGCCGTGCGGTCCAGCCTCTGGGGGTGGCGGGAGGGGCCGCTCAGCCCTCGGGAGCTCCAGCCCCCTCGCCCGGCGGGCCCCCCCACCCCCAGCCAGAGGTCCAGCACAGGCTAGGCTGGCTGAAGCATGAGGCCGCGTGCCCGTGTGTGCCTGCATACTCCCACGCGCGCAGTGGGCGCGCCCGCAGGCACACAGATGCTCACATTGCACACGCATCTGCACGCGAGCAGCCTGCAGGGACTGTCCCCCCGCCGCACACAGCCATGCGCTCACACTCGCGGAGGGTGTTGAGAGGGCCACACCTCACTGTAGCAGCTGTCTGGGCTCTCCCGGTAGGCAGAGGCAATGCTGGCTTGCACGGCTTGAACCCAGGCCTGCCGCAGCTTCTCTGAGTCAGCCTGCAGCATGCAGCTCCTGGAGGAAGGGGGCCATCAGGCCAGGCAGGCAGGGGCTCCCTCCCCCACCCTGCCGCGGGGTGGGCCTCCTCACTTGGTGGGTGACACGACCTCAAAGCAGAACCTCCGCTCGATGTCCTCACATGGCTTCACAGAGCACAGACGGAGGTCATCCACCACCACGGTCAGCACGTCCTGCGGGCAGCACCACCGTGGCCCTTGTGCCCAGCACCTAGCCCTGGCCCCACACTGACCACCCATTGATTGCTCTACTTTATGGACTCAGACTGAGATCCAAACAGTCTCTGTCCCCTGACCATTGAGGTTCAGTGTCCTCGGCCCTGTCCGACCCCCCCCTGCCCCCACTGAGCAGCCCACCCCAGGGTCCAGGTGGGGAGGGTCCCAGCCGTCACTGACCCAGCCCCAGCAGCCCCGAAGCGCACCTTGAGTTTCTTCTGGTAGACCAGCTGGCTGTTCTGGATGGAGAACCAGCGCCTGGGCAGGTGGATGGGCCAGGAGGGGGTCAGGCAGGGCCAACCCCATGTCTGCCCCACAGACCCCCTGAGAAGGCCCCTCCCTCACCGGTTCCATGTCTTGAAGGCATTACTGGCCCTCTTGAAGAGGTAGCCCTCCATCACCACACCGCTGGGCGCGTCCACATCAAACTCCACTTTGGGCTCATCATAGGAGAAGTCCTGGGGGTGGTTGGAGCCCAGCCTCCAGTGAGTGTCCACCCCTGGTTGTGAGGACGCTGCCGCCCTGCCAGGCTCCCCCAGAGCCAACACTGAGGTGGGGCGCTGCTCTCCACAGCCTCTTCCTGACCCCAGCAGAGACCGTTGCCCCGAAACCCCACTGGGGGCAGACGCCTCACATTACAGCTGAGGGCCCCAAGAGCTCCATCCCCCGCCCCACACCCCCAGCCTTGCAGGGACAGCAGGCTCTGGGATCAGGAAGGAAGCTGCCCCCCCATCCTTAGTCCCCCATTCACAGTGCCAGCTGGGCCTGCTCCAGCCAGCCTGACAGAGCCCCATTCACAGGGACTGAGGAGACACTGAGTGCCGCCCTGTGTGTCCAGTGGTAGGACAGGAGGCCCAGCCACCTGCTCCCCTGGCTGAGCGGGGGCAGAAAGGAACAGCTGCTGCCGTTCCTGTGCCCGCGGGGGACGTGGTCCAGCTTAGCCCAAGTCCTGCTGGTGCCAGCCACCACGGACAGCAAAGGGGTCCCAGGTGCGGGGGGGGGGGGGGGGGGGGGCAGAGGCCCCGCCCTGCCTAGTCCCTTCTCCCCTCACTCCCTCCCCCAGGGTACACGCCCACTCACCTGCAGCAGCGTCTGAGAGGGCCAGGAGCAGGAGGGGGTGTGAGGAGGGAGAGAGAGCCAGTGAGTGACCGCCCACCGCACCACCCGCCGCCAGGCTCCCAGTGCTCTGAAAATAGCCACTCCCACCTGCGGCCCACCTCTACCCTGGGGCTGTCTGGGCCTCTCCTGAGACCACTGCTAGTCTCGAAGGAAGGAAATCCCAGGTCCCAGTTCTAGCCCCAGCCCCAGCATCTGTGAGTTGAGGACGCTGGCCCCTCTGCCCACCCAGGGCTGATCTCTAAGTGACTGTCACAGGGCTGTCCCTCCCGCTCGGCCACGTTGAGGCTCCTAAGGATGGAGACCTCTACCCCTGAGTGCACATTTCAAAGAGAAGCAGCATCAGCCACTGCAGAGTGGGCAGGCCTAGAGAGGGAATAAGGGCGTAGTGGTCTCTTGGGGGCCCCCGAACGTGCAGAGAGGTCAGGAGCTGCAGGGCCTCACCCGCTGCTGGATGGCAGCATGCTTCCGCTCCATGTCCCGCTTTTCCACTGCTGAGTCGATCACCAGCTGGTCTAGCTGTGGGGGAGGGGCGTCAGGGAGGGAGGTGACCACTCACCCGCTGAGACGGGTCTTGGGCCCCACCCCAGCCCGCAGGCTCACCTCAGCTGCCAACTTCTTCATGTAGGGGTCCAGCTGGTGCAGCAGGCTGTAGCCTTGCTGGAAGAAGCTGTACTGGGCATGCATGAAGGACAGCATCTGTAGGTGGGTGTGGCACAGGGGACGCCAGGCCCTCAGCAGCAGTGACCAGAGGACCCACCAGGTGTACTCACATCCCGCATACCTCACAAGCCTGTACTCAAGGCCAGTGCCCCCACCCCAGCCCCTCACCAATCACTCACAGAATCCAAGATTTCAAACTTCTTCTTGGCCTGGAGGACGTTGATCTGCCAGGGGACAGGTGAACAGGTGAAGGGTGTTGGGGCGGAGGTAGCCCATGGCCTGTCCCTTACCACAGAGTCCTCTCGGGCTGTTTGTGGTTCCCTGAGACCCCCAGCTCATCTTCGGCTCCCTGCACCTCAACCGCCCATGGTCATGGAGTCCTTCCCCACGTCAGGACTTTGGGTTCCTCCCATGAGCAAAGACAGAAATTCTCACACCTGCTCCTAGGCCCCCCACGCCCCCCTCAGCCTACCCCCTGTGGTCTGCAGCCTCACGTTTGTCCCCAGCCCACCCCCACTGCTCCGCCTCTGCCTCGGCGCCCCCCCCCCCCCGGGCCCCCCCCCCCCCCCCCCAACCACCACCACGTTCCTTCCCGAGATCTGGCATCTGAGGTTTTCTGGAGCCAGAAGGGCTCTCCCTCTGAAGGCCAGCTCGGTCTGCAGGAACTAAGAGCAGCTTCCCACCCCCTCCAGGCCTGACCACTCCTTGCCCAGTGGCTGACCTGGAGCACATAATCCAGTGCCAGGTGACGGAAGCACTTCCGGGTGAGGGTCAAGGCACCTGTGGCCTCCTCCACCTCATGAGGACGGTGCCGTGGGGCCTGGGCATTCCTCACGAGGGACAGCTCCATGTCCTCTCGAACTTTGTCAAACTGCTTCTTGGTCTCCTTGAACTTCCGCACGTCCCTGGGGGCCAGCAGGTGTCAGGTCGGGGTCTTGGGAAGTCTCCACCTTCATGAACTGCCCTCCCTTCCCTATGGCCCTGTCCCAGCACCCCCACACCCCAGCCCAGCTCTCCTCCTTTTCCTTTTCCTCTCCCTCCTCCTCCTCTTCCCTCCTCCTCCTCCCCCCCCTTTCCCCTCCTCTTCCTCATTCTCCCCCTCCCTATCCCTCTTTCCCCTCCTCCCTCTTCTTCCTCTTTGTCCTCCCCCTCCTTTTCTTTCTCCTTCCCCCCTCCTCCCCTCCCCTCCTCCTCTTCCTTATTCCCCCCTCCCTATTCCTCTTCTTCCTCTTCCCCATTCCTCTTCTTCCTCTTCCCCCTCCTCCTCTTCCTCATTCTCCTCCTCCGTATTCCTTTTCCTCCTCCTCCCTCTTCTTCCTCTTTGTCCTCCCCCTCCTTTTCCTCCCCTTCTTCCTTCTCCCTGCTCCCCTACTTTTCTTCCTTCTCCGTTTCCTCCTTCTCCCTCTCCTTTTTCCCTTCCCCCTCCTCCTCTCCCTCTTCCTCCTTCTCCCTCCTCTTCCTTGTCCTCCTTCCCCATTCCCCCTCCTCCTCTTCCACTACTCCCCCTTCCCCCTGCCCTTCACCACCTCATTCCCAGGATCAATCCAGCCCAGGGAGACCCCCTACCTCACCCTGGACCCCAGACTCAGATTCAACTCAACATTACTCAGGGGTGAGTGCCACAAACACCCAGCTGCACATGAGCTCAGACCTCCACCCAGCCCCCACCCTTCCCTCTGCCACCCTAAATCCTTCTACAGCACCCCCTAACCCTCACCCTTTGCCTGAGGCCCTGCTGGCTACCCTGTGTGCTCCCTGACCCCACACCCTGCCCTCCAGGCACTGTTTCCTTGACCCCAGCTCTGTCCCACCACCAAGCCTTTGTTCCTGCTAAGTCCTCCACCCAGAGTCTTGAGGCCTTTGGCCAAGGACGCCCCCCAGTCAAGCACAGCTGTGTCTGCCCCCCACTCCATCATGGGTGTCACCACCAACCCCTCCCAGGGCCTGTAGAGGCCAGGCCTCCCTCGGGGGTCTGAGGACCACTCACTCTTTGACAAAACTGTGGAGCTGCTGCCGCACGGACCTCTGGGCCTGGTCGAACAGGATCTGGGGGCCGAGGGAGGGAGGTGGTGTCAGGGTCTATTCCTCTGCAGCTCCAGGGGCCAAGCCCCTGTCCCTCCAAGTGAGGCCCAGGGAAAGCCCCACCCAGCCCTGCCTGGGCCCCAGCTGGTTGCCCCCACAGAGCCAGCCTCACAGGGCCTAGGGGCGTGGGTGTGGCCCCAGGCCTGGGTTGGTGCCCGGAGGCCACAGCTGTGACCACCTGCCCTCTCCCCTACCTGGCTCTCAGCCAAACAAGAGACCAGAGCTCTCCCAGACGGGTCCCTCTCCTACGGCACCACCCCATGCCGACTCACACGGGCTCCTGGGTGACACCCACCGCCTCCCGACCCTGGAGGCCACCTTAGCATGGCCAGGCCTACAGTAGAAAGATCGGGTCAGAACCCAGAGCTCCCAAGGGACTTGACCTAGGGGACAGGGGAGGGTGGTTTTCAGGAGCTGGAAGGGCCTCCCTACAGCGCTGATTGGGCCCAGAATCAGATGCCCCCATCACAGGAGGAGGGCTGGGCCCTAACTAGGAACAGATAGACAGACAGACGGACGGGGCAGAATGAGCTATCCTGAGCTGGTTTATTTCTAAACTTCCCCTGCAGGGGTGGGGCTCCTTGTTTAGTCTGGGGCTCTGGTTCCCAAGCCAGGGTCTGACCACCCACATGCGCCTTGGGCCCTATTCTGTGTGTTTGTGCTAGGGGCCCTGAGGGGCTCAAGGTCACCCAGATCCAGCCTGGGTAGCAGTGAGGTTGGCAGTCATCCAGGGGCCCAGGGGTCAGCCTGGGAGATACTCCTACTGCCTGGCCAGATACCTCTGCTTAACTGGGGGACCCTGGATGAGCCTCTGAGGTATCCCCCACCCTGAGACCCCAATGCCCT
>NW_023270447.1:93614885-93657709 GCF_011800145.1 Mirounga leonina | reverse complement strand
CTGGGACACAGCAGAGCACCTCAGTGACATCCCCCCACCCCCACAGAGTGGAGGAATAGGAACGTGGCTTCCCTGGGGGACCGTGGCTTCCCAGCAGTGGCCAGCTCAGCTCCCTCAGAGCCAGCTGAGAGCAGTTCCAGGCTGGGCGGGGCCTGAGGGGAGCCAGTGGGGGGGCTGCCTGCGATGGGAAGCCAGAGGGATGTGCCCTGGGTCAGGCCCCCACACGTCACCCCACTGTGGCCAGGGCTTACCATGTGGTAGTTGACCATCTCCTGCAGGCTGTCTCCAAATCTCTGCAGACATTCCTAGGGGGAGACATGGTAGGGAAGACCCCTTGCTCAGAGGAGACAGCTGTGTTCCCAGGGTGGTTGGCACCTCCTCGTCCACAGGTCTCAGAACCGCCTGCCCCTGCAGCCCAGCACAGACGCCCGCCTGTGCCCACCCCTGTCTAGAGGTCCGAGCTCAGTGCCCCCTCACCGAGATGACGGTGTCGCCCTGGCACTGCTGGGACAGGTCTCGGACACCACTCACGAAGAGTCTGTTGGTGGTGACATAGGCCTTGCCAGCCTCGATCATGCCACTGCACAGCTTGACCAGCTACGGGTGACAGAAGGAGCAACATTCGCGCCACCTCCAAGTGGCAGCCCTCCCCTCCGAGAGACCAGGCCGCAGAGGGGGGAACCGCCCAGGGGCAGCCAGAATTCAGCTCAGGGCCCACCTGTGCCCAGGACACAGCTGTCCCTGAGGAGCCAGCCCACTCTTTGAAACCCGCCTGACCCACAGCAAGGTGCCGTGAGGGGCTTGGCTCCAGAGCAGAAGGCTGGAGCAGGACAGGGAAGCCCAAAGCGGGGGAACCGAGGGCGGGAGTGGGCACGTGGTCTTGGCCAAGGGCTGGCAGGACCGGCCAGCGAAGGCGCTCGGAGATGCTGCCCCTCCTTTCTCCCTCTTCTCCTCCCCGGCCCCTTCCCTTGGGCGCCCAACCCAGTCCCTGGGAAGCACCCTGGGCACGCCCTGGCCCCACCAAGGCCAACCCCCACTTCATGGGAGACTCACATGTGCAAGCAGCATGTGCACCCTGGGACAGGTATGGTAGGCCACAGCCGGGAGAACGAGGGACAGCCCCAGGTCCTGTGCACCGCACACAGAGGTGGCACGCCCTGCGCACACGCGCGCATGCA
Organism: Mirounga leonina; assembly: GCF_011800145.1. NCBI lineage: Eukaryota > Metazoa > Chordata > Mammalia > Carnivora > Phocidae > Mirounga > Mirounga leonina. Next base: position 93,656,531 of record NW_023270447.1, on the reverse strand, counting down.
CACTCTCGCACACACACATGCCTGTGCGTGCACCCAGTCGGGGCCAGGCATGGGGGCAGAGAGGCAGCCCTGGACCCTCCAGGCACCCCGGGCCCTGCCTTCACCTTGTCTAGTTTTGCCTCGATCTCCACCACGTCAGTTTCCACCTCATCAATGGTAGCCCTGCAACAGGAACGAAGGTGGCTGCAGACCAACCCACCGCAAGCCGCAGGGCCCGAGGGTCAGGTCAGGCTGGGGCTTCCTCGCCCCCCTCCCTATGAGGATGTGCAGTGGGTCTGGCTACCTGCTCTGGTCAGTCCCCCTGCTGTCCCATGCTCCTCAGACATGGAGGAAACGGAAGCTGGGAAAGGCAGATGCCCCCCTGGGCAGAGGGTGAGGGACTGGGACCCAGATCCAGCTGACTCCACAGCCACCCAGCACCCACCACCAGCCCAGGCAGGAAGAGGCCCAGTCAGCTGTGATGTCCCCATCTGGGGTCTGGCTGCTGTGGGCCCAGGGACAGGAGGTCAGACAAGCCCCCGAGGACAGAGGGAGGGGCTGCAACTTCCTGGCCACTCTCCTGGCTGAGCCACCACACTTCTCTGGGGCTGAGCTGACCCCAGACCCCACCTTGGGCCCGTGGACCCCGGGGGCAGACCAGTCCCAGGGCCCGTAAGCATGAGCCCGCTGCTTTCTCTGGTCTGGCAGCAGCGTGAGATCCCAGACTAACTGTGGAGGGGTGCCCCCTGGCACCTCCAACCTCAGAATGCTGAACAGCACAGTTTGCCCAAAGGGAATGGTGGGACAAGCTTCAGAGACGCCCACTCCCACCACAACAGCCTGACAGTGGGGCTGCCTCAGGGAGTTAAGAGTTAAGGAATGACATCACCAGAGAGGCCACAGACGGGAGAATCCCCGGAAGGCGAGGCAGATGGATCGGGCACGTGACCCCCCTCCCTTGTTCTGGGAACAGGAAATAGGGAAAGAGGGCCAGGATCCCAGCGCCACCCCCCCACCCCCCCAACCCGCTCAGCTGGTGAACTGGGCCCATCTGGCCTCCTGGGGATGAAGGACAACTGGGCATGAGGGCCAGGGATGACAACGGGGGCCCAGGAGTAAGAGGCAGGCCTCCAGGGACAGGTCTTAGGTGGGGGTGGGGCAGAGGGAAGCCCATCCAGGTATAGTGGCCCCCCGCTGCCCCCATGGCCCGCAGGGGGGCGCTGTGTTCCAGGGTTTCCCAGGCCTGCGGTCAGGGACCTGGTCCCTCACAAGAGATGTATAATTCTGCGTGCCCACAATTGGGAGCCATTGGGAGGGCACCGGGCCGCCCCAGCCAGGGACTTTGGAAGCTTCCCACCACCCTCTCTGGCAGGACATGGGCTCCTTCCTGGGCAGCGCCCATCCCTTCCAGTGGAACTAAGGGAACTCTGAGTTCCAGAGAAGGGACAGACCACCCACCCAGGAGTAGAGGCGGCCCTGAGCAGCTGCTGCGCTTGGGCAAGGAGGGGGGTCCCCCCGCAAGGGTGGGGCCGCCCCGCACCAGATGCTGATGAACGTGCTCACGGGGGCAAGGTGGGTGCTCTGTAGAGAGCAAAGAACCAGCACTCTGTCCTGGGAGCCTCAGCCTCCAAGGACCTAAGGCCTTCTCTCCTGCCCTCCCTCCAGGATTTCTTCAGCGGCTTGGATGACAAGGAGGAGGGTGAGGCAGGCTTCCCCACCGAAGCCATGACTCAGCGCCTGAAGCCCCACCCAGGGGAGGGGGCACCAAGAACAAGGGGGCAGCACCTCCAGGCCTGTCTGGAAGAGTCTGGACTCTCCCACATGCCTCCCAAGGCTGTGGGGCTCTTCCCAGGCCAAGAGCATGTAGGCATGGTCCCTCTTCCCAGGGCTGGGGCCACCTGGCCCCACATCACTGCCTACAGCCTCCCAACCCGCCCCACTCTGGCTCACCCCAGGCCTGCCACCAGGAAGTCCCAGGTTACATTTCAGTGGCAGGGTGAGGGTGAGGAGACAGTGGGACCCCAGGAGAACCTCAAACCCCTGTTAAATCTCAGCCCAACCCCGAAACCCACACAGTGGGGCTTCTGTGGCCCAAGGTTCAGATGAATCTCCTCAGCCCCACCCCAGGCCCAGATGGGCACTTTCCTGGGGTAGCCCACCCCTGCCAGAGGAAGCATGGCAAAACCCAGGCAGCCACTGCACCCACTGTGGGCCACAGACAGACCAGGCTAGTATAGGAGGGAAGGCCTGGAGGTGAATGGGGTGCCATGCCCCCAATCCAACCAGGCAAGTTGGGCCTGGAACCCCCACTCAGGGGAAGAAGGACCGACCATGGGGCTTCTGAGCAGGGTCAGGGTGAGACTATGGTACCTCAGTCAGGACCGAGGCCCCAGCTGAGGCCCCAGCTACATCTTCCCCCACAGCCTGGGTCCTGGAGGACAGTGGGCAGTGGTGGGGGCCCGGGATTGTGGGTGCCTGAGTTGCTCACACCCCCTCCCTCAATCAGTCAGCAACAGCAGATGGGAGGAGGCAGAGAATTACCCCAAACCCTCTGCCCGGGGGCCCCTCCCTGGGCCAACCCTTGACCCCTCATCCCTAGTCTCCCCAAGCCTTTGCTGCTGACACCCCTGTGTGATGGTTGTGCAAGGGGCCCAGGGGTAAGGGCACCAATGCCTAGGCTCACCAGTGCATCCACACGCAGGTCCTCTTGCTGGCACACCACAGACTCAGCAGGCACACACACGCATGACCAAACACACACGTGCTCGTGTGCAAGCAAGTGTACTCGCGTGTAGTGACACGGTGTACCCACAGACGTGTGCTCACGGAGAGGACATACACACAGGCGCACTGACATGTATGCACGGTGCCGGAACGTACGTGAACAAACTAACGTGGGTGTTTTGTGCTAAAGCGCCCGTGTGCATGATAAACACATAGTATAAGTATGCACCCACAAGAGGGGTTAGAAGTGACACGCACACGTGCACACATCAAGCACGCCAGCCCAGGGGTGCAGCCCACCCACACATTCAGGGTCTGGCCCCTCCAGGGAGGCTCCAGAGGAGCAGAGCTCACACCTATGCACCTGCTACACAGAAGGTGCTCCGTGGTGCACATGGATGAGCAAGCCTGCACTCCCACGAAGGACTAAAAAGACCAACCCAGGGCTGGGCACAGTGCACAACCCCTACCCGGAACTCCCACCCAGCCTTGCTCAGCCTAGACCCCACCCTCAAGGCCCCTAGGTCACCCCTGCCAAGCAGCTGGCCCCAGGCTGAAAACGTGGCTCCGGCTGCCTGACCCCCATGCACTGCTCTGGTCACACGGATGAAGACATATCCCTGGGACAGACACCCCTCGCACCCAGACCACCCTGGCCAGAGCTGGCCTGCAGGGCCAGGAGGGTCTCAGCCCTGTGCAGGTGGCCAGCACGAAGGTGCGGACACAAAGCGGGGGTGGACACTCCCACGGAGAGGTGTCTATACTGCCGGCCACCCCACCCCCACGCGCACAACCTCCGCGCGAAGTGACCAGCAGAAGGGGCATCTTTTGTTTAAGGCCTTCGGGCCCGGGGCTGCGGGCTTTGTCCGAGGCGGGGTCCTCCAGCTCCCATCACCGGCTCCCGCGCCCGTCACAAAGGCGGCAACGACAGCCCCCCTCTGCGCCCACCCACGGCGGCCCCGGGTGCCCGGAGGGGGCGGCGACCCCCGACGACCACAAAGGGCCGCGCCGCCTCCGGGGGCGCACCTGAAGCGCGGCGAGTCCTTGATGCACTCCTCGAACTCCACCGTCATGGCTGCGGCGGCGGTGCGCTCACTGGCACGAGGACCGCGGCGCTCCGAGCGGCATGCCCGGCCGGCCCGCTCGTCCGTCAGCCGGCCCGCCCGCGCCGCGCTCGGCGCCCGCCCGCCCCGGATTGAGGCCGCCGCGCCGCCGCCCCGCCCCGCCTGTCACCGCCGGGGAATGTCGCCAAAGTCCGCCGCCCGCGCGCGCCGCCGGCTGTCACGGCCGGGGAGCGTCGCCAATGTTCGCCGCCCGCGCGCGCCTCCCGCTGTCACGGCCGGGGAGCGTCGCCAAACGCCTCTCCCTGCGGCTCAGCCACGCCTGGCTCCGGCCCGGACGCCCCGTCGTCCCAACCTCTAGTTCCCAGGCCACCGCGGCCTGGGAAGGAAGTCGGACCCAGCCGCAGTCGGCCCGTCCGCGGGGCGCGGGGAGGCCGCGAGACTGCTCGCTCCAGCGATGCGGCCGTTGCGCAACTCGGCGCATTTGCAAAAACCGCTTGCGCGGAACGTGGGGACGGACCCACTCCAGAACAGTGGGTCGTGGGTGAGCGGGTTGAGAGGATGGATGAATGAGTGCACAGCCGCGGGAGCCCCTCCTGGGCGCCGCTGTCGGAATCCGGCCCACGGGCTCTTCTGCGACTCAGCAGTTTGCACCCAATCCCTTAGTTCGGCCCCGCCCCCGCTCCCGCCCCTAGCAGCCGGAGGGCGGGTGAGGGCCGGACTGCCGAGGCGGGGACCAACGCTAAGGCGCAGGCGCGGGCGCGGGCGCAGCCGGGGGCGTGGCCACATCGCTTGCCCCGCGCGCGCAGGCGCGCGTGCTGGGCCCACGTGCGGCCCCGCTGAACCAGGCCGCGCTGAGCCCGGCCGCGGTGAGCCCGGCCGCGGTCCGCCGACTCCGGTCATGGGCCCTGCAGCAGGCTCGGTGACGGCGCGCTACCTCGTGTACTTCCAGTACTTGGGCACGGACTTTAAGTACGTCTTCCGGACCTCCCATCCGTGCCCGCGGCCCCGAACTGTATCCCGGCGCCCGACGTGGGAGGGGGCGGGAGCTAAATTTAGGACCCGCACGTCTGGTAGCCAGGCCCGACATCTGGGGGAGGGGACAGACACGGAGGGCCGCAGAGGGCGGGGCGGGGCCCAAACTCCGCCCTCTAACCTGAGCCGGTCTCTGCCCACAGCGGGGTCGCGGCCGTCAGAGGCTGCCAGCGCGCCGTCGGGGTCCAGAACTACCTGGAGGTGAGCTCTGCCCGCCAGCCGCCCGGAATGGAAAGAGGCAGACACGAGGGAGGGGCAGATGGGAGCCCCCGCGCCTCTGGGCCCCGGTCTTCGCCCCGCGCTGCCCAGCCCGCCCCAGGCGGCTCTGTCCCCCCAGGAGGCTGCAAAGCGGCTGAATTCGGTGGTGCCGGTCAAATTCACTATCTCCAGCCGCACGGATGCCGGGGTCCACGCCCTGTGTAACGCGGCTCACCTGGACGTCCAGCGCCGCTCAGGCCAGCCCCCCTTCTCCCCAGAGGTCCTGGCAGAGGCTCTCAACGCCCACCTGAAGCACCCGGCCATCCGGTGAGCACGCATCTGCTGTCTCCAGACTGGTCCGTGGTGGGTGGAGGCCGTAAGTCGGGAAGGACCTGGTGTCTGGACAAACTTTTTGGGAGTGATAGAGATACCAAGGTGTCACTTGGGTGAGTGGAGGGATCCTTCTGGTGTGCCTAATCCTGCTCCCACAGGATACTGCAGGCTTTCCGAGTACCCAGTGACTTCCATGCCCGCCATGCAGCCACATCCAGGACCTACCTGTACCGCCTGGTCACAGGCTGCCACCAGCCTGACCAGCTGTCAGTGTTTGAACGAAACCGATGCTGGGCACTGCGGGCAGGGTGAGTGTGGGTGTGCGTGAGTGGGAGAGGGTTGTCGGACCCACCTGGCTGGCTACTCCCTCCTGACCAGTCACCTGGTTCCTTGCAGCTGCTTGGATGTGGATGCCATGCGGGAAGCTGCCCAGCACCTCCTCGGGACACATGACTTCAGTGCCTTCCAGTCAGCTGGCAGCCCAGCCACCAGCTCGGTGCGCACGCTGCGCCGAGCCTCCGTGTCCCCTGACCCAGGCAGCCCCTTTGTCCTTGCCCAGGAGAACAGGTAAGGAAGGGCACCCTGCACACTGGCCAGAGGCTGGGGGAGCTGGATTTAGCACCTTCCCTGGCAAAGGGGGTGCAGAGGCAGGACACGGCTGGGGTTGGGGGCTCCCTGGGCACCCATCAGTCCTCATAAGGGGGGTACTGGTTAGCTGAGTGGCAGGACCCCAACAACCATGAGTCTGCAGCTGTGCCCTCCCCCCAGGCTGGGTTCCCGCCCTGCCCAGCTCAGTGTTGGTTGCCTAGCTGCTGAAAAGGCTTTGCTGAAAGAGAAGCACCAGGCTAGCGGTTTGGGCCCTCCCTGGCAGGGGGTTGGTTCCACTGCCCGGGCACTGTCCCTGGCGCCTCTGGCCAGATGTCAGCTGTTGACTTCCAAAACCTTCCCAGTTTGAGCCAGCACTGAAAGGAGGATTTTCTGCATGGTCAGCTGCAGAGCCCCTCCCCTGAGGCTTGGGTCTCTGGTAGATAAACGCCATGCTCACCTCCCTCAGCTGCCCCAGAGCCTGCACCAGGACCTACACCTTAGCAGCACCTCCACCTGAGGGCCCTGTCCCCAGTGCCAAGGTCCCTAGAAGGCTCTGCTGCCCCTCCCACTCAGTGTTCCTCCCCTCAGCTTCACTTGAGGGTAGGGTGGTCAGTGGAAGCCCCTGTGGTGGCAGAGAGTGGGAACCAGTCTCCCCCAGACCCCTCCCCCTGCCCACCTCCTTGTCTGGGGCCACAGTGTGGACTCAGGGGCTGCTCTGGCCCAGGCATCACAAGTGCCTGTATTTCTAGGTTGCAATTCTGGAACCTGGAGTTTGAGAGCCAGTCCTTCCTGTACAGACAGGTGGGCTCTGCCCTAGGCCTCCAGGGGGTGGGGGTGGCCTCCAGGGTTTGGGCCCCTGTGGCACTCTTGGCTTTGGGTTGCAGGTGCGGCGAATGACATCTGTGCTGGTGGCTGTGGGGCTGGGGGCTTTGATGCCTGCTCAGGTGAAGGTGATCCTGGAAAGCCGGGACCCCCTGGGCAGGCACCAGGCACGTGTGGCCCCAGCCCATGGCTTATTCCTCAAGTCAGTGCTATACGGGAGCCTCGGTAAGAGTTCGCTGCCTGGAAAGGTGCCTGCGTGCATCCCACTGATTGACCCCTCCTAAGGCTGGGTGCTTGATGGAGGAGGGACTCTTGGCGACAGCACAGCTACAGCCCTCGTCTGTCCTGCTAGCAGGTGGGAATCCAGCCTCTGTTCAGTGGGAAGGCAAGGAAACCTCAGGTTGGCCAAAAAATCTCCAGCTGGAAACCAGCAAGCCAAAAACAGGAGGCCTGGAGTAAGGTACCTCTTCCCCTGGTTCCCTAGACCTGAGCCATACTCCCGACCTGGGCTCTAGGATCATGTTCCTAGTAGAGGAAGGGGATTGAGGGGGCTCCTCTCAGGGAGTAGGGAGCAGCTTGAAAAGCAGGGGCTCTGCAGCGCAGCTAAAGCTGTGGACCCAAGGCCAGGCCCAGCCTCTGTAGGAAACCTCCTGTGTCCTGCAGCGTTTGCCGCACGGAAGCCACAGATCACCCCCAGATGCCCAGCTGAGGTCAGGGTGGCCATGACACACACAGCCCTGCCGCCAGACCCTGCCCAGCTCTGCATGCCACACAGGCCTCCTGCCTCCCGCCACCCCGGTCTGCTACCGGTGAACTGCAGGAAGAGGGTTTGCACGTCGAGAAGGGAACAGCCATGCAGCCTTTGGTGCAGTTTTTACTGGAAATTAATACCTCAGGAGCATCCACCCATCTCTTGGGGGCTCAGGAATAGAAATAAAGGGTGATCAAGTCCCCAGGCCTCTTTCTTTTCTCAGCCAAACAGGCACATGACACTGTGGTCCTGTCCTCACAGACAAGGGCTGTGAGCAGCCGGGGGCTCCACATCTGGGGACAGAGGGAAGAGCTGAGGCACAGACATGGCCCTGGATGAAAGCCTAGGTCCCTTTGGTGACCAGCTGACCTCAGCTGGGGGCCTGGGGGAGGCCCTTCTTGAGCAGTGACGTGAGGTAACTTCCCAGCTCTTCATCCTACAACCAGATACAAAAGGAGGCAAGTCATCGCATCTTCCCCGACCACCACAGCTGGGCAGCCCCCGCCCATCCTGACCTGCCAGGAACAGGGCTCCCTGGGACCCACCACTCACCTGGTAGGTCCAGGAGACCAGCAGCACCTTGGTGCCTGGGTCCTCTGAGTGGGCAGCAGCCTGGATGAGGATGGACTCCACGGTCACAGACCCATCGGGAAGGTGCTGCACGCAGTGGTCCTTGAGGACGCTGCGGGGAGGCACAGTGAGACCCCACCTTGTGCCCCACTTCTTACCACCCCCAGAGCCAGGAGTGGGGGCACCCACCTCTTCAGGTGGCTGTAGACCCGCATGGCCGTCTCCTGCTCCTTGCGAGGGTCGTGGAGATGCACACGGCAGGTGAAGCGCAGCTGGTGCTCGGCCAGGCCCAGCTCCTTTAGGGCCTGCTCTGAGGACACGAGCCGGAAGTTCTGCGGGGCAGGGGCAGGTCAGGGGGCATCCGGGCACCCCTCACCCCCACCCAAGCACACACACACTCACACTGTCCTTCATGATCAGAGTGCCATGCAGGAGCCGGGGCTTTTTGGCGTCAGGAAGCAGCCCTGCAGAGAAAGGGGCAGGGATGGGAGCTGCCCACCTGCTGCGCCGCTGCCCTCCCCTGCCCAGTGTGCCCTGCCTTGCATACCCTGTGCCATCTCCCGCTTTAGCAGCCCCAGCGAGATGCCCACGGGGATGCTGGGGCTTGTGGGCAGCGTCACCGTCTCACCGTTGGCTGGCATGTAGCAGTTGACCCCTGGGCAAGAGTGGGAGGAGCAGAGAGCCTCAGTCCAGGCCATTGGGCCCTGCCCATGCTGACCCCATGGGTAGACCCTGCACACATTCCCTGTATCAGCGAAGCCCACCCCATGCCTGGGCTGCCTACGGAATTCCTGCTCGATCTTCTGCTTCAGGAACTCCATCTTCTTGGCTTCCCCATGTACGAGCAGCACACTCTCGGGCTCTGCCTGGCCCACCAGCTGCATGATGCCCTTGGCGTCGGCATGGGCGCTGAAGGACATGTACTCCACCTGCATCTTGACCTCCAACTGCAGCATCACAGTGCACACAGGCCGTTACCACGAGCAGCAGGCTCCAAGGGCTCCCCACCAACCCAAAAGGGGCCCACCGAGCTGCTGGGGAAGCAGGGACTCACCACCTGCCGCCCCTCCATCTCCAGCTTGCGCTGCCCACTGAGGATCTTGTGGCCCACAGTGCCCTGCACGCAGTAGCCAGGCATGATGACCTGTGGGGGAGGGGGGACGGAGCTGGCAGCCACCCTGCAACACGGCCCCCCCCAAGTCCGGCTTCGGGGGGCTTCCTCCCTGTAGGTCTCTCCACCCTACCCTTCCTGCCTATCAGAACCTATACCCTGAACAGCCCCTTTCCTTTGCCAGCAGCTCCCTATCCCAGGCCCCACTACAGACCCAAGCAGTCTCGGGTCTTGGCACAAGCCCATCCAGGCCGAGTACCACATCAGCTCGGGGCCAGAAGACTTCACTGCCTGATGGAACAGGCTGACACAGCAAGAGTCTGAACCACGTGGATGAGACACTGGGCCCCAGGATACCGAGCCCTGTCCTGACAAACAGCAGTGTCCCCAAGCCAAGCAGAGCCCCTGTTCCCCCACCTCTGCCCAACCTCACAGGTCCTCCTGGGAGCTACACCTCTTACCATGTTCTTCTCGTTCCCTGCCCACTTCCGGAAGATCTGCAGGGACTGGCCAGCATGCAGCATGCCTGGTGTGGCAAACACGACCTGCAGGGGTGGGGTGGGGGTGGGGGTAGGGGCGGCACAGCACCCGTCTGTCAGGGAACCAGTATTGGCCATGGGTCCAGCCCCTCCTCTGCCCTCAGAGCCTTCTGACCCTGCACCCGCCACAGGCCCTACCTTCTGACCTCCCCTCGTCTTTTCCCCAGCACAGTGCACCCCGCTCCCTGAGGGAGACCTGCAGGCAAGGTCCCCCCGCATGTCCCAGACGTGGAGGAGGTACACACGTGTGGACACTCAGCACTGGCCCCAGATGCCCCAGCGTGGGGCAGGCATGACTTGGCTGCAGCAGGCACAGGATAGCCATCCCCAGCCCCTCCTGGCCAGGACCTCACCATCGGACCCGGGTTGTCCGCAAACGCTCGGTCGAAGGCTTTGATGTGCTTAAACTCAAACATGTTCCTCTGCACGAAGGTCTTACGGATCTTCTGGTTGGTCCAGGTTATGAAGAGCTTATAGTAGTGGTTGGCCTTCTCCGTCAGGCCCGTGGAGAAGTAAATGGGGGCCTTGAGGTTCATGCGCTCCCTGTGGACAGCGTAGGGACACAGTGGAGGAGGCTGCCAGGGAAGGAGCGGCCCATGTCAGCCCTCACACCCGCAGCCTGGGTTGTATCCGGTGGGAGGAACAACTCCCGCATGTCTCCCACCTCAGCCTACTTCCTTCTGTAACACGTTGGTTCTGATGAAGGGACACAGAGCATGGTTGGGGGCCGGGGGGAGGGGTGGAACAGCATGACACAGGCCTCCTGGCTTGGGTGGGCACCGGAGATCAGGCACCCTGACTGTACCTGACAGCTGCCAGGGCTTCAGCCTATGCTCTGCCCAGAGCTGGACTGAGGACCCGGACACCGGCATCCCACTGAAGCCCACTCAGGCCAGGGTTCCCAGAAACCAACCGGGCTGCACCTACCAGAACGTCTCCAGCAGGATGCAGAGCTCCTGAGCTCGGCCCAGCGCAAACACAGGGATCAGCACCTGCCGGGGGACGACAAGGCTGGCTCAGGCAGGAATCCCTGGCCATGCTGCCCACCCAAGTTGAGCCCACATCCGACCATAATGGGCAGGCAGCTGTGCCCTGTGGCTGGCTTCCCAGGGAGCAGCTGCTACAAAGACTGGCCCCGCTGGTCGCTCTGAGGGTCAGAGGCTGCGTCCACCGAGAGGGCATAGCCGGCATCCCTGAGAGCCAGAGGCCCTTTGTGAGCTACAGGTAAGGCGCCCACACTCTGCCCGCAAGTCCTGCTCCCAGCCACAGTCTGTCCCAAAATGACCATGGTGGATACTCCAGCCAGCCCTGGTCTGGGATCTGAGGTGAAGGGTGAATAAACACCCCTCTAGTCTTCGGAGAAGTTTTTCTTCCTAACGCTGAGCAAATCTTCCTCCCTGCATGCCCAGAACACAGAGCACCCATCTCCTGACATGCCGGAGGTTGCCGAAGGACTGTGTAGCATGGTCAGGGTGGGCACATGGCCCAGAGCCCTGCCCAGCACCCTGCCTGCACCAGTTACCTTCCCGCCATGTTCCACGGCCTCGTGGACCTTCTTGAGAAAGTCTCGCTCCCGGCAGCGTTTGGAGTCCCGGATGGTTGTGGCGTATGTAGACTCTGTGATGAGCAGGTTGGGGCGGCATCTGTCAATCCAGGCAGCTCTATAACAGAGGTGGGCGTGGCCGGAGGTGGACAGTCCCCGTGGCTGCAAGGCTAGGAGCAACACAACGGACCCCAGCCACAGCTTCCCTGGACCCTCTGTCAAGCAGCACACTAGGGGAGACAGGAGGAAGAGGCTCTGCCGTGCAGAGGACACGTGGCAGACACCAGTGCACAGACTGCTCAAGCACCCAGCACATCCACGAGCATCACTGCACTCCTGGGGCTACCCCGGGATGAAACAAACACGCCAGCCTACTCACCCCAAATGCCGGTCCGGGGTCATATTATAATCACCCTGGCAAAGAATGCAGCAGTAAAACGGGTGCCTCCTCTCCCCGGCCAAGCAGTACCCCTGTGCCCCAAGTGTTTCCACTGACCGTGTAGACCACAGACTCTGAGCCCACTTTAATCTGGAACATGGCTGCCCCCAGCACATGGCCTGCATAGTAGGCCTTGATTTCAAGTTCATCGTCCACCTACAGAGGAGAGGGCTCAAGTCAGGTCTTCAGGCTATGCTGGGTAGGTGGTCAGTTAGAGGATGGCAGAGGGACCAGGGAGGTGGACACTTGGGAGGCAGAGGGCAGAAAAGAAGAACATGGTTCCAAGCCTTTCATCATTTCCTGTTTCTGACACACAATGTCCAGTTCTCAACCAAAAGCAACCAGACATAAGAGATGAGACAACACCATGAAAAACAAGAGAAACAACAGTCTAGAGAAGCAGACTCAGGACTCCTAGAGTTTTCAGACACAGAGTTTAAGAGTGCTGTGATCAGGGACGCCTGGGTGGCTCAGCTGGTTGGGCTCAGGTCATGATCCTGGAGTCCGGGATTGAGTCCTGCATTGGGATCCCTGCTCGGCGGGGAGTCTGCTTCTTCCTCTGACCCTCCCCCCTCTCATGTGCTCTCTCTCTCTCAAATAAATGGATAAAATCTTAAAAAAAAAAAAAAAGTGCTGTGATTAATATATTCAGAAAATGGAATTAAGAATGTTAACCAAAAAACTAGAAATTATTTTAAAAAGTAGAAATTCTAAAGCCAGAAACTATAATACCCCAATAAAGAACTGAATGGATGAATTTAATAGCATGTTATATATAATTGAAGAGTATTAATGCACTAAAATATATAGAAAGGACTATCAAGCACAGAGCACAGAAAGACAAATGCATGAGAGAAGGTCTGGGGCCCTGGGTTGGAGGAGGACAACGGGCAGGAGCAACACTGGGAGAACCTGATGAAAGACATCAGGTCACAGATGCAAGAGGCTTCACACCTGGATAGGTTGAATAAGAACAACATGCAGGTCCATCATAGCATACCCACCAAAGAAAAGGGCATAATCCTACAAGCAGCCTAAGATTAAAGATTCTCTTTCAAACAGTGAAAAAAAAGACATATTCAAAGTACTGAGAAGAAGTAATTGCCAAACTAGAATTCCACACGTAATGAAAAAAGTCCTTCAGGAATGAGGGTGAAGGGGTGCCTGGATGGCTCAGTTGGTTAAGCGGCTGCCTTAGGTTCAGGTCATGATCCCAGGGTCCTGGGATTGAACCCCTGCATCGGGCTCCCTGCTCAGTGGGGAGCCTGCTTCTCCCTCTCCCTGCCGCTCTGCCTACTTGTGCTCTCTCTGTCAAGTAAATAAAATCTTAAAAAAAAAAAAAAAGGAATGAGGGTGAAGCAGATCCATCTGCAGACGAAAGCAAATTCACTGCCTACAGATCTATACTGATGTTCTTCAGGAAGAAGGTAAATTATCTCAAATAAGTGAAGAACACAAGAAATAGGGTAAATATAGAGATGACGCCTAGCAAACCTGACTTTATTAGTATTAGTAATGATGTCCTGCTAGATATCACATATACTGAGCACATTAAAATAAGGGCAGATAATAGTCTAAGTCAGGGAAGGGATAAAAAGATTTTAAATGTTCTAAGACCTTTGCATTATTTAGAGGCAAAACCTCCAAATACCTTAGATTTTTGTTGTCATGGATGCATTTGTAAGCTCTACCACTATAAGAATTACAAGAGTATAAAATTACTAACCAAATAAAAGGAGAAATAGAGGGGCACCTGGGTGGCTCAGTCGGTTAAACGTCTGCCTTCGGCTCAGGTCATGATCCCGAGGTCCTGAGATGGAGCCCCATGTCGGGCTCCCTGCTCACAAGGGGGGGGGGTCTCCTTCTCCCTCTCCCTCTGCCCTTCCCCCTGTTCATGTTCTCTCTCGCTCGCTCATTCTAATAAATAAATAAAATCTTTAAAAAAAGAGAGAAATAGAAATTGAAAAAATCAATCCAAAGAAAGCAATAAGAGAAAAAAAAAAAACGGAGAACAGGCAAGACAAATAGGAAGCAAATGGTAAGAGAGTAGAGCTAAACTCAAAGTTTTCTTATTAAATGTAGAGTCCAAATGCTCCATCTGGACAAGTTATCAGAATAGATTAAAAACAACAACAACAAAACCCTCTTTTGCTCTGGCCCATGTCACTGGCAGGATGGGCAAGAGTTGCAGTCTTCACACTGCCAGGAAGCTCCGCAGCCACCGATGAGATCAGAAGGGACGTTATGAACAGTATGAGAAAACCCATTTAGGCACAGCCCTGAAGGCCAACCCTTTTGGAGGCGCTTCCCATGCAAAGGGAATTGTGCTGGAAGAAGTAGGAGTTGATGCCATATAGCCAAATTCTGCCATCAGGAAGTGTGTCAGGGTCCAGCTGATCAAGAATGGCAAAAAAAACTGCAGCCTTTGTACCCAAAGATGGCTGTTTGAATTTTATTGAGGAAAATGATGAAGCTGTAGTTGCTGGATTTGGTCACAAAGGTCATGCTGTCAGTGACATTCCTGGAGTCTGTTTTAGGACTGTCAAAACAGCCAACCCTTATAGCTAACCCTTATACAAAGGCAAGAAGGGAAAACCCAGATCCTAAGTTTGATGGTGAAAACATGACAATAATAAATTTTTATATGCCAAAAAACCCACAAAAAACAAGCAAACAAACAAAAAAACAAATTATATGCCACTTAAAAGAGCTACATTTATTTTTTTTTTTTAAAGATTTTATTTATTTGACAGAGAGAGACACAGCCAGAGAGGGAACACAAGCAGGGGGAGTGGGACAAGGAGAAGCAGGCTTTCCGCTGAGCAGAGAGCCCGATGTGGGGCTCGATCCCAGGACTCTGGGATCATGACCTGAGCCGAAGGCAGACGCTTAACGACTGAGCCACCCAGGTGCCCCTTAGAAGAGCTACATTTAAAACATGACGCAGTAAAGTTGGAAATAAAACAATGGAAAAAGACATACTACGCAAATAACCAAAGATGGGAAAGGTGAGAATGGTGTGATGTTACCAGAAACACAGACTTTGAAGTAAAAGGCATTATTAAGGATAAACACACATACTTCGTGTTGACAAGAAATTCAACCAGAAATAACTGAAAATACATAGATACCTGTTAACAAGCAATACCCGCTAACTCTAAGAAGAAACAGACAAATCTATAATCTTTGTGATAAATTTTACCCAATTTGATTGCATTTGCCTGCTTAAAACCCTTCACTTCCTTGCCGACCCATACACAACAGTTACTGAGACAAAACGCAAACTCCACAGCCCAGGACTGGCTGCCCTTTGGGGCTTGCCCACCTCACCGTCAGTCTCTGCCCCCCACTGCCCTGGCCAGCACACGCTCTTGGATGCACTCAGGCTCAGAGCTGGGTGAGCAGCAGAGGTTCCACATGGGCGCTTGTCAAGCTGCCCTGTGTGCACCTGAATCTGGGCTGGGACCTAGATTCTGGGCTGGGACCCCATGTGCTTGCCCAATGCTGCCTCCTGGTGGACGGTACCCGACAGAGAGCGAGATGGGGTCTGTTAGGACCCTGACCTGGACTGTCTGGTGGAGGTGGACAGCTACCACCTTCTTCATACAGTCCTTGATCATCTGGGAGGTGAAGAAGTTGGCCTCGCCCTTCTTGTCCACAGCAATCTTGCGGTAGTCCTCCAGCAGGATGGGGCAGATGGCCTGGGTGGGGTGGGTCATGTAGATGGGCCCATCATAGCCCACCATCTCGCTGAAGTAGGGAAGTGCCCCACAGTGGTCAAGGTGGAAGTGGCTGCAGGTGCAACACAGGTCAGTCCAAGGCCATTGCTCCCCGACAAGCCTGCCCCCCCACAGCTCCTCCACGCCAGCATAGGCTCGTGGTCATTCCACCCATTCATTCATTTGTACACTGATTGCCTGCTGTGTATCAGATGCCATCCTCAGTACACAGAGTGACGAGTGAGCAAAACAGATAAAAACTACTACCTCCCTGGAACTTAGAATCTAAATGTCCAATAAAGCAGGGAGTGTGGAAGGTAATGCTTGCATCAGACAGGCACATGTTCTGTAGAGTAACGAAAAACAGCTAAGAAGGGGACAGGGCACTGGGACAGTTACCATCTCTGGTGGATGGGCAGGAAGACCCCATGGCATGTGAGCCACAGCAGGAAGGCACGGGGGCAGAGGGAAGAGAGTGCTGTGTGTCCACGAATGGAGCAGACCCGCTGCATGCCAGCCCACGTCCAAGAAGGAACCGAGACCACAAGAGCCTCAGAGCAGCTGAGGATGGGGCTGCCTCATGTCAGCAGCTCCTCTGGTTTGCGGGATGCAGGGAGAAGACCAGCAGGAGGCTGCTGTGGTCATCTGGCCACATGGCAAGGGTCAGGGTCAGGGTCAGGAAAAAGACTGGACCCCACAAACTGTGGACTGTCTGGGTGGAGTGTGAGGAATAGGAGGAAGGCAGAAGCCCCATTCAGCCAGGTTGGGAAGGTCGACTGCCACCGGGGGGGCCAGACCATGAGTCTGGAGGTCAGGGGCAGGGTGGATGGGAATGTACAGGAATCTGGGAGGATCGAGGACCAAGAGGGTGTGGTCACTGCTGCCAAATGCTGTTGAGAGGTTGAGTGAGGAGGCCTGCGAAGTAGCCCAGGCGCTCACACATGAAATGCACCACCTCTGCATGGGTGGGGAGAGGGAGGAGTGGCCTCCCTGCCACAGGCCTGTTGCCCTAATACAGCCTCATCTTCCTGGGGTAGCTGCGGCTCTCATCCATGACACTCAGGGCAGAGCCAACAGGCGCATGCAGCACAGAGTGCCCCCTGGCTCCATGGTGCTGATCGAAGTCCACCAAGGAGCAACCGTGAATACCTACAACCTCATGTAAATATACGGCCTCCAGGACCACTGTCCAGAGGCAGGGAGGGCCAGCCCCAGGGGTGTGCCACGTCGACAACCTGGAACAAAACCCAGGCCTGCAACACCCCGCAGCTGCAGCCTCCCCGGGCCATGAGTGGCTCTCCTAGGTTCCTGAGGGTCCTTCAGGTGGGGCTAGATGTGAGCCCACACAACACTCTCACTAACAGCCGACAGGTGCCCACCTGATGATCACACAGTCCAGGAAGTCGGTCAGCCGGCCGTTGCGGGTGATGTAGGAGAAGTCAGGGAAGCGCCTCTGACGAGCCAAGAGAAAGGGTCGGAATGCAGTTAGTTGCCCTGGGTCTGCCGGTGCTCTGGAGAACGGCTCTCAGGAGTGGGGAATGAGGGCAGAGGCTGAGCCTGGCCAGCCACACCGGGACCACTGACTGCTCACAGCCTCCGAGTACACAGGGAGGGGTCAAACTGCCAACACCAGTCACCAAGCCAGAGCCCTGCCTGGGGAGTGCCGAGCTGCCCCTATGACTCTGCAGGAGCTGAGAGCCCTGCTCTGGTACAGACCAAGCCTTCCACAGAGGGCACCCCGTCTGTCAAGTGAGGTGGGGGGACTGCCAGGGAATGCAATGACCCCAGACCCACCTGCCTCCTACCACTGCCCACTTGCCCAGACTCCCTATGCCATGGGTCAGAGCCTGAGGCTCGGAAGCCTGGGATCCTGCTAAGAACAGCAACAAGGAGCAGGCTGAATGAGGTCCCTCCAGGCTACCTTCCCTCAGGACTCACATCATCATTGAAGCCCATGTGCATTCCGCAGTCCAGCATGACGTTCTTGCCCGCGATGGAGACCAGGATGCAGCTTCGGCCCACATCTTGGCCAGCCCCTGAAAAGGAAGATGGGATGAGGTGCTGCCACCCCCACATCCTTCTCCCTGCTGCCGCAAGTGATGGCCCCAGCCCCAAGACCAAGGCCCAGCCGCCTGCCTCGAAGCTCCACTGGGAACGCTGGGTCCCCGACACTGCAGAGCCCTCAGTGGGCTGGGAAAAGTAGAGCCCCACGGCTGCTGTGCAGATGATGTGTGAGGCACCATCACCAGCCCCTCTACACACAGGCCAGGGAAATGTGCAGGGTAAGGGGCAAAGTGCCAAGACTGCCAAGCCAGTTCTAGGCCACATGCCCTCCCCCACTACACCTCCAGCCTCAGGCCCTGCTACTACCACCTACGTCAGATGGAAAAAGACCCTCACCTCTTGAGGGAGCAGCCCACCTGCTGCGGCTGACCGGAGCCTTCAAAGGCCAAGGGCTGTGTAACAGGTGCTGGACTGTAGTCCTGGCACTTAATAGGGGTAAGCCAGCGCTCCACAGGGCATCACCAACCCTCTTGAAAACTCAACTGGGGTCATATCTGCGCTATGGGGCCCTCTTCCCCAGGACCTACTCTCAGAAGGCATCACGCACCTCCAGGTGGCTTCACTGCAGACGGACTCCTGTGAGGCTTTAGACCGACCACGGCGAGAAACAGCCCCAGCGTCCAGCAATGACCAAATACAGTAGCCACAGTGCATATGGCCCACCACCACACCTCCTCAGGGCACCCACAGCCCAGAACTTAACCTGAGTCCTATCCATGTTCCGGACTTCAAGCCCTACCCATCTGCTTCAGCCCCAGCAGGGCATATCCCAGCCAGCTCCTCTAGCCATTTGTCACCTCCTCTGGGGTCTGGAGGCCCAAGAAGAAAGGGACACAGCCTTGTAGGGCCTGATGACAGCAAATGACCTGCTTTCCATCTTGATCCTACAAGCCTCCCTCTGCCAGCCACCCGAACCTTCTGTTAGCGCCACACACATCAAGGTGGCCCAGAACAGGACCCAGGCTGGTCCTTGAGAAGTTTCAGTCACCCGTGACAATAGTTGGTGATCCCAGCCAAGAGCTTCATCTGCATGCTTCGAGCAGCCCAGCCACAGGCCCGGAGGTCTCTCATAAGCCTGCTCCTGCCCCACCAGGACAATGGCAGGGTCTCAGCTGTCTGCTCCCTACTGCACCTTTAGCCCTAAAGCTGAGCCCAGCGCAGAGGCCTCCAGACATTTATGGCGGGGAAAGGGGAGGGCTGCCCCTCTTTACAGAGGACGTGAAGGCACAGAAGTCATGGGATCAGCCCATGGACACATGGCTCCTAAGCATGGGGCCAGGGATGGTTTTCTGGACTCCAGAGCTCAGCTCTTAGGTGATGGCCCCTGCTCCCAACAGGACTCACAACCATCCCAGGGAGCAAGGAGAGTGGCCCACCCTAGGCAGCAGATATGGGAAACAGAGTCTAGAGCACACAAAAGGAGGCAGAACTCAGGAGAAAACAAAGGTGACTTCATATCCACAAGAGTTTATGTTTCAGGGCAAGGAGACAATGACCATGCAGGTAAGACACACACTGCGTCCATCAGGTAGAGTTTAGGCCCTGGAGAAGATTAAGGCAGGGGAGGGGACACAGAAACTTGCAGACCCACACCCGGCAAGTCCTCCTTAAAATGACTCCTGAGCAGGGTGGAAAGAGACAGCCAGGAGGTGGGAGGGGCAGCTGTGCAAAGGCTGTGTGGCAGGAGGGACCCAGGACTCTCTGTACCTGGCCCACATGACCAGGGAGCCCATAAGCCTGGCTCCCACGCCTCCCTGGACCCAGGGCCCCTGCTGAAGACAATAGAGAAGGAGTTCTGCTTTGATGGTGCTATGGCCTCGGGAGCACGCCCAGGTGCAGACTGGGGTAACAGAAGCGGCAGATAGAACTGTTCAGAGTGAGTGGTGAGAAAGTGGGCGAAATCGTGAAGGGGCAGGCTGCAAAGTGTGATCCAAGGAGGCCCCTGGAAGGGCGCCAAAGGCAGGGGGGTGTGGGGTCACAGCACCCAGAGGGGACCCCGTGCCAAAAGCTAGGAGAAGCTGTTGCAAGGGTGATCTGTATGGCACCGTGGAGATGTGTACCCTGACCTGGAAGGCCAGGAGCAGGGGTGTCCAACAGCTCAGTGTCCACCCTGGGAGCTGGGGGGCGGGGGGGAGGCTATGTGACGAAGAGCTCACACCAGGAGAAAGGATATGGAGTTGTGTGGAGCATCTGTATAGAAAATGCTCCCACACATGGCCCAGTGTAGGAGGCAGGTTCTGGGACAGCCCAGGGCACGAGTGCAGGAAGAGTGCCCAGAGAGCTCTAAGGGCTGGCCACCAGAATGCAAAATGATAACCCCAGTTGTTTCTGGGACCCTGGATTCTCAATGACCCTTCCTCCTTCAGTCTTCTGCACTCTCTGGGCTTTTAAAAGTGTGCATTTATATCTTTTACAAAATGCAATGTTTCTTTAAAAAAAAAAAAACCAACGTTGCCGAGATCCGGTAAGACAAGGCTGAACTGAGAGTGGATGGCTGGACTGGGCAGACGAAGCTGCAGGTAACGGGTGCGACACAGATGCAGGAGGGGGAAGGAAGCAGAGGCGGGGAGCGAAGGCCACCTAAGGCACCAGGCCATGCGGACCGACGCCGGCGCAGCGAGGCGAGACCCTGTGGCTCTCGGGACGGCGTCCGAAGGGCGGACCCCAGGAGCAGCGGCCCGCCTTCGGACCCACCCCCTTTCCACGGTGAGGAGAGCTGGGGACGCAGCAGCACAGCAGCGGGCCGACCCCCGAGCCCTCCCTCGGGAGGGGGAGCCCGGCCCGAGGCCTCCGCTGACGACAGCCGGGGGCTCCGCGGACCCGGCCAGCCCTCTGCGTCCCCGCGGCTCGTCCCCAGACCACCGCCCGGCCCCGCACCCGCGAGGCCGGCCGAGCGCGCCTCACTCACCCAGGGGAGTGACCCTGATCTCGGGCATGCTGCCGGGCGCGCTGCCGGGCCCCGTAGCCTCTGCCCTCACCGAGCCCGCAGAACCACGGCGGCCGGACCCCGGCCCGCCGCGACGTACCGCGCAGGCGCAGCCCCAAAGGCGCCAGCTTCCGGTGCGCCCGCCGGAAACGCCGGCCGACGCGTCGAGCCTCCGGATTGGGCAGCCGGCAACCAATCCCGGGCGTCAGGGAGGCGGCCGGGGGCGGGGCAGAGAGTCCCCTGGCCGCGGTCGCGGCCGCACAGGTGAGCGGGAGAGCGGCAGGCTCGGGCCCGGGGCCGGGGAGCAGAGCCCAACCGAACTGGGCAGGTGGGTCTGGGCATCGCCAAGGGGCCAGGCGCGGGAGGGGCGGCCGAGGGCCTGGCTCCCACAACTCCCCGGACCCGGGGCCCCTGCTCGATCCCTGGGCCTCAGCTGGAGCGGGACCCGCCCAGGACCGGGGCCCCACCCTACCCGAGCCCGGGGTCCGAGCCCGGCGCCACCTGGAGCTCCCTTCCCGAGCAAGACTTGCAGGGCTTCCTGGACAGGGCCTCACTCCTACCCGCTGGGCCTGGGGTGCCAGGGTGGGTGCCCTCTTCTGGGGGCCTTCAGCCTGCTGTCAGCCAGAGAGCTGCGGGGCTCAGGCAGCCCTCCTGCCAAGACTTGACCTTGGGGCTGTAGGCTGACCCTGGGGGAGCCTTGGTGGTGCCCTGCATCACCTCCCGAGAGCTGGCAGGCTGCCTGCCCTGGGCTGCACAGCCAGTGTCCTTCCTGTTGTTTGCAAGTTCTGAAAAGCTCCCAACAGCTCCTCTGCGCTGCTGGCTCAGGTTCTAGACAGGAAGTCCAGGCCCACAGGATGTCTGGTGTCCAGGAAGGTAGCCCTGAAGGCCTCGGAGGCCATCTGCTCAGTGGACGGAAGACAGGCCCCGAGAGAGGGCAGGGGCGTGCCGGAAGTCTCTGGAGCACCGTCTTCCTGAGGCCAGGCACGATTGTCCCCCACACCTGAAGACAGGGTGAGCTCACCTCTGGGAGCTCCGCCCAGTGCCGGGGCCTCCAGGGCCTCAGGAGCCACTAGGCCCCATCAGATGCTCCTGGCATCCTGGGTGGTGAAATGCTGCTGAGTCTCCAGGGACCGTCAAGAGCCCAACCCCAGTGCCCGCCCTGGGCACCCAGGAGGGCAGAGGCTGGGTTGCTCTGTGGCACCCATTCAGCGTGTGGGCCCTTGAATGTTTATGGAGTGACTGCATGAATGTGAGCAGAATCCAGGGCAAGCCTCTGGCCTAGAGCACTTCCCGAAGGTTCCTTGGGGCTGGGGGAGGGCCTTGTGGCTATCTTCAGAGTGTAGAAGACCTTTGGCCCAGCCACCCTTTTCTGTGGCACCTGTTCAGTGCAGTAGGAGTGAAAAGATTGGTGTCTGTCAGGCCGTGCTGACCTTGCAGTCTCTGCTGTGGGCCCAGATGCAGCAGTAAAACTAGGAAGGGCCCAGCCCAGCTGGCCACCCTTCCTGGCCCTCCACCTCACTCTACTGTCTCTTTTTTCATAGTACTTATCTTTTTTTACCTACCATGTTGGACTTTCCTGGCTTTCTCCAAGAATAACGCCCTGATAGGCGGGGATGTTTGTCTCATAGGGCATCCACCCTGGAAGGGTGCTTGGCTCTGGGCAGAGACTCAGCAGATATTTCTCCAGCTGGTAAAAACACACACGCTCTGGTGAGAGAGGCAAACGATGAACAAGCAAGAAAACAGGAGTGGAGATGTCTGCCGTAGATCAGATAGAGCAGAGTGGTTTGACCAGGCTGAGTGACTGGGGGGCCATGCTAAGATCTGTGGACGAGTGTTCCAGGCCCAGGGCACGGCAGCACCAGGTCATTGTGTCCGAGCATGTGGCCCTGGCAGAGTGAAGTAGGCTCCCGGGGAGAAGGGGCTGACCGGGGATGGGGCCCACTGTGGGCTTTCAGTTGCTTTGTGACTCTTCCCACCACCCTGAAATAGCGACCCAGGAAGGGAGCTGACTCAAGGGAGACAGCCCGCCAGCCTGACTTCCCGTGTGTTTCAGTACGAACTGAGAAATGGATGGCTTGGAGTCGGACTTCAACCTGAAAGTCGTCTTAGTCAGTTTCAAGCAGTGTCTCAATGAGAAGGAGGAGGTGCTGCTGGATCACTACCTCGCCGGCTGGAGGGGGCTGGTCAGGTGCTTTCGGGGGGCACTGCCTTGTGGGATCCCCACGCTTCCCATGTGCTGTGCTAGGTGCCGTGCACACCCAGCTTCCGCCTGCTTGGGGCTGGTCAGCCGTTCTCACGCACAGCTTGGCCGGCAGCACCGAGCCTTCCTACCCCTGCCTGCAGGGAGACGTGTGCCCCAGGAGGTCAGGGGCGGTCTCCCCTGCACCTGGGCTGAACTCCTACTTCCCCTCGAGCAGGTTCCTGAACAGCCTGGGAGCCATCTTCTCCTTCATCTCTAAGGATGTCACCACGAAGCTGCAGATCATGGAGCATCTGCGCAGCGGCCCCCAGCGGGAGCACTACAGCAGTCTGCAGTCCATGGTGGCCTACGAGGTGGGCAACCAGCTGGTGGACCTGGAGCGGCGCTCCCGCCACCCTGACTCGGGCTGCCGGACGGTGCTTCGGCTGCACCGTGCCCTGCGCTGGCTGCAGCTCTTCCTGGAAGGCCTGCGCACCAGCCCCGAGGATGCCCGCACGGCCATCCTCTGCACGGACTCCTACAACGCCTCTCTGGCGGCCTACCACCCCTGGATCATCCGCCGGGCTGTCACCGTGGCCTTCTGTGCGTTGCCCACACGCAAGGTCTTCCTGGAGGCCATGAACGTGGGGTCCCCGGAGCAGGCTGTGGAGATGCTGGGCGAGGCCCTGCCCTTCATCGAGCATGTCTACAATGTCTCCCAGAAACTCTACGCTGAGCATTCCCTGCTGGATCTGCCCTAAGGGCCAGTGGGCCAGGTGGGGCAGGTTTCCCCTGCAGAGCTGGGCTGGGGCAGCCAGCACCCACCAGTCCCACCATTGAGATCTGTGAGTGCCCCAGGAATGGGAAGAACACTCTCCTCTGCCAGCCAAGCCCGATCAGAGCCACAGGCACAGCACGGCCCTCTCGGGCTGTGCTTCTGGCCTGTGGCATGTGGGCCCTGGCAATCTGCTCTGCCCTTATCACCTTGCTCTGCCCAGGGGCATCTTTGCTTTACCCTCAGCTGAGTTTCATATGTGTCCAATCAGGCCTCACCCAGATGGTGAGGTGCAGAAGGCAGGGCGGGGAAGGGGCAGGATCAGCATTCATGGAAAAGCCGGAGAAGCTGCCCGCTGCCTGTGAGCCAAGTCGTGAAATGGGACCAAGTCACAGGTCCCTGTGGCACAGAGACTTCATCCTGCTTGCCAGCAAGCACATTCAGCAGGTGCTTGTCCATCCCTGGCCCACCTCGGTGTCCATACCCAGGTACCCCCGGGCCCTTCCACCCAGGCTGGCCATCCCCAGGACAGGGATAGAACCCTTGGGCAGCCCTTGGCAGTGTAGGCTCTCTCCCTGTCCCTCACATCCTTACTAGCCAGGGGCGCACATGTCCTTGACAGCAACAGCCAGGAGCTGAAGCCCTGAGCAGAGGCCTGCCCTGCCTCTCTGCACTCTCATCAGCTGCCCCCCGCGGCCACACTGTCAGTCGGGTGCCCCCCCGCCCAGGGAGCTGCCTGCGAGTCTGCGCAGCACAGCCCAGAGCTCTACGGAGCCCACAGCTCTGCCGGTCCAGGGCTAGCCTCTCCCTCCCCACCACCCAGGGAGAGGCCGTGTTCCCTCCTGCCTGCCCCTTACTGCCCCAGCCCCACAGAGCTCAGGAGACCCAGGATGAGATGGCACATGGAGAGAGCCTGGACCAGATGCCCAGCTGACAGGCCAGCCGTCACCCAGCACGTGGGGGCCTGGCCTGTCCTACTGGCTCTCCACTGTGAGCTCAGGCCCCTCGATGCCAAGGGGACTGTATCCACTGTGCAGCAGATGTGCATACGTGTCAGCTTGCAGAGACCCTGGGAAAGTGTAACTGTTTTTCCAACATCAATAAATGCCACGGACAGAGCAAGCAGGGCACTCCGGCGGGGGAGCGGGGGCTATCGTGTGTGTCAGGCAGCTGCTTACTGCAGGGAGGAGGGGCGTGACCCCATGGGGCTGAGGCCCTACTGCCAGGCTCACAGGGCAGTGTCAACCACGGGGACGGGTGGCCTGTCCTGGCCAGCATGAGGCGGGGGGTGCTGCCTGTCTGTTTGTGTAGCCTTTAGCTTGGTCCCCCGAACCCCCACCAAGGTCCATGTCACTATCCCCATGTTATAGGTGAGAAAACAGAATTACCCAAGGGACTGGGTTGGAAGGGCAGGTCTGAGGCCAACCGCACAGCTTGTAGGGAGAAGAACGACCTGCAAAGCCTGTGCAGGGGAGCTGCTCAGCCACAGCAGTGGTTGGGACCGAAGGAGGATACGTGTCAGGCAGCGTGCTCTTGGACACCCCAATGTCAGACCCAAAGAGCAGAGTCCACTGCCAGGTCCCCTCCGCCGGCTCCAGGCCTGCCGCTTCGCCCGGTCCCACAGGGACCGCAGCCAGCCCGCCCGCTCTCCATCCTGCGGCTGGAGATGACCATGAGGGCTGCACACGTGTGCACCCAGGTGCATACAGATGTACAGGGGCCACGCACGGCATAGGTGTCATACGTGTGTGGTGTGCAGGTGCAGTGTGTCGAGTGTGTGTGTGGCACACGTATATGCATGCCCCGAGCGTGCCACGCAGCTTGGTCCCTCCCCACAGGCGGCAGAGATCAGATCCCAGACCACCTCCTATAAACATCTGCCAGGGTTAAGACCACCCAGAGCTCCCACTCCCCTCCAGGGGCATCGGTAGCCTCCCCCAGTTCCTCTGGGTGCCTACTGGGCACCCCCACACCTGAGCCCCGTGTCAGGTCCCCGGGGCACCCAGAGGCTAAGTAGGAACTGCTGCTGGCACATCTTTCGGGGCTCACCTGCACACACCTGGTGCTGACCCAGCTTCAGAGGCCCATTTGGTTGTAGCCTTTCCTCCCTGCATGCCCAACTGTGCCCTCTGTCCCCAGAGGGAGGCACCTGCTGGGTCAAGAGCCCAGGCAGGGTGTGGGCAGAACCAGCCTCAGGGTCCCTGAAGTTTCTAGGCAACAGCCCAGCCCTGTTCTCAGACAAGCTGGGAGGCCACAGCCCCCACCCTGGGGCCCTCCCCACCCCAGCCACAGGATGGAGAGCAGGCGGGCTGGCTGGCCGCTGTCCTCCTGGCTGGTCTGCCCCCTGAGCCTGCAGGTGGAGCCACCCCTGCGGCCCACCCCTCACCCCTAACCCCCGGCTACTAACAGTCCTCCCCAGGGCTGGAAGAGGTGTTTCTGTACCTACTCCTCGGGGCACTGGCACCTCCCCCACGCAGCTAGAGACCCCAGGATCCTCTGGCGGAGAAGTCCTGAGTGTCCCTCCTCCTTTCCAGGAATGGGGTGGGTGCAAAGGGGCTTGGGCACAGGCAGGTAACAAGATCATGGTCAGTGGCTGCTCAGAGCCTGCCTGCCCAGGTCACTGTCAGCCAGAGAGCCTGTGGGTGGGTGACATCAGGATAAAAGAGTCCAAGGAGCACAAACCTACAGGGCCCAGGAAAGCAAGGGTGTCCCCAGGGGCCCCTGGGCTTGGCAGATGAGGACAGGTGAGGATTTTGCTAAGCAAATCCTCTGCCCTCCCCTGCCCCAAGTCATCGTATCGGGGCCCCCACCCGGTTCTCTCATTTGCCATCCCTGCTGGAAGCTGCCACCTGCCATGCCAGGCCTGACTCTCCCGGGCCTCGTGGCTCTCTCAGGCCTCGGAGCAGGCACCCCACCTTGACACCACAGTGATCCTTGGGCCTGCAGCATTCACCAGCTGCTTATCCCAGCAGCTCAGGATGCAAGGGGACTATGTGCTGGGCGGGCTCTTCCCCCTGGGCGCAGCCGAGGATGCAGGTCTCGGCGACAGGACTCAACCCAGTGCCACCGTGTGCACCAGGTAGGAATGCCAGGGGTGGGGAGTGAGGGGTGATGAGGGTGGAGGTGGCTCAGGTCCAGGGTGCTCCTGAGTGGGGACGAGGTGTCGGCCACCCGCAGCCCTGTGTGGCCCCAGGTTCTCGTCCCTTGGCCTGCTCTGGGCACTGGCCATGAAGATGGCTGTGGAGGAGATCAACAACGGGTCTGCCCTGCTGCCGGGGCTGCACCTGGACTACGACCCCTTTGGCACGTGTTCAGAGCCCGTGGTGGCCATGAAGCCCAGCCTCATGTTCATGGCCAGAGCGGGCAGCTGCGATGTTGCCGCCCACTGCAATTACACGCAGTACCAGGCCCGTGTGCTGGCTGTCACCGGACCCCACTCATCCGAGCTCGCCCTCGTCCCCGGCATGTTCTTCAGCTTCTTCCTCATGCTGCAGGTGCACCCCCCACCCACCCCCACTGGCCCTGCCTACAGGAGCCCTGCATCAGGAGCTGCCTCCCGGTCACTGCAGGTCAGCTACGGTGCCAGCATTGACCGGCTGAGCAACCAGGAGATCTTCCCGTCCTTCTTCCGCACGGTGCCCAGGGACCGCGTGCAAGCAGTGGTGACGGTGGAGCTGCTGCAGGAGCTCGGCTGGAACTGGGCGGCCGCCGTGGCAGTGATGAGTACGGCCGCAGGGCCTGAGCCTCTTCTCCAGCCTGGCCAACGCCAGGGGCATCTGCATTGCGCACGAGAGCCTGGTGCCGCTGCCGCACGCGGGCAGCCTGCGGCTGGGCACCGTCCAGGACCTGCTGCACCAGGTGAACCAGAGCAGTGTGCAGGTGGTGGTGCTGTTCTCCTCTGCCCATGCCGCCCGCACCCTCTTCAGCCACGGCATCCACTGCAGGCTCTCGCCCAAGGTGTGGGTGGCCAGTGAGGCCTGGCTGACCTCGGACCTGGTCACGACACTGCCCGGCATGGCTGAGGTGGGCACCGTGCTCGGCTTCCTACAGCAGGGCGCCCCGATGCCCGAGTTCCCATCCTACGTGTGGACCTGCCTGGCCCTGGCTGCCGACCCCACCTTCTGCGCCTCCCTGGACGCTGAGCAGCCTGGAAGAGCACGTGGTGGGGCCACGCTGCCCCCAGTGTGACCACATCACGCTGGAGAACATATCTGCGGGGCTGCTGCACCCCCAGACCTTCGCTGCCTACGCGGCCGTGGACGCCGTGGCCCAGGCCCTCCACAACACGCTGCTCTGTGCAGCCCTGGCAGGTAAGGGCGGGAGCCCCCGGCACTCCCGAGAAGGAGCTTCAGCGGGGAGTGTGCGCTGGAGGCAGCTACTGGCCCAGCGCCCCCACTGGCTCCAACCCACCCACCAGCTCCTGGGGAACATGTGCGCTCGCGGCCTGGAGCTGCGGTTCGATACCAGCGGGAACGTGAACATGGACTATGACCTGAAACTGGGTGTGGCAGGACCCGACGCCCAAGCTGCACACTGCGGGAGCCTTCGATGGCCGCCTGGAGCTGCCCTGGCACACGCCTGGGGACCAGGTGAGCCCCAGCTGTGCTCCCCCCCGCCACGCACAAGTTCTGGCTCTGCCGGGGCAGGGGCTGCGGGGGGGACCATCCCCAGGTCTGGGCAGTGCACCCGGCTGAGCACAACCTGAGCCCCGAGGCCCCGTGCCAGGCACCCGTATCCCAGTGCTCCCAGCAGGGCTGAGTGAAGGGCTTCCACTGCTGCTGTTACGACCGCGTGGACTGCAAGGCCGGCAGCTACCAGCGCAGCCCAGGTGAGCCCCTCTCCCAGGCCTGCACAAGTTGAGGACGGGGGGGGCGGGCAGGGACCCACAGGGCCTCGTGTCCCGGCTCCAAGGCCAACTCTGAGGCCAGAGCAAGTGGGGTGGGAGTGAGGCTGAGGAGCCCGTGCCCCCCCCCCCCCAGTGTCCCCTCTTTGGTCCCACACCACAGATGACCTCCTCTGCACCCAGCGTGACCAGGACCAGTGGTCCCCAGACCAGAGCACACGCTGCTTCCCCCGCAGGCCCACGATCCCGGCGTGGGGGGAGCCGGCCGTGCTGGTACTGCTTATACTGCTGGGCCTGGTGCTGGGCCTGGCGCGGGCAGCCCTGGGGCTCTTCATCTGGCACTGGGACAGCCCGCTGGTTCAGGCCTCAGGCGGGCCACGGGCCTGCTTTGGCCTGGCCTGCCTGGGCCTCATCTGCCTCAGCATCCTCCTGTTCCCCGGCCAGCCAGGCCCGGCCAGCTGCCTGTCCCAGCAGCCCCTGCTCCACCTTTCCCTCGCTGGCTGCCTGAGCACACTCTTCCTGCAGGCGGCCCAGATATTTGTGGGTTCGGAGCTGCCACCCAGCTGGGCAGAGCAGCCGCGTGGCTGCCTGCAGGGGCCCCGGGCCTGGCTGATGGTGCTCTGCTGGCGGAAGCGGCACTGTGTACCTGGTACCTGGCGGTCTTCCCGCCGCAGGTGGTGACGGACTGGTGGGTGCTGCCCACAAGGCGCTGGTGCATGCTGCGTGCGCTCCTGGATCAGCTTCGGCCTGGGGCATGCCAATGCCACGCTGGCCCTCCTCTGCTTCCTGGGCACTTTCTTGGTGCAGAGCTGGCCAGACCACTACAATGGCGCCCGCGGCCTCACTTTTGCCATGCTGGCCTACTTCGTCACCTGCATCTCCTTTGTGCCCCCTGCCAATGTGCACGTGCAGATGGGCGCCATCCTCCTCTGCGCCCTGGGCATCCTGGCCACCTTCCACCTGCCCAAGTGCTACCTGCTGTTGCGGGGGCTGGAGCTCAACACCCCTGAGTTCTTCCTGGGAGATGATGCTAGAGGGCAGGGCAGCAGTGTACTGAGGGAAAGGAGACTCGGGGCAAAAACAAGTGACCCCTGACCCAGTGACCTCACCCAGTGAACCCAGACTTAGTTGAGATTCCCCCAAACCAAGTTCCTATGAAGCAACCCCCAGACTGTACCCCAGCTGCTGAGACCACCCCAGCTCTAGATCCTGACTGCAGGCTGACTGCTGACCTTGACACCACAGTGATCCTTGGGCTTGCAGCATTCACAAAGGGCCTCACACCCACCTGGGGCCTGAGAGCAGCTCTATATCTGTCCTAGCCAAGCCTTGGCCAGGGCCAACCCAGGTGATCCAGCCCCACTGTTCCAGAAAGAGGCCCATAAAAAGGTTCCTTGGGGCTCCTGTAGCTCATGCCGAGAGCTCAGGAAAGCCCCCAGTCCGATCACTTGAAGTCCAAGCTGGGCATTACTTGCCTGGCCAGGCCCAGCCTGGAGCCTCCAGCCAGCACCCCATCCAAGCATCACAGGGAAGGGAGGTTGGTGGGTGATGGGAGCTGTTCTGACCCCTTTGCAGGGACATGTGACTGATCTTGGGCCCCAGAGTGGGACGGGAATGATGAACAGAGCAGAGGCCTACTTGCGGGGGGGGGGGGGGGAAGGGGGCGCACACCCAAGCTCCTCCTCTCTCCGTGGCCCGGCCCGAGCGGGTAAAATGGGGTCAGGTGGCCACCAGCACCGTGGACAGAGTCCTGGGGGTCAGCACCAAGGCCAGCATCCACAGCCAAGACCCCTGGAGCCAGGAGCTAGCACCACGGACAGAGGACCAGCCGCCAAGGACCCTGCCAGCAGCCAGCACGGGGACAGAGCCTGGCGCTGACCAGGGACCCAGAGGACAGCCGCACCCCAGCCTTCTAAGGTACCCAGCAAAAGAGAAGAGACACAGTCCACACATCAGTCCCATAAAATTAAATGCTTTTTAGTCTTTAAAATAGCATTTACACAGAAGCAGCTCTATTAACTATCTGGACGGACACTCCGACTTGATACGGTATCTACAGCGCAAATGTGTGCAGGCCAGAAACGCCAGGAAGGAAGCGGCGTGAGTGGGTGGGCAATCACCCGAGGACGGCAAGGAGGGGTGGGCTGGCTACCCCCTCTTCCCCACACCCTGCCCCTGCAGCAGCTGTGTGCACCCGGGCCCCTTGCCCCTTGTCACATCCCCACCACCACTAGCTGAAGCACGTCCCCTCCCATCTTCCCCTCACCAACCCTTCCCACTTTCCGACAGGACCTGTGTCCCTGCGTTAAGTCTGAGACCCGGTGGGTGGGGGGACAGCTGACCTGGCCACCACCTCCCCCAGAGCACACAAGGCCAGGCAATAAATAAATAAATTAGATCCCTACCCCAGACGTCCACAGAGGGGCCTGGGGGCTCCGATTCCCCCTTCAGGAAGGGCCAACCCAGCCCAGGCAAAAGTGGTGGGGCCTATGACTTGGGCCAACAGGGGGCCCAGGCCCAGCAGCCTCTTCTCAGCTTAGTCTGGGGCCCTGTGCACAGCTCTGTAGGCATGTGGGGGTCCCTGAGGCACACCCCAAGGGCACAGGGTCTGCACAGACACAAGCTGCTCCAGACAGGAATGAACGGACTGCCAAACTGAGACCACAGTGGCCTGGGCTGCCCTCAGCTCCTCGCCCAGCCTGCTCCCACTCTCCCTCCAGGCCTGTGCCCTGACACGACCCCTTGTGTGCAGACACGCACAGGCTTGCTTGACCCAGGACAGCCGCCAGTAAGGCAAGCCCACAGAAGCCCCAGAGGCGGTGTGCCCTCCTGCAGGAGTGGGTAGGACCACCGGCTCCCCCACTGTGGGGCCGAGCTGAAGGCACTCTCTCCTCAGTCACATGATGTCAACGAAAAACTCACAGGGGTTCCCCATAGCCTTCTGGAAGGACTGGCGGCTGCCCGTCAGCTCTGGGGGGACAGCGGCCAGCTCCCGGACGGGCGGCCCCCCCGGCGGGCCCCCCCCCACCGAGTATGCCTTTGCTAAGGGATACGATGGGGGGAGCCCCGGGGCGGCCACCGAGCCCCGGCTGAGCTGACTAGCTGGACGATCCCGACAGCCACTGCCCCCAACCCCACCCGGTGCCGTGTGGTCTGACTCGCTGCCGCTGCCCCCGCCTCCAGCCGCCCGGCGCTCCTTCTCACGGCCCAGTGCCCGCCGGCTGCTCCCGCCGGCGCTCTGGGTGGACCCACTGCTTTTGCTTCCTGGAGTCAAGGACAGGGAGAGGAATGAGATGGTCAGTGTCAGGCCACGTCACTTCCAGGACGACCAGCCGTTGCCAGGGCAACCAGGGGCAGAACCTGGTAGTCTCAAGCAGGGCGGGTGAGGGGGAGGCAGCCATGCAGACAGGAGAGCAGGGCTGGCCCCACTCCGAGAAGCGAGAACAGCTGCAGCAGGCCGGGGGGCGGGGGCGGGCAGTGGCAGGCAGGCAGGGACACTCTGGGGCCAGCTCAGTGCCCCCCATCTCACCCCAATGCCTGATCTTGCAGCTGAGAGCCTGACGCACAAGTGAGGCCCTGTGTGCCCGGTGCTCCCGTCGGCCATCCTGGGCATCCCCCCCACCCCCAAGACCCACCTTCCGTCCAGCCCCAAGGCCCTGGCCAGCTACTCAGCTCAGCCCCCGTCCTGGGCTCCCAGGAAGAGCGGGGAGCCTGAGAAGGCCAGCTGGCTGGGAACATGCCGAGAGGGACGCCGGGCAGGACCCTAGCTTACCGGCCCGGAGGGTCCACTCCGCTAGTCCTTCAGTCTAAGGCTTGCTCAGCACAAAGCAAGGGATAGCACGAGTTACACAGCAGGCCCGGCCCGGACACCCATTCCCACCTACGGCGCACGCAGCCACCAGCTGGGCCTGTCCAGGGTCCACAGGCGCCCAGCAACAGCTTCCCCTGGGGCACCGCTGCCCTCTGACCTGCTCTCCTCTCTCTCCCATCCCTGTCTGGGTTTACTGGGCTAGCTGCCTGACCTCTGCCCCCTGGCCTCAGTGACACTGACAGCCTCAGGCCACTCCTCCAAGTCCCCTCCTCAGGGACGCCCCTCGATCCTCCTGCTCAGCTCTCCACACATCCCAGGGTGGGTCCACAGTTGTCTGTGGGACTGTCCACCTCCAGCTCCCAGCCGGGCTGCAGGTGCTGGGGGCAGTGTCTGTCCTCCACCGTGGCCTGGGACCTCTCTGCCGTCCTTCCCCATGCCATCTCCTGGCCTTTTGCTTCTGCTGCGCCTGGAACACCAGCACCCCCCAACACACACACACACACACACACACACCCCAAAGTCTGCAGGGCTCTCCCCATCCCCCTGAACCACTCACCCCTTCCAGAAGGAGCTCACCCAGGGCCTCGACACAGAGCAGGGAGGAGCACATGGGGCAGAGGGGGTGGGCACACAGGGCAGAGCCAGGCGGCGGGGACAGCGGGGAGCTGGGCGCCCAGCAGGCTCTCACCTTCACTCTGCTGACTCCCAGCACTGCCGCTGCCATAGCTGAAGCCAGGGTCCTGGTATGCGGGTGGGAAGCAGGGCGGGGGGCCCGGGTACTGGTAGGGGTAGCCCTGACCCAGGGGCCAGGGGGCGGCCGGATGGGGCAGTGGGGCCAGCGTGTCCTGATCCGAGGCCCCACTGGAGCCGCTGTTGAGGTTCAGGGCTGCGAGATCTGGCGGGAGGGGAGGGTGGGTGAGGGCAGTGCGGGCAGGCCCTCTGGGGATCCCCGCCCCCAGCCCCCACTCACTGCTGCACAGGTCCCCGAAGACGTAGTAGCACTGCTCCGAGAAGGTGATCTTGTTGACCGTGTGCCGCAGGAAGCCGCGCTTCAGCATGCTGCTGGCGTACTTGCGAGCCTCGCGCCTTTCCTTGAAGCCTTCCACGTGTGCGTACAGCCAGTCCACCACGTCCGCCCCTGGCCCAGAGCACGCATCAGGGCACAGAGCCCGGGGGGCGCACCCGCCCGCCCGGAGCCAGCCCGGCGGGCCCCTCACCGATGACGGCATTGGCGATGGTGATCTTGAGCCACATGCGGTCCCGGATCTCCAGGCCCGAGTCTGGCAGCTGCATGACGCGCACCACGGCGCCCATGTCGCTCTTCACCGTCAGAGGTGCCTCTTCCAGCTCTGTAAGGCACAGCACCCCCCTCAGCCCTGAGCAGCCGAGGGCAGGCGGAGGCCTTGGGATGGGCTGCAGGCCCCGCTGCGGCAGCCCATCTCAGAGCCCCGGCTCCAGGCCGGGTCTGTGGTCCTGGAGCCCAGACCGTGAGGCCGTCCGGTGACCGCAGGGTCCAATCCCACCACAGGATGGACCCTCACAGCGGCGGGGAGCAGGGGTGGGTCGGGGGGGTTGAACCTTTGTCCCCTACCCCCGCAGATGCTTCATCAGGATCTTGGGCCCAAGCCCAGGTGAGGCCAGCCCCACCCTGAGCCCCACGGGGAGAGGCCTCTTCCCCCCTCCCCGTCCGCTAGCTCAGGGCTGTTAGTCATGTTAGCCGCAGGAAAGCCGGGTGGGGGTCACCCGCGTGCACTGCCTCTCCTCCCCAGGAGAGAGGGGCCCCAGGGCTGGCCTGGCCCGTCTGGGCAACTTCCAGTCCCACCACACGGACAGCCGGCTGGAAGGAGGGTGTGCGTGAGGGCAGACACGTGTGTCGGTGCTCAGTCCGACACACGCGTGTCAGCAGCGTCCATCCACGTGTGCGCCCTGGCCACATGGCAGGACGGCCCTTGAGTGTGACCGTGCGGGGCGGGCACTTCGGCCAGGCCCCTCGCCCTGGTGCCTCAGTTCCCTGCGCTCCTGAGCTGCCACTTACGTGGGGCGCCAGGCACGGAGCTGGTTAGTGAGGAGGAGCTGGTGCGCGTGATGCCGCTGGAGCAGGGACTCGTACCGTAGTGGGGCAGGGCTCCAGCCAGCGCCGCCGTGTGGGATAGCCAGGCGGCAGGGTCAATGGGCCGCACCGGGTCAGCTGGTGGCCGCCGGGTGGTGGTGGATGGACGGACAAACAGACGGAGGGATGGTAGCGCACGACGGAGCACGGGGCACAGAGGAAAGGACCTTCAGGCGGGGCGAGCGCCCTCACCCCCCCGCCCAGGAGCCCTGCAGGGTCACTCACCCCTCGGGACGGTGAAGTAGCTCCGGGGGGTCGGGTCCCAGCATTTGGCTACCGTGAGGCTGATGGGCCTGTGGGGTGCAGCAGGTCACACGGGCGAGGCCCCACGGGGCCCCGCCCCATGCCGCCCACCCGCCACGCCTCACCCCGTCTGGGACACGATCTCCCGCAGCACCCGCACTGCGTCGTCGTTGCTCATGTTCTCGAAGTTGACGTCATTCACCTGGGGGGCGAGGGGTTCAGCGTGGCGGGGCAGGCCGGCCGGCCCCTCGGCCCCCCAGTCCCTCCCCACAGCCCCGCACCTGCAGCAGCATGTCGCCTGGCTCGATGCGCCCGTCAGCCGCCACGGCCCCGCCCTTCATGATGGAGCCGATGTAGATGCCACCGTCCCCCCGCTCGTTGCTCTGGCCCACGATGCTGATGCCCAGGAAGTGGTGCCTCTCTGCAGGGGCGAGGGGTGAGCAGGTGCCTGCTGTGGGGGTGCACCCCACCCAGGAGCCCTGCACCCCCCGGGGGACCCCAGTGAGGCCTCACCCATGTTGAGAGTGACGGTGATGATGTTCAGGGACATGGTGGAGTCCGTGATGCTGCTGAAGGAAGAAGCCTGCGGAGGGACGCGAGTGAGGGGACGGAGGCAGGGGCTTCACCGGGGCGGACCCCGCCCCGCGCCTGGCTGCCCCCTACACCACCTACACGGTCCGCCTGCCGCATGCGCTGCTTCCGCCGCCGGCGCTTGTGTTTTCGGATGAGCCGGGAGGACGTGCTCTGCTCCGTGGAGCTGCTCAGTCTGGGGGCATGAAGGTCAGGGGCCAGGCCAGAGGCTGCAGGGCTGCGGCAGGGTGGAGAGCAGGGCACCCCACCCCGCCCCACACACAAGACAGGGAGCGCACAGGATGGGCGTCGGGTCCCGCGCCACCCTAGCCGGGCCAGCTGTGGGACACAGAGCTGGGGTAGAGCTGGCTCAGGAGAAGGCTCAGCTCCGGGCTGAACACGCCCTACACACACGACACGTGCGAACCCCACTGCTACGTGCAGCCCTGCTCGGCCAAAACGGAGACACAAACACCGAGGAAGCCAGCATGTGCATGCACACACGCCTGTTCCACACCACGCATGCACACGCCCATCCACGTATACACGCCCGTGGACTCACACCCCGTACACAGCTGCACACCCGTACGTGACGTGACGGCGTGCACGTCTGTTCCTACGTACGCCCACGCACACGTGCGTGCACACCTGTTACACACTCGCACACACATCTGGATGTGAGTCCACGCACACCTGTAACATACCTGCGCACACGCATCTGCACGCACACACACCCACGCACCGGCTCGTGTTGTCATCCTCGTCCGAGTCAATGAAGCTACTGGACTCAAGTTCGCTGCTCAGCACGGTGGACGCACTGTCGGGGGGCAGCCCCAGGTCTCGCCGCCGGTCCCCCCTTGGGTGCCCATTGGTCCGGGCAGCTGTGGGGACAGCAAGAGGGGAGCTGGCTGCGGGGTCCCCTGTGTGGCCTCATGCACCAACTGACCTGGGAGCCAGCCAGGTGACTGTGGGGCTGCTGGGGGGGTCCCTGGGGTCCTGGGCAGACAGGCCTAGGACCTCTACTCTGTAACTGGGAGTAGGCAGGGCCATAGGGTGCACCATGGGGGCCCGGGCAAGTCTAGGGTGCGGCCTCATTACCCTCTTCGCGGTTCCGGCGTCGGGCTCGCTCCCGCCGGTGGCTGACCAAAGACTCCGTGCCGGTCTCATTGTCCATCCCGTCGCGGCTGCTGGCTACATTAGGGCTGTGCCCACAAGATGGGGTGGGCTGGGGCAGGCTGGGCCACCCACACTGCGTGCGACACCCTCCCAGCTCCTTGCCTCCTCTCCCACCCACTCACCTGCCCAGACTGGGCCTCTCTGCCCGCCCCTCCTCCACTGACCAGTTTCTACTGACCACGGGTCCCTGGTTAGTCGCCCCTTCCCCCGACAGGCCTGGTAGGCAGCAGGCCCCTCAGGACCACCAGGCTCAGCCCCCCACACACAGTCCTTACTGGAAGGAGGGGGGCCGGGAGTCCCCGATGCCGCCCGTTCTTTCAAGAGGTGGGGGCAGGTCTGTGTGGCCATCAGTGCTCTGAGAGCCTGCATCTGAGTGTGCGCCCTCGGCCAGGACCAGCTGCAGAGGACAGGAATGGCTCAGGGACACTGCCAGCCTGCAGGCCCAGCCCCCACCCACCCAGCCCAGCCCAGCCCCCACCCTAGCCAAGCATCCTCTGCCAACACCCCATGGACTCACCCAGGAGACCACACGACCATTGAAGCAGGGCAGCTTGGCATTATCGTCGGAGATCTCCTCCTTCACCACCCTGTGGGCAGACAGTGCCGTGAGACCACCTGCACGAGAGATGGCTCCCACCGGTGGGCCCTGGAGGGAAGAGCTCCCCATATTCTTGTCCAGGGTGCATGCCAGCCAAGGCCATCCAACCACATGCCCAGATATCAGTCTGTGTGAATGCCCCTGCCTGGTGCAATCCCTTCCTGGGGACCCTTGTCATCCTCCTGCAGACCACTTCCAGGGCCCAGGTCAGAGGGAGGTCCAAACTCCAGACCCTCGAGTAGCAGAGGGTCACCTCCTATAACACTCTATAATGCAAGTATCTGCCTTGCTGTGTGTCTACGTGCCCCACGGAGTGTGGATCCATGACAGCAGGGCTCTGCCTGGCTTCTTCCCTCCACCTCCCCACCCCCCAAACCTGGCCCCAACCCAGAACAGGGCCCAGTTCACAGCAGACCTCGATACAGACGTGAGGACAATCAGACCACGTGAACACAGGCAGATTAAGATGGGACTGCATGCAGACCCGTACGTGCACACTGAGGGCAGGCCACTGCCCTCCTGCCCCGTCCACCTGGCCGAGGAGACAGAAGCAGACCCCACTCTCTACAACAGCCCAACTCAAGGCCTGAAAGGACAGCCAGGCACAGGGCTGCTGGGCCCACTGAGAAGCCCCAGCCCCGGAGGCCAGCAAACCCCAGCAGCCACACGCCCAGCATCCAGCCCCTGGCTGGTGTCTTGATGTCGCCCCCAGTTAGGTCGGTTGGGGGTGGGGAAGGTACCCAGGCAGGACACAGCCAAAGCAACGCAAACTGGGAGGGAAGCCGACGACGCCGTGGTCAGACACAGGTGGGGGATGGGTCAGCTGTCCGATCCAAAGGCCTGAGGAGGACAGCCGCCAGCATGGTTCGCAGGGGCAGCCAGGGAGGGGCCGTGGGGCAGGGCGGGCAATGGTTATGGCCCAGACGCACCCCACACTGTGGCCCCCTTGAGGCCCAGGGATCAGGGCAGGCAGGGCCAGGCCTGCAGCAGGAGGCACCCCGATGCCCTACCCCGCTGGAGCCCAGCTCTGCCCAACACAGCGGGATTTCCACACCCGGGACTTGGGCCCAGGAGAAAAACAGGAGCCAGGAGAACCGGCAGGAAGCAGCCTTGTGACCTGTTGAGCCTGGACGCCTGGACTCTGCCAGTCCTGGGCAGCAACAGGAGGCCTCCACAGAGTGGGCATCCCATACTCCCCCAGGGTAGCAAGGCCCAGGTCCACCACCCACCACCCAGACCTCAGAGGACAGAAAAGACAGGGCCAGCCAGGGCAGGAGGGGGCATGCCGCCAGCACCCTGCAGCAGCCCCTCAGACACACCCCGGCATGCCAGCCACATAGGAGCAATGAGGTGGACACCCAACAGGAAGAGAAGCCCCCATGTCTGCTGCCCCAACTTACGCAGGCACCACAGCCCCACAGAACTGAACTCCCCGGGGAGGCCGGGACCCAGCCCAGCACTCAGCTGAAGTCCCCACAAGAGGGGGCCACCACAGGAAGACCTGAGGGGGCCCAGGACCACCTGGGGCTCTGCCAGCCGCAGCCGACAGCCAGCCATGCAGCAAGCCCTCCTGGGGGCCCGGCAGGCGAGAGCACGTCTCTGAGTGAAAGCAGCAACCGAGACTCGGGAGGGACCCGATTCCTGTTTCTCAGCCCGGGTGGCCCAGCCTCCTCTGCCATTCCCAAGCCCCCGCCCTTTCTGACTCACCCCCAGGCAGGCAGAGGAGCTCCCCAGCCCTCACACCACAGGGCCCACCTGGCCCCCCCAGGGGTGGACTGCCCACCTGGCCAGCGCCTCCAGATGACCAATCACCCAATCACAGGGCTGCCCGAGCCTCTGTGCCCCCTACCCCTGCATAAATGAGCCCCCAGGGCCCAGAGCCCCGCCCCCAGCCTGAGGAACCCAAGTCCCCCAACCCAGCACGACAGGACATCCTCCCCTCCATCTGAAGCCTGGACACCAAGACCCCCACCCAGCTAGGCCAAGACAGCCAGGAGGTGAGGGTGGGGGGCACCAGAGCCTCCAGGACAAGGGCGCAGGTGCTTTCCTCAGGAAAGCCCATCGCTGGCCAGCATAATCTCCGGCAGCTACAGGCAGAGACAAGGGCAGGGGAGGCCTCAGTGGAGCCTGGGGGAAATGCCTCCAAACCGTTCTGGGGTTCCCTCCTGGGCCAGGCCTCACCAGGTGGAAGAGCAGACCTCGGAAGCAGTCTCCACCGACCCTTAGGGGTGGCCACCCAGGGGCACCCCCACTGGCATCATGCTCCCAACCTCAGAATTCCTGGCGAGATCCCGGTTAACCTCAAACTTGTGGCTGTCCGGCCCCGCCCGCCTGCCGCCCCCGCAGACTCGCCCTGGCAAGGAATCTGCTCAGAACAGGGCCCTTAGAGCCAAGCACAGCCACAGGGGGACCCCCAGGACTCCCAGAGGCCAGAGCATGCCACAGGGCAACCCTTGCCAGTGGGTCCCCAGAGGCACAGGGTTCCCCCACTAGACCTCCCCTCCACGAAGCAGGACGATGGCAGAGCAAGCTCATACATGACAGGGGAGATCTCTAAGAGACCCCTCCCTTGTGCCCCCACAAGTCAGGGATCCTCAGCTCCCACCATGCCTTTGGCTGCCCCTTCCCCCCCGCCTCCTGACCCTAGAGCTCCCCCAGGCTGAAGCTCTGCAGGCTCCAGGGCAAGCGGGTCCCAGCCATCTACACCCCGCCATGAGCTCCAAAGGTACCTGTCTGGACTCTCCCAACACCGCTGGGGGCACTGACCCCAGACGGACCGGCTGCAAAGGGCAGAGTGGGCACTCACCCAGGCAGGCTGGGTCAGGCCCAGCCCCTACCCCCTGCCCTGCAGCCCTCACGTGGCCCACAGGCAGGCGGCTTCAGAGACCGGAACTCCTGGCCCAGAGATGGAGGGACCAGGGCCATTGCCAGGCAGATGAGCTAAGTGCCAAGTCTAGCCAGGCCTGGAATCAGCAAGGCAGCCCTGATATCAAGGGACTCCGACCTCTGCCTCACAGTCTAAAAGCTGGGCCCAGACTCCTCCCTGCACCACCGCTCACCAAAGCCAAAGCTTGGCACCCCTGCGCCAACCCGCCATAGGCCCAGGGACCTGCCCCAGCTTTGCCGTGACCTGCATGGGAAAAGTGGGAGGTAGGCACGGGACCCCCCCCCACCCACTTGGCCAAAGATGGGAGTGGGACCCGGCCCAGAGCAGGTGGCCACACCTCAGACTCCCCTTTCCCTTACTAGGTGGCCAACTATGGCCAGGAACGGAGGCTCGGGGTACTCAAGGCCTGGCCCACAGTGGGATGGTAGGTTGGGGCAGCAGGCCCAGGCTCACCAGGGTGGTCCTCACAGCCCCTGATCTGAGGGTACCCCTCTCATGGTGGGGCTGGGCCGCTCCCCAGCCTACCCAGGGTTGCGGAGAACACAAGCTCCCTCTCTGCCTCTCCCTAGTGGTGGTGGAGAACAAGAAAGTCTAATTGTCCAAACTTCCCTCAGGCCCCCCAGAGAACTGCTGAATGGCCCCAGCTTGACCTGACCTGGGGCTGCCCAGGGTCCATGCAAATCAGAGAATCCAGGAAATGGCCTCAATGTCAAAGTCCCGAGACACAGTCACACACAAGGACACAGACTCCCTGAGGGCGGCCAGGCACACCTGCTCAGCCCATGAGGCCTCTGAGTAACCACCCCCCACAGCATTGCTGAGCTGGGGACTCAAGTTACCCATGGCTGTGCTGGGTCAGGCCTCGGACAGAGCTTCAAGCGGACAGCCAGCCTCCAGCTCACTGTCCCAGAGGCCCTGCCCAGTGCAGGCGGGAAGTCCCCTCAGCCAAGACAGCCACCACTAAGGCTGGACATGGGGACACTGACCCAGAGGCTGCTGGAGTCAGCAGATGGCCCAGGCTGCTCCCAGGAACCCAAGTACTATGTGGCTCAACAAGAATAGGGACCCAACAGACAGCAACCCTCAGGCAGGGGCAGGTGGAGTGACAACCCATAGTCCCCAGTCCCCAGAGATCCTTGATCTCTGCCCTATCCTCAGGACCCTGGAGGAGGGATCCAGAGAGAGGCTGTCTTGAGCCTCTGGAAACTTCTGCAGACTCCAGTAGACAAATCTGTGCCCGTTGAGATCACCTCATTTCCCCCATACTAACTACAGTGAACCCACTAGGCAGCTACGACCCTGCCCCCATCCCTTACCTTCCCCCCTGACACTCCTCTGACTCCAGGCCCCATGAATCACAAGCCCTCCAGGTAAGCCCTATAAGCACCTGCCCTCCACAGAAGGGAGGCAGTGGGACCCTGAGTCTGACAAGCACCAAGGTGGGACTTCAGTTCACCCTTGGCCACGGACCTTGACCACCCGCAAGTCAAACACACTCTGCCACACAGGCCCAGGCCCAGAGTGGGTGGAGAAACCAGGACCCTCGCCTCCCCACCGTCCAGCGCTCTCAGGCTCCTGGACAGGCAGCCAGGGCCCCATGCGTCCCCAGCTCAGGGCACAGCCAGGTTGGACGCACAGCACCCCCAGGGAGCGGAGGCACTGCCCCGGTCACAGTCCCAAGATTCCCCAAGACCCTGCCCGGGCGCGGACAGGTGCGGACACCCGTCCTCGCGCACAGGCCCCCACGGCCCACTGACCCGAAGTCCTGGTCCATGGACTTGAAGAAGAATTTGTAAGCGTGCACGGGCCGGTTGCTGAGCACATTCTTGAAGTCGGCCAGCGTGACGCGCTCGGGCGCCACGGGCAGCTTGACCAGGTACGGCGTCTCCTCTTCATCCATGTGATAGATGATCTTGGTCTCCGCCATGGCGCGGCGGCGGCGCGGGGCCTGCGCGGCGCTCCCGGCCCGGCCCGGGTCTCGGACGCCGGCGCCTCCCCGCTGCCGGCCTGCGCCCCGCCCGCCCGCCCGCCGCTCCCCGCCCGGCTGCT
>NW_023270447.1:93599284-93614485 GCF_011800145.1 Mirounga leonina | reverse complement strand
ACCCGCCCCGCCGACCCCGGCTCCGCTCGCGCCCGCGCTGCTGCCCCGCGGCCCGCGGCCGCCCATCCGCCCCGGCCCGGGGACGCAGGCAGGGAGGGCGTGCGAGGCCCGGCCGCGTCCGTGCGCCCCGCCGCCGCCGCCGCCCCCTCGGGCCGCGCAGTTAAAGGGACCGCCGGCCCCGGGTTGAGCGCGCCCGCCGGGGGGCGCCCGAGAGCGGGCGGGGCCTGACGTCATCGGGCCGCTCGCGGCGCAGCGCGAGGCGGGGTTGCGCACGCGCGGAAGGGCTGGAGGGCGGGGCGTGCGCGTGGGTGGCGGGGCCGCGGTGTCGGCGCCCGCGCAGAACTCCCTCCGCTCTCCGGGGCCCCGCCCCTGACCCCTGCCTCGGGCCCCGGGTGCCCGACCCCGCGCGCGGGCACGCCCACAATGTGCTCGGGCCGTAGCCCCTGCTGGGCCTAGGGTCTCGGCCCGTGCGCGGACAGGGGCGCGTCCCCCGGAGGGAGGCGGCTGAGGACCCTCCGGAAGCAGCCCTGCTGTCAGAAGGGAGACCCCGCCCCCGGCAACGCCGAGGCCCCCAGGGGTCGACTACAGAACCCAGAAGGTTCCGGAGAACCGGAGGGCTCCGGGGTCCGTGGTGCTCAAAGTCGGGGGCGCCCTGGTCACATCCGCGGGCAGCAGGGGGGCAGCACGGGAAGCTGAGGATACTTCGGTCCGGGCCGGGAGCCAAAGACAACTCGGTCTCTGCGCCCCGGCGCCCACTGCGTGCTCGCGCGCCCTCTACCAGGCCCCACGGAGGCTCCGCGAAACACGGGCCAAGTGCCTGCGGGTGCTCGCGTGGAGGCGGGGTGCGAGTGTGAACATGTGTATGTGCGGCTGAAGGTAACAGCGGAGGTCACCGGCAACGGCGCGCACGCACGATGCACAGAGGTGCCCGGGGAAGGTGGTGCTGGCAGCAGGTGAAGATGACCCCCACCCCCACCACCGCCTCTGTCGATCCACCAGCCTGGGGTCCTGTGTGGACCAGGGGAGACCCACAGCAGCGCCCCTCGGGCTGTGGAGGCTCCAACCACACGCTGACCCCACTGGAGGTGGAGGGTCTCCCCCATCCCAGGAGGAAGACTTGAGGCCAGTAGAGAGAATCCCACATTGGTGAGAGTGAAGAACAGGAGAGTCTCTAGGATAGGACCCAAGAATGATGAAGGTGGAGGATGCATGATGCCCCTTGCGACCTGTCCCCAGCACTCCCCCTGAAGCTGGTTGGAGCCTGGAGCTGTCCTAGCTGCCTAGTCATGACCATCCTTGGGCAGTGGATCAGCACAGGAAAAAGCCCATCAGTCCACCACTGACTGGAAGAGCCAGACTTTGAAGGAAAGCCCCTGAGCCCAGGCTAGGGACCATCCCCAGGTCAGCCTAGGCCAAGGGCACTGACCTCCATCCCCCTAGGCTCTGGTGGGGAGAGTGGACAGGGCTCTGTGAGGTGGGCACCCGCTCAGCAAAGCCTGCACCGTCTCCCCTTGGGTCTCGGTTTCCCCAGAGGTAATCTGAGGAAGCCAGGTAGTGGCTGGCTCTCTGCTGGGCGTCTAGGGGAGGGAGATAGGCCCCACCCTGAGAGCTCCCAGGGGACCAGCATCCCCCAGGCCAGACATGAATGACTGCTGGTCTCACAGATGTAGGGTCTGATGCCCCATCTGTGCTCTGCCCCCCCCCCCCCTCAAGCCTCTCTTTCTCACCTGGCTGCCCTAGTCCTATGAGAGAGGCTGGTAGCCAGAGGCCAGAGCTGACTCTGTGGTCAGGCAGGCACACTGCAACGGGGAGTGAGTTTGTGGTCCGAGCAGTGCAGCTACTGTGGGGCCAGGGGTCACAGGCTGGGAGGGAGGCACATTTTCAAGCAAGCCACAGCTCCCTGGCCCAGCCTCCCTCCCTGCCTTTGCCACTGTGGGACCCTTGCAGGTGTGTAGTGAGGAGACAGCCACACTGAGGTGCTGTCTGAGCATCTCACATCCAGAGTCTGGACATTCAGATAAAAGCCTGAACCTAGGATGCCCACCACAAACTCCTGCCTTGTGTCTCCTGCGGTATCTTTTAAAATGACCACTCAGAATTGAGCCTACAAAAAATTAGTGACCACCATCCCAACCACCTTATAAGTAATAGGAGTATGCTACCCTGCTGTCTCTCTCCTGATCTGGAATGGAGAACTGCCCTTCTGAAGCCTTGCTCACCGCACCCCTCTCCTGGGATCTGTAAGTAACACATCCTTTGACTTTACTCCCTTCACGTGAGTGTCCTGGGCCTTCCTCACAGCCGCCCCGGGGTTTTCACTTCCCCAGAGTGGGAGCTCCGATGCCAGGTCACCTGCTGGCCCTGTGTGGCTGGCTTGTGCCCCTAATTCAGCCAGACATAATCTGCATGTTCTCCACACACCACCCCAGGGTTTCCAGCACAGGGTGACAGACATCCTTTCCCGCTTCCTGCTGCCCTGGAAGAGTTTTGGGGGATGGGGTCAGGGCTGGAGAAACACAAGGGCTTCTTCCTCCTGCAGCCCCCTCCCATCCCCCTCACAAGCCTTTGGTGCCTACTCCTGCTTCCCCCGCTTTATCCTCACACATCTAATCCCATTTTGGCATCTGCTTCTCAGAGGGCTGTCCTCTGAGCATGTCCAGGCTCCTCCCCTCCACGTCCAAATAAGCCCTCAGAAGAGAATCTAGAACTCCTTTACAACCAGGAATAGTGCCATAGGATTGGACCGGATGTTGCTCTTCCCAGGAT
Source organism: Mirounga leonina (assembly GCF_011800145.1). Lineage (NCBI taxonomy): Eukaryota > Metazoa > Chordata > Mammalia > Carnivora > Phocidae > Mirounga > Mirounga leonina. The sequence goes on along the minus strand of NW_023270447.1, from coordinate 93,611,719 downwards.
ACCTGGACTCAGACTTTCCACTCAAAGAAGTGGGTGGTGACAGCAGGGCTTCAGATGAAGGAAAGCATTTCGAGGTTCCCAAGGCCCAGACTCTGCCCCCCAGGATATGAAGTAGGAGCCACAGAGGCATACCTGGGGCCAAGTCTAAAAATCATGGAGTCTTTATTGTGATGGTGGCAGTTTCCCAGGAGCAAATGTGGGGTGTTGGGGGTGGCAGCACAAGCCACTCTAGAACCATCTTTACCCCTCCCCTGTCCTCAGGCAAAACAGAAGCCAAATGAGGTCCCAGCCCCAGACTCCAGCCCAAGGAGGGGCTGCGGGAGGGGGGTCAGAGTCAAAAGTCACATGGAGCCCAGTGACTGTCAAGGCACTTGCTGGAAACAAAGCTGGAATAGGGTGGAAGGCAGAGAAGAAGCCCCAGGTAGCCCAACACAGAGCAGAGGGGAATTAGTCTGGGGCCTGGAGTGTGCAATCCTCAGATCCCAGCCGTAGGTTCCCCCTAGAAAGGGGTGAAGAAGGGGCCAGGGTGCTAGCCCTGAGGCTGACCTGAGCTCCAAGAGCCCCACTGAGCCCCAGCCCATAGTGGCAGGGGCCAGGAGAGCCTGAAGGACTGGTGAAGATCAGCAGGGCTGTGCCTGGGTTGGGGGAGGGGCAGGACCACCGGTGAGTGTGGAAGCCAGCAGGCACCTGCTGAGGGCTGGTGAAGGGGCAGCTGCAGCTCCAGCAGAATCCCAGAGCCCGCTGCTGCTTGTGAGGATTGGGATGGCTCCCGGGAGAGGGGTCTGGAGACAGCCTTGCTCTGTGCCAGTCCAGGCCAAGTTCCAGGACAGCGGGACCAGCCGCTGGAAGGGGGTCGGGTGAGCCACATGAGGGTCAGGAGGTCATCCTCCAAGATGGACAGATAGGAGTTGGCAGGGCTGCTGGCCCAGCCAGGAGCCCAGGATCACCTTATTTGCAGTACTCCTTTTGGAACTCTGGAAGCCAAGGGAACAGGCGGGTGTCTGCCCTCTATCCCTCTGTCACAGGGGTAAACACAAGGCAGACATCTAGCAGGACTGCCCAGGGACTCCTGCCCCTGGGGCTGGCTAGTGAGTGTGGGTGGGTGAGGTATGGGCCCAGCCCTCCTAGTCACTCACCTCTGTCCAAGTCAATGTTCTTGATGGGCAGTGGGCTGTGGCCCAGCTCAGCCCTCTCCTTCAGGATGTTGTTTTTGTAATCTGGTGCAGGGAAAGAGCAGGGTGAGGCCCCCCCACCCCAGAGATGTGCCTCCCCTAGCTCAGGCCTGGGAGCCACAGCCTTCCCCCACCTTGGTTCTGGGACCATCCCTCACCTAATTGGATGTCCTCACTCCTGTAAAGAGCCTGGTCTCCTGTGGCCACAGCAAACTCTGCCATGTTCACATCCTTCCTGGAGGTGGGAGGGTGGTGGGCAGTTAGAGCAGAGCGGGGTGGGGGTGGGGGTCTGGTCCCCAGGAGAGCCTGGAGGGGGCACTCACCCCTTTGACTTCCCCGACTTCTTGTTGGAGTATTCGTAGCCTGGGGAGGAAGACTCATGTTGGGCCCAGCCTCACCCCCTCCCCAGCTCCCTCAGCCCTGAGGAAGCCTCCCATCCCTGCTTACTCTCTGCTCAAGCCACCGCACCCCACACCCCGCCTCTGGTCAGGGAAGGCTTCCTAGCTCTGGCCTCCACCGTGCGGGATGGAGCCCCAGCTCACCTCCGCGGCGACGCTGCCGGGTGGCCAGGATGACGGTGATGAGCAGCAGGATGAAGAGGAGCAGGGTGGCCAGCACGTAGCCCAGCTGCTGGAAGAAGTGGGCGCGGCCCTCGGGCACTATGACGTTGATGACGCTGCGGCCGCGCGCCAGGGTGGGATCTGCACGGGCCGTGCGGGGGCGGTGTCAGGGAGCGCGCCCGGGACCCCCAAGGCGTGCGCCCGATCCAGGCCGCCCCTGCGGCGCGGGGCCCAGGAGGGCATGGACGGGAGGGGCCTCCCCTCGGCTAACACCCAGGCCCGGGAGGGGGACAGGGAGGGGCCCCGCGGCACCTGGGCCAGGGGCGCCGCTGTGGCTGGAACCGTTGCCCGGCGAGTCCCGCGGGGGCGGCTCAGCGACGGGCTCGGTGACTCTCAGGTGGAAGATGCGGCGCTCGTGCAGGCCGCAGTAGTGATGGTGCAAGTGGCAGGAGTATGTGCCCTCGTCAGCTGGCTCCAGCGGGTCGATGCGCAGGGAGAAGTCGCCGCGCGCAAAGGCGTCCGCCCCCACCGCCACGCGGTCGCGCAGGAAGGGCGGCCCGTAGGCTCGGCGCTCGCCCGACGCGTACAGGTCCAGCAGGCGGTCAGCGCGGTCGTGCGGCACCCCGGGCGGCTGTCGGTCCCAGTGCACAACTTGCTGCGCCTCCTCCAGGTGCCGGTCGGTCCACACGTGCGCCCGGTTCACGCAGGTGAGCAGCGCGGGCGAGCCGCGCTCCACCACCAGCACCTCCTTCTCGCCGTCCCAGTGCGCGCCGGCCTCCCGGGCTGGGGGTGCAGGTGGGTCAGCGCCGGCGGGCGGGGAGGGAGCCCGCAGGGGCGCGTCCCGGGGCGGGCGGGGTGGGGGGCACACTCACGGTTGTCCGTGACCTCCAGGCGGACGGCCAGGGTCTCGAACAGGTGGCAGTAATGGTGGTGCAGGTTACAGGTGTACAGGCCTGCGTCGGCCTCCTCCACCGCTGCGAGCCGGCGGAAAGCCCGGCGGTGAGGTGTGCAGCCGGCCCGCGCCACCCCGCCCCTGCACCGCCCGCCGCGGTGCCCAGGCCCCTTACCGCGGATGAGCAGCGAGAAGTTGCCGTCGCGGAAGGCGGAGAGCGGCAGCTGGAGGCGGCCGCCGTCGCGGGGCTCGTACACGCGTTGCTCGCCCGCGGAGTACATGTCTACGAGTCTGCGGGCCGGTCCGCCGGCCGGGCTGCCGCTGAGGTCCCAGTGGACCACGCGCTGGCGGTCGTGCAGCCGGTCCTGGGTCCACACCATTCTCGGGCTCTGGCAGCGCAGGACGGCCAGGGCGCCCGCCGCCCAGCTCACGGTGGACTCGGATACCACGGAGCTGGCGGCTGGCACGGGCCCTGAGGGCACTGGGGGGGGGAGGAGTCACTGGGGGAGGGATAGGACCCAAGGAGAAGGTGTAGGGTGGGCCTGGCAACACAGGAGGGGAACTGTTGTGGTTTCCAGGGGAGGGTGGTCACTAACCTGAGGACAGAAGGACAGCAGAACCTAGAAGAAGAAGAAGAGAGTCGCACTGGGGAGGGGATGACCTGAGCCTTTGCATCCAGGTCACCCACCCAGCCCCGGGCCCCCCACTTGGCTGCCTGGGTCCATTATAGTCCTTGCTGAGGTGGGTGTTAATGACACCCTCTTTATATACATATATAGGTTTTATTTATTTGAGAGAGAGAGAGCACGCATGCGAGGGCAAAGGGGGGGAGGAGCAGAGGGAGAAGCAGGCTCCCCCCTGAGCAGAGAGCCCAAGGCAGGGCTGGAACCCAGGACCCTGAGATCGTGACCTGAGCCGAAGGCAGACGCTTAACCAGCTGAGCCACCCAGGTGCCCCGTTAATGACACCTCTTTTTTTTTTTTTTTTTTTTTTTTTTTGCATTTACAAGTTTATTACAAAGCACACAACTCAGGAATAGCCAGATGGAGGAGATACATAGGGCAAGGCATAGGTTGAGGGCCGGGGGGCGGGGGGGGCAGGCAGGTGCTGTGTGTGCAGCAATGACCTTCTTAATAGGTGGGGATAAAGTCAGAGAAGCCAAGCAGACAGGATGGGGGAGGGGGCTCCTTTAGCCCCACATGGTGCAGGCACGTCTCCCATGGTCCCCACCTAATCCTCAGTGTCACCTGCCTAGACCGTGGGACGGCTCTTCCCCTTTAGGGGGTGAATGGTGGAACCAGCTGTGGAGTGTGTGCTTGTCACCAAGGGCCACCCTCGGGAATGGTGGCCCTTGTCACCATCCTGCAGCAAGGCCACGAGCATGCCAAAGCGTGAAGCTCAAGGCTGGTTTCGGGGGCTCCCGCACATTCGCATCCAATAAGGTACGTGCACCTGCCAAGAGCCATGCCACACACGCCCTCAAGAGTCCTCAGACATCTGGGCACCCTGCCCCACACCCAGGTCTCAGGGCTGGAGCCCCCTCAGCCGTCCTGAAGAGCAGAGGTCTGAAGCACGAGCAGGCTGGACTGTCCGCACCCCACAGGCAAGTTCCTGCTCCAGAGATGGGCTGAGCGCCCGGGACCAGGAGGAATGTGCTGGGTCAGCAGGCCAGCCCAGGAGGCGGGCTCAGGGGGCCTGGGAGCCAAGGGGGGACTTGAGCAGACCCTGTGAGCCCCACCATTCCCAGGCCCCCTAGAGTCCCCAACCTACCCCTCGCCACCTGAGGGGCTTCCTGGAAGAGTGGGGTGGGGGAGGGACCCCAGGGAGAGGCACCCGCCACCTCAGCCTCCCTGCCCTTCTTGGCCCTCTGGCTCCCGAATCCGTGTGGTGGAGATCTAACATAAAACCTCACACCCTCCTGCGTCCTGGGGGCCCCTTATTCCTGGTGAGCGGCCACCTTGAGCCCCCCCACCCTGACCCAGCCCCTTCCCGGCAGGGGGAGCGTCACACTCCTCCCAACTCGAGCTCAGACAGGCAGCTCTGACCAGAACACAAACTCCGAAGATGCTCGGGCTTCCAGTGCAGACCCCCACCCACCCCGCACTCACTCTGCAGAAGTACAAGTTCCCAGACCGTAACTTGGGACCGCAGCTCCATGGCGCCCGCCTGGCCCGCCTGCCTCGCTTTGTCTCACTTCTGCTCCAACTCTCCAGAAAAACAGCCCGGCCCCCTCCCCCTCCTTAGCACCCACCATGACATCACGGAGCCCTGGGCGGGATCGACAGTCTGCAGACCGCCCCCTCTGGCTCCTGCTGGCCCCTAGTCCTCCCCAGATCCTTGGCTGGCCCAGTGGGGAGGAGTAGGAACACGGCCCCGTGTCTGACAAAGTGAGGGGAAATCAGAGCAGAGACCCTGCCCCTCCTCTGGCCCAGGTCCTCGAGAGGGGCCAGGAGCCCAGCCCTTGGAGGGGCAGGAGGGCTGAGGGCATGGTTCCAGACGCCGGATGCCGTGGGGGTGGCTGTGACATATGAGGCCCTTTGGGGCTGCTACAGGGCTGGGGCTCTGGGGTGGACATTACCTCATGTCCACCTCTGTCGGGGAACCCTGGCCCAGGGTGCTCCCCTGTGTGGACAGTGTGGGCAGGACCCCGCTTTGTGCTTGCCGTGGAGCTTGAGGCATCCCTCTTAGCAGAAAGGCATCCGGGGGCTGGGACCCCCAAGAAGCCCAGGGTGCCACACCTACAGCTCTTCCCCTCTTCCTCTCAGCCTCCTCTGGGGGCTGCATTTCTTCATTTGTGAAAGGAAAAGAACAGTCACACCAGCCCTGGGGGGGGGGGGGGGGGGGTGGTAAACCGGGCAGGGGGCTCCCTTAGGACAGCATGTTGGGCCCTGCTGTCCATCAGGCTTTTTTACCACCCAAAGGGACCTGCCAGGGCATGAGGGTGGGGACCCTGAGCACTGAGGGGCAGCGTTTGACCAGCCCCTCCCCTCTGGCCTGGACCCCAATCTGCCCACCATCAAGGGCAGAGCTTGGTGTCCCTGAAACCAAACCCTGGCTAAGATGCTCCCCGCCCAGAGTGGAGGAGGGAAGGCGGGTATGGGAGCCTCCCCCATGGAAGGCACAAATTTGAAGCTCTGGGAAAACTTACAAAGTCACATAAACAAATCCAAAATAACAGATCACACACTGTGTACCAAACCCACTCTTTCTAGTTAAGCAAACCTCAAAAAGAAAAAAAGGAAAAAAAAAAAAGTAAACAACCACCAAAACCCACAGTGCATGTTTTAGACTATTCATTTGAATAGAATTATGGTCACAGGCCTCGCCCTTGAACCCTGTCCTGGTCCCCAATTCCTCAGACAAGCAAGGACCCCAGTCTGGCTGGATTCTCCAGCTTCAGGCAAGGTGGGGAGACTGTCAGGGCTGCAGCAGAGGGAATGAGGACCAGCCATGAGGATGTGAGGAGCACCCCCTAATGGACCCATTTCCTCAGCAAGACTCAGGCCCCTGGGGTTGGGGCGCCATTTCCAAACTGGAATCAGAGCCCATCCTGGTCTCAGCCCCTCCCTGGGCCTTTCATTCTGGAAAAACAAGCCCCGCCTGGCTGGCCTTGAGGCCTGGGCTCTCCTCCTGTTTTTTTAACTGGTTTATATTAGCTGGTGACCTCCCTTCTCTGTGCCTTGCCCATGTCTCTCCGTCTCTGTCCTCTGTTCCCTCCTCTGTCGGCTGGGCTGTCTCTCTCCCATGGATGGAAGATGTCCAGGCAGTGCTGGAGGGAGGCAGAAATGGCCCAGCGCCTGCCCCTCTGTCTGGAAGGGGACGGGGTCAGCTCGCAGCCCTGAGCCAGGAGCCTATGGGCGCCCTCCCTCTCCCAGCAGGTTCCCTGGCCTCGGGCCCTGTGGGGCCCTCACGGTGGAGACTCAGCCCTCAGCTCGGTCCAAATGCATAAGTCTGCGGGGGCTGCCCCTGGGGGGAAGCTGGCCCCCATGCACCACTGGGCAGGAATGGACAGAGGCAGTGGAGAGCTGCAACCCCCTCTTCCCTGCCCCTCTCTGCCTGAGGCCAGCAAAGAGCTGGCGTCCTGTCCCCGCTCTTGGCAGTTAGTAGCCACAGATGAGAGTGGAGGTCCAGCGGGCCACCTGCCCCTCCCCTGGCCAAGGCCTGAGACCTCCTGCTCATTTCCCAGTCTCGCCTGGCACGTCCATTCCTCGGGAAGAGAACACACCAGGACAAAGCCACTGACCTCACCATGGTCCCACCCTGAGCTCTGGCCAACCCCCCCCACCCCCACCCCCCCGCCAGACTGGAGCCCTGTACCCACCTCCCCTCTTCTAGGAGGCGTGGCTGGACAAGGCAGGGGGCAGCCAACCAGCCCCGCTAAGAATCTGGTTCTGGCTTCTGCTCCCGGGGACTCGGACATTCCAGGCAGCCAGGCTCACTGGGAGGAGAAACCACAGGCACTCAGAGACGCCACCAGACACAGAGACGCGTGCTCACGCCCACCGTTCTGTCACTCGAGAAATATTCGCTGAGCACCTACTGTGTGCCAGGGAACTGGAAGCTGTCGGAGGGAGGCAGGCAGACGGCAGGCCGGCTCACGGACGGATAAGATGGTTTTCATCCCCGGGAGAAGTGTCAAGAGACGGAAACAGGGCAGACTCTCCCTCCACAGGACTGACCGGGACGGCCTCCGAGGGAGTGACACCCACAGGTAAATGTCAGGCCGGTGCCTGGGGAAGCTGTCTCCCTGATGAGAGAGCAGAGCTGGGGGCATGGGGAGGTCTGTGGGGACCCCAGTCTGGCTCTCATGCTCAGTGAGCAAGATAGGGGCCTGGAGGGTCTAAGTGAGGAGGATGTGGTCTGGGGGTGCAGGAGTGTGCGATGGTTAGAGCTGGTAGGGTTTATATGAACACACAAGGAAAACAGTCCTCCAAGGGCCAGGTGGCATGATGTCCGGGCCCCCAGGGGGCACACCCCGTGTCTTCCCCTTTAGTGTGGGCAGGAGCCGAAACAATGCCGGAAGGGCCTTTTGCACCCACATGACGAAGTGCTGGGACGCCACTCTCCGACAGGGTCCCCGTCCTGCTGCCTGCAGTCATCTGGCCACTCTGAAAGGGCCTTGCAGGGACCATGTGGGCGGCCCCCAGCCAAGAGCCAAGAAGAAAGTGGACCTCAGGCCTACAACAACAAGGAACTGGACTCCGCCCGCCCCCCACATGAGCGTGGGAGAGGGCCGCGCTCAGGCCCGGATGCAGCCCCGGCAGACATCGATTTCACCTGGGAGGCCCTGAGCCGAGGGCCCAGAAAACTCGCATCCACATGTCTGACCCAGGGAAGCCGTGTAATAGTGAATGTGTTGCATTAAGCTGCTCAATTTGTGGCAATTTGTGGTACAGCGAGAGAAGACAAACATAACTATCTCCGGAACAGAGCGAGGCCAGGGCTTAACCCAGCAAAAGGCACACATTTCACAAGGAGAAGGGACTGGTTCCTCAGTTTGGGGCTGGCTGCTGGCTGCAGCATGTGGTGCAGGGCAGGCCACGAGGCTGAGGCCACATGGAGAGCCACGTCACAGACTGCAAGCTCGCCCAACTTCACTGACAAGTTTCTGCCAGTTGTGACCATTCTGGGAAGGGCCACTTGCATATGCATTGGCCCTTCCTCTGGAGGCCTGAGGGCTTGCACACCGTGGCCTCTCATGCCACGAGGCAGGGAACTCCGCACATCCGGGGTCTGAAGAGCTGAGTGTGTCCCTCAGGAGAGCTGTTGACTGTGAGGGCTCTGGCTGCCTTCTGGTGAGGACCACAGGTCGATGACATGTCAGGTCGGGCTGAGAGGTCGTCGAGGCATTGAGACACTGATTTGAGAAGACAGGACAGGCACCCGCCTGGCTCGGTCGATGGACCGTGTGCTCTCCATCTCCAGATTGTGAGTTTGAGCCTCGAGTTGGGTGTAGAGAGGACTTAAAATAAAATAGGGGTGCCTGGGTGATTCAGTCATTTAAGTGTCTGACTCTTAATTTCAGCTCAGGTCATGATCTCAGGGTAGAGGGCTCTGCACTCATTGGAGAGTCTGCCTGAGATTCTCTCTCCCTATGCCCCCACCAACTCATGCCCTCGCTCTCTCTCAAAAAAAAAAAAAAAAAGCTTAAAAAAATAAGCAAAAATACAGACAAGAATATGGAAATATAGAAACATTGTGTCATGGACCAGCCAACTTTCCTTTTTTTTTTTTTTTAAGATTTTATTTATTTGACGAGAGAGAGAGCGCACAAACTGGGGGAGTGGAAGAGGGAGAAGCAGGCTTCCCGCGGAGCAGGGAGCCCGATGCGGGGCTCGATTCCAGGACCCTGGGATCATGACCTCAGCCAAAGGCAGACACTTAACAACTGAGCCACCCAGGCACCCCGTGCACGTGATTCCTTTGAGCATCTCAGCTTTACATTGAGCGTGGGGTCGAGCTCTCCCAGCAGGAATGCTGCAGGAGGAAGGGGTTCTCCTGTGTGTCGGGCTGGGCTGGGTTGGTCAGTGGTGTCATGCCCACGACACACTGTCCCTCGGCCATCTCGAAGCCTTGACCTGGCCACAGTAATCTTCCTGCAGTGCTCTCAACAGGGAAACCAGCACCCCGCCCCCTCTGCAGTGTGCCTCGGGCCCATGCAGCCTGGAAGGTTCCCATCACCTCGCATGCCCAGCACCCCCACCCATACCCTCACGTACTCTGCCTCATCATGTGGATCTTGGGCTAAGCTGAATGTGTTCCTAGGCTGCCTACTTCGAGCCATGGTGGGGATCAGCCCGAGACCCACAGGGAGGTCCCAAAGAAGCTGAGTCTAGATGAGAGACATGCTCTTCCTGATCCAAAGAGGAAGCAACTGGTACAAAGGGGCCCCAGAGCCCTGACGTGGTCCCTTGAGACAGTGTGGCAGGTGTCCAGGTATGGTCACGTGGCAGCTTGTCCAAGAACGCTGTTTCCCACAGTATCGACAGTCAAAAGTCCCTGAAACAGCCACTCATATACCGGCCCTTTTGATCTTTCTTCCAGAACAGTCCATTTCTGATTTGCAGTTTGTAGCAGGTAAGTGTGAGGAAAGCAGAAACCACCACTGGCTCACCAAGCTGGACAGAACGTGCAAAGGTCAGAGGGCAAAATCTCTCTTGAGGTGCAACATACTCTCCAAGGATTTGGTCAACAGTGACTCTGAGCATTACAACACTTAACGGGCTGGGAGGACACTAAAAACTACCAGGCGCTTTTAGTTGGCACCGTGGTGTCCTGACTGCCCAGCAAGAGCGCGGAAACAGAAATGAAGCTCGTCTGTGGACAAGACTACGCCAGTCCTTCGCTTCAACAGAAACCGGCAAAGCTGCTCAAACACAGCAACGGTAACAGCACGACTTCTGTATATAAACAGCCTAGGAAGAAGGAACATTTCTTACTTGACTTTCCCATCACTCAGGCCTCATACTATGTGATGAGGTGATTAAAATATGTTAATAAATCATTTACTTCTCTGTACTAGTCCTCCTTTTGTACAACAAGAGAGGTGGCCTTTGTTTTGCCAACAGAGACAGGTGGGGTTGAGCACATGCTGTTCGCTTTTCCATTTCTGACATGAGGCCTGAATTTTGGGAAGGCAACACCGGGAGTTGTGAGAAGGGGCCTGGTAGGAACACGGTCGTCTCAGCTGTAGTTGGTTTTTTTTTTTAAGATTTTATTTATTTGACAGAGAGAGAGAGCGCCAGAGCAGGAACACAAGCAGGGGGAGTGGGAGAGGGAGAAACAGGCTTCCCGCCGGGCAGGGAGCCCTATGTGGGGCTCGATCCCAGGACCCTGGGATCATGACCTGAGCCGAAGGCAGATGCTTAACGACTGAGCCACCCAGGTGCCCCTTATTTTTATTTTTTTTAAGGATTTTATTTATTTGTGAGAGAGAGAGAGAGAGCACAGACGGAGAGGGAGAAGCAGACTCCTCGCTGAGTAGGGAGCCCAACGTGGGGCTCGATCCCAGGACCCTGAGATCACGACCTGAGCCGAAGGCAGACGCTTAACGACTGAGCCACCCAGGCGCCCCAGCTGTAGTTTTAATCAGGGTGGAGATATGTAAAACGAGCACAGGTTTGAAATGATTAGCAGGAGCCTTTGCCCCCTAAGATATGAGGACCATTTGGTAACAGATTTGAGCCGTGGTGGGCATCAGCCCGAGACCCACAGGGAGGGCCCAAGGAGGCCGAGGCTGGGTGAGAGAGATGCTCTTCCGGATCCAAACAGGAAGCAACTGGTTTCCTTCTCTTTATTATTCTAGATACACCTGCTCAGTTAAACAACATCCTTCTGCCTCTCTGTGAATGTGTTTCCATGTTCTACATGACATATCTACGCTGTCCACTTTAGTTCGTCTCTATTCAACTGTATGTGACACAACATATATGTCAAACTTTACCATCCAAACTAGACACAATTTGAAAAAAGAACAAATGTTTTTATATAGTGATCACTATTTCTGTAGTCCCTGTCTATGGGAATCTCAGTATCTTTAAAAATTATCCAGCTAGGGGCACCTGGGTGGCTCAGCTGTTAAGCGTCTGCCTTCGGCTCGGGTTGTGATCCCAGGGTCCTGGGATCGAACCCCGCATCGGGCTCCCTGCTCGGCAGGAAGCCTGCTTCTCCCTCTCCCACTCCCCCTGCTTGTGTTCCTGCTCTCGCTAACTCTGTCAGATAAATAAATAAATAAAATCTTAAAAAAAAAATTATCCAGCTATTTCCTGTATCCTTTGATGCAGAACAAACCACCTTGAAACAAACTGGCCTCCAACTATGAGCTGGGGTTGGGGGTTGAGCAGGGAAGCTGTTCCTAGGGTAAGTGGCACCGTGTGCTTATCAAGATTCACGGAACAGCATAGCTTGGTGTGAACCCCAATGGACGCAAATTCTTAAAAGCTCTTTTAGGAAGTTGGGAGAATCAGAATGTGGCAAAAGCAAGCAAGCAAGCAAAGTACATTTCAAATGAAATGACCTCAGTGAAGGGGGTGGGGAAGTGCTGACCCAAGTCACTTTGGGGATGAGAAGAGTTTGCAAGATGAGAGGCTACGAAGTGTGCACAGCCCTGCTCACTAGCTGATAGACTGTTCCCTATGGGCTATGGTTGATCGATTCTGATGTGTCCACCAGAATCAAACAGTTCAGCAAGCAGGTGGCAGACAGTGGCAGCCAGGTTTCTCACTACTTGGGGTTAAGCAAGGAGAGGCGGCTAGAATGACCTGTGCGGTCATGGGTGACAGCTGGAGATCCAGTATCAGCTTGCGTTCAGTGTGGGGTAAACACCGGTGCACACGAGCAGAAGCACAGATGTGCGCGCACGGGACAGCACATGCACGAGCACACGGGACAGCACACGCATGAACAGAAGCACAGACGTGCGCGCTTACACAGGACAGCACACGCACGAGCACATGAGACAGCACACTCATGAACAGAAGCACAGACGTGCGCGCGTACATGGGACAGCACACTGGATGGCACACGCAGAGGAGAAGCACAGATGTGTGCATGTACATGGGACAGCACACACACGAGTACACGGGACAGCACACGCATGAGCACACGGGACAGCACACACACGAGCAGAAGCACAGACGTGTGCGTGTACACGGGACAGCACACACACGAGCACACGGGACAGCACACGCACGAGCAGAAGCACAGACGTGTGCGTGTACACAGGACAGCACACGCACGAGCACACGGGACAGCACACGCACGAACAGAAGCACAGACGTGTGCGTGTACACGGGACAGCACACGCACGAGC
>NW_023270447.1:93558312-93599274 GCF_011800145.1 Mirounga leonina | reverse complement strand
CACACGGGACAGCACACGCACGAGCACACGGGACAGCACACGCACGAGCAGAAGCACAGACGTGCGCGTGTACACGGGGCAGCACACGCACGAGCATACGGGACAGCACATGCACGAACAGAAGCACAGACATGCACACGCACATGGGACAGCACACACACATGTGCATTTACTAACTCTGTTGTCTGGGAAGCAACAAGCTCACCAGCGCCCAGATCCTGGTTTCTAAGACCGTTTTCCAACAAAAGGAACCATGGCTCCTTGGAGAAATGGCTAATTTTAGGACTGGGGTAAGAAACATACAAGATAAGCCTGGAGAATCTGTGGTGCCCGAAAGTAAGGAAGTGCAAATTAATCAATTAATTAATTAATGGAGAACGATGGGATGTGCCGAAGAGCACAGGGGGCAACTGACGGCCCCAGGGACAGAGTCAGTACAGGTGTTCTGGATCATAATCCAAATATAAAGTAAACTGGGCGCCTGGGTGGCTCAGTTGGTTAAGCGACTGCCTTCAGCTCAGGTCATGATCCTGGAGTCCCGGGATCGAGTCCCGCATCGGGGTCCCTGCTTAGCGGGGGGTTTGCTTCTCCCTCTGACCCTCCCCCCTCTCATGTGCTCTCTCTCATTCTCTCTCTCTCTAATAAATAAATAAAATCTTTAAAAAAAAAATAAAGTAAACATCCACGAGTCCATACTGATTAAATGAAGGCAGGAGAATCCCAGATAATGTATGCAGATAAAGCAGAACCATGGCGTGCAGCATCCCAGCCCCCACCACACAGCACAGTGCAGATCTTTTACCACTCGTGATTCCGTGGGTCAGGAATTCTGGCAGGACAGTTCATCTGTGTCCCACGTGGTGCTGGTCGGCATGGCTCAACTGGGGCTGGAAGATCCAGCCAGCTTCATTCTGGCACCTGGGGCCTCAGAGTGGCCATCAGGTGGGTCCTCTCTCCCTGAGGCCCTCTCTCTCTGTCCACATGGCCCCCCATCCACATGGCCCTCTCTGTGCACGTGGCCCCCCCATCCGCATGGCCCTCTCTGTCCACGTGACCCACTCCCTCTCTGTCCATGGACCCCTTCTCTCCACACAACCTCTTGGTACTCAGTAGTCTAGCCCAGGCTTTCTTCCACTGGTGGAAGCTGCCAGGCCCCTAACACCTAGGCTTGGCAACTTCCACTACACTCAGTGGGTCAGAGCAGGACCCAGCCCTCAAGGGGAGGGGAGACAGACCCCAGCTTTCAATAGGAGGAAAATCAGCAAAATCCTGTTGCCAAGTGTGCACAGGGAAAGAGTGTGCACAGAGATAATTATGACATCTTCAGAGATAATACACCACAGGAGGTGAGAGATACGTGGCATCATGAAATGCAAAAGATTCAGAGCACTGAGGTCTATAAGAAGACATGTTTCATGACAGAGAACACTTATTTTAATATAGTTAAACATATATGTGCACATTTACATGACCTTAAATATTTTTTGGAAACATAACTTACCTGGGGCTCCTGGGTACTTCAGTCGGTTAAGCGTCTGACTCTTGATTTCAGCTCAGGTCATGATCTCAGGGTCGTGAGTTCAAGTCCCATGTCAGGCCCCTGCTGGGTGTGAAGACTACTCAAAAAAAAAAAGAGTTCAAGAAAAATAACTTACCTGACCCATAAAACCAGACCAGGAAATTTAGTAAAGTTTAAGTGAACTTTGCATCATCAGTAAATAACCTAATTTTTCCAGACACTATAACTTCCTATTATCTTATACCCACATAGTTGTTTTAAACCAAAATTATAAAACCAGTCTAATTTGTCCAAGGATTCATCTTGATTAAATATATTACCTGAGGGGCGCCTGGGTGGCTCAGTTGGTGAAGCGTCTGCCTTCGGCTCAGGTCATGATCCCAGGGTCCAGGGTCCTGGGATGGAGTCCCGCATCGGGCTCCCTGCTCAGCGAGGAACCTGCTTCTCCCTCTCCCACTCCCCCTGCTTGTGCTCTCTCTCTCTGACAAATAAAATCTTAAAAAAAAAAAAAATGACCTGAACTTTTTCTAATAGAAATTGTTAAACTCCACATTTTTTAGCCTGACATTTAAACAACATTGAATTAATGTTTGCATGAAGTCTTCTTGGCATTATTTGCTCCCTGTATGAATTTACATCTCTTTGCTTCTTATCCAACAATCAACCATTATCCCCAGGTTTTTTTGGGGGGAGGGGGTTAAGCTGTGGATTCTACAAGAAAATGACCTTTTTTTTTTTAAGATTTTATTTATTCATTTGAGACACACAGATACAGAGAGAGAGAGAGAGAGAGCATGAGCAGGGGGAGAGGAACAGGGAGAGGGAGAAGGAGGCTCCCCGCTGAGCCAGGAGCCCGACGTGGGGCTCGATCCCAGGACCCTGGACCCTGGGATCATGACCTGAGCCGAAGGCAGACGGTCAACCATCTGAGACACCCAGGCACCCCAAGAAAATGACCTTTCTTAAAGGGTGAACATTCCTAAGGCATTAGAAGCTCAATTTCTTTTTTTTTTTTCCTTTGGAACTGTCATGTTCTCTATTTTAAATCTATGCAAGCGGGCGCCTGGGTGGCTCAGTTGGTTAAGCGACTGCCTTTGGCTCAGGTCATGGTCCTGGAGTCCCGGGATTGAGTCCCGCATCGGGCTCCCTGCTCGGCAGGGAGTCTGCTTCTCCCTCTGACCCTCCCCCCTCTCATGCTCTCTCTATCTCAGTCTCTCTCTCAAATAAATAAATAAAATCTTAAAAATAAATAAATAAATCTATGCAAGCATGTATTAGTCTACTTAAGCATCAAACTTCAGAGACTTTATAATCTTATACATTATTTTTGCTTTCCAGTAAGGTAGTTTTACTAATATGCTCATAAAATGTTCCCAGTCATACAATCAAAGAATCTAATCAATCTCAGGAGAGCTAGATGCCTTGAGTCCTCTCAATCAGTCCTCCAAACTCGTCCAGTGGATCCCAACATGATTTGTGCTTTGACCTAGTGTGGTTAATATTCTCCTGGATAGGGGCGCCTGGGTGGCTCAGTTGGTTGGGCGACTGCCTTCGGCTTAGGTCATGATCCTGGAGTCCCGGGATCGAGTCCCGCATCGGGCTCCCTGCTCGGCAGGGAGTCTGCTTCTCCCTCTGACCCTCCCCCCTCTCATGTGCTCTCTCTCTCATTCTCTCTGTCTCAAATAAATAAATAATCTTAAAAAAATATATATTCTCCTGGATATTCACTTAACCAGTGAAAGCCTTCCACCCTGACTCCTGAGCCCCCTGGCACACCCACAGCAGTCTTCAACAGCTCTCTTGCCATCTGGTACGAAAAGATACCCTGGCTCTGTACGCTTCCTGCCACGGACCTGGCGTCAGGGTTGCCAGATTAAATACCGCACAGGACATACTTATAATGAAAATTACTATTGCTTATCCGAAATTCCAGTTGAGCGAGAGGGCCTGTATTTTTATTCCTCAAGTTGGCAGCTGCACCTGGAACCAGCCATGTCTCCAAAGCATCCTGGCTTCCACTACAAGTGGAAAGGGTGCTTCGAGACCATTTCTGGGTGTCTTGGACATTTCTTGCTGCTGCTTTGTAGACCACACTCAAACAGAAGTAGACAACCGAGTTCTACCAAAGGAAACCCACTAACATGAAAAACAGAGACCAAAGTCAACAAACAGAAAAAAATCAACTGGGAAGCAGAAACTGGACAGGGGTGATGGGGGCAGCATGCTCGAGAAAACACGTATCATTAACACCCTCACAGAAGAGATGACATCACACCTGTGAAACACAAACATGGTGAGTGCTATTAAAAATACCCCCATAAAATACCCAAAAAACAAAAAGTCTCTTAGAAAATAAAAATGGCATAACAGATATTTTTTTAAAAATTCATTAAGTGGATTAGAAAAAAATGTGGAAGATGCCAGTCAGATCGGAGGCGGGAGAGGAGAGAACGCTGATAGCAGGAGCCTCAGAGAGGAGAGCGAGGGCGGGCGGATGACAGCACAGCAGCTCAGGGGGGTTTCCCAGAACTGGAGGTCAGGACTTTCTAGATGGCACCGGGCTCCTCCAGGGTGGGAACAGATCCACACTGAACTGTGTCACTGTGAACATCTGCTGCAACGAAGAAGAGAAGCTTCAAGAGAAAAAGCTGGTCGCTTACAAAGGCTCGGACTCAAAATGGGTCCAGTTTCCTCAGCAGCAACCCTCGAGCTGGGAGCCAGAGACACGGGAGAAATGCTTGCAGAGTTTTGCCGGAAAGAATTTTCAGGCTAGAATTCTAGAATCAGCCAAACCGCCGACCAAGTCACAGGACATGTCTGCTGATACGCAAGGGCTCACATTCTCTGTGCTGCTTCCTGGGCTGACGGCCTGGTGTCAGGGCTGTGACAGCCACCGACGACGGCCCCCATCCCCATGGGCGTCACCGGGGTCGGGGAGGAAGTCCACTGAGACACCTGAAGTGAAAGCAAGTGCAGCCAAACTTCTCAGACCACAGTCAGTTTAGTGGATCGTACATGGTGGTAACAAAATAGAATGTATCTGAGATTACTGCACTTAGGAAGGCTAAGTATAGCTTTTGAAATCTTTCAGTTGTGTGTGTGTGTGTGTGTGTGTTTACATACCAGGTCGTGATATCAAATGTATTTCTTATTTTGAGTTTTTGTCAAAAAAATCGAAAAGCCACCAATTTAAAGATATGACAATAAATCGTATTGTCAAAAGAATCATCTAAGAGGGCTAAAACTGCCTCTGGGAAAAGTGGTGTGGTTATTTTTCGTCAGCACTACTGAATTACTAACCTAGTTAGGCATACACAGGCATAGCTTCTATTAAAATAATTTTTAAAAATAAGTTTTAGAGCCAGACAGACTTGTAGCTGAATCATGAATGGCTTTTTACCTACATGACAGCAGGCAAGGTCCCCTCTGGGAGCTGATCGTAGATTTGCTGGGAAATGAAGTCACTCCTGTAAGGACCTAGCACAACACCTGTGGAATCCACTCACACACATCAATTAATCCTTATTCTACCCTCTAGCTCCCGTGCGCCCTTTCTCAGAAAAACATTCCATGAGGGGCACCTGGTGGCTCAGTCAGTTGAGCATCCGACTCTTGGTTTCAACTCAGGTCATGATCTCAGGGTCATGGGATCGAGGCCCTGCACTCAGTGGGGAGTCTGCTTGAGATTCTCTCCCTTTGCCCCTCCACCCCGTCGTTCTCTAATAAGTAAATCTTTAAAAAAACAAAAGAGGGGCGCCTGGGTGACTCAGTCGTTAAGCGTCTGCCTTCGGCTCAAGTCATGATCCCAGGGTGCTGGGATCGAGCCCCGCATCGGGCTCCCTGCTTGGCGGGAAGCCTGCTTCTCCCTCTCCCACTCCCCCTGCTTATGTTCCTGCTCTCACTATGTCTCTCTCTGTCAAATAAATATATAACATCTTCAAAAAAAAAAAAGAAAAGAAAAATGTACCCATGAAAAGAAGGGAGAAGACTGCGCAAGAGGAGAATGTGGTGACCCAGAAACAGGACCCAGTGGGTGGGGCCCAGGGCAGCCCAGACAGGGGACAGCAGGAGAATCATTTGAGAAACTGAACCAAACCGTGACTTTTTAAATTCTATCAGCAAGTCTGGGGCTGAATTTTGATAGATAAAAAAAAAAACCAAACATGCAAAAACAAAACAGGAAAACAAACAGTTGTATGAGAAAGGAAGTGTGATCTTGCTGAGCCCAGAGGCCATGGCGGGCCACACCCGGGGGCACAGGAGTCCTCTGCAGAAGCTGCAGGCACCGCCTCTGTGACGGACTCCACTGGCTGAGGCAGAGCTGCTGTTTTGTTATTAGCTTTGCATCAACTTCACATGCAGCTACAATCTTACTTGGCTGGAAAGTTAAAAAATAAAAATTTAACTGTAAATACAAAGTAATGCAACCAACAGGACCAATCAAAGTGAATGGGCTCCCCTTGGAGGAGCGGAGGGGCCCAGAGCGCATCCCCCCCAGCCCCCCTTGTCTGGGTGCAGAGGGAAGGGCCCGTGTCTGAGCCCAGAGGACCCTGTGGTTACCAGACCCACCTCAGCTGGGACAGACGGGGGGCAGGAGACCCCTGTCCATGCGAGGGTCTTGGTGGCCTCAGAGGCCCCCTCCACCCACAGCAGATCCTGGAGGTCGGCCAGCTCTGCTCAGCAGGACTCTGGGCTGATCAGTTTCCTCCTGGACCAGACTGTCCACAGCAGCGTGACGCCAGCCCGGGGTGGGCAAGGATGTGGGGCACACGGTGCCAGGTCACAGGGCACTCACCACATGTCCAGTTGTAGCTGAACCCTGTGTTCCCAAATTTGCTGGGACAAGTATACTCTACAATTTACACTCTACAAGATGCATGTGCTGTTAATGCCACCTGGTCTTGGCCACATTTTGGAGGTTCTCTAGGAGTTGGCACAAGCTTGTGCCCGGCCTGAGGCCTCCCCACACCTCGGCCTCAGGGAGCCCTGACAGCCCTGCCATTGCCCCCCCACATTCCCAGAGCCATGCCCCTACCCCACAGGTCACCTGGGAGTGTTCAGTGCTTCCCTCCCCTGTGCATCCAGGAGTGGTCAGTCCTCAACATACACACAGACACACATTGGCCGCCCCACATCCTAAAGAGAACCCCAAGCCTCCAGACACTGTTCAGAACCCCCCAACCCCCTGGAAGTGTCCAGGTCTCAGCCTGGACTCTAGTCCCAGCCCTAGCACTCAGCTGTCATGTGACCCAATCCCCCTCTGGCCAGAACCCAAGTCTTTTTTTTTTTTTTTTTTAAAGATTTTATTTATTTTATTTGAGACAGAGAGAATGAGAGAGAGAGAGCATGAGAGGGAGGAGGGTCAGAGGGAGAAGCAGACTCCCCGCCGAGCAGGGAGCCCGATGTGGGACTTGATCCCGGGACTCCAGGATCATGACCTGAGCCGAAGGTAGTCGCTTAACCAACTGAGCCACCCAGGCGCCCCAGAACCTGTCTTACCTAAGAATCCAAATGGCCCTGAGGCTGAGGTCAGCAAGGGACAGAATTTGACGGGCGCATGGGCTGGCCTCTGGGTGTGCAGCCAGGTGGCGGGGGTGTCATCCACTGGCCCCCACCCTGAGGCTAACTCCAGACCCAGTTCTGGACTCCTCAGCCCTATCCCAGGGGCCACAGCTCAAGAGCCCTTGGAGGGCTTTTCCCACAACTCAGCCCTAGAGAGGAAGATTCCCTCCCACCCCTGCCCACCCAGGTTCCAGCTTCTCCGTGAGCTCAGCTGGCCGTGGCCAGGCCCGGGGAGCAGGCTTCTTTCTCCAGCCTCTGTCACGCTCCCCAGCCTGCATACTCCTTGGACAGCAGGGAGTGCAGCCGTTCACAGCTCACATGCTGTGTCCTGAGCATCTGCCGTAGGCAGGCCACAACCAGCCCCTCCCAGGACCCAGCATCCAGCCTCAGCATCCTCCCTTGCCTGGAGAGCCTGCCTGGCCCCTTCCTTGGCCCACTGTATGGCCAGGAACACCCAGGCCAGAGGACACTGGCTGGCACGGAGCGGCAGAGTGACAAGGCACAGGGACTGAGCTCAGAGATGCCTCCACATCGGGCCCAAGAGGCAGGGCCCCCAGCAAGGGCCCAAGAACACCCCCAGTAGCTCTGGCCCTGGCTGAGGCCCCCTCTGGCCAGAACCCAAGTCCTACGCGATGCCAGCAGGGCACTCTGCCACACCCCTCCTGCCTCTGCCCTTTCACTGTGGGGGCGCCCGGGGCCAGCAGGGAAAAGGGGCTGCTCATCCCACAGGCTGGGGGGCAGGGTGGAGGCCCCATAGGGAAGAGGGAAGGGCAGTTTCTTATAGCCTGGGAGGAACTGCAGAGATAAAAATAAAAGCACATCTGCTTCCACACAATTGCTTCACACAATTGCCTCCTGCAGTTGTGGTTGGGGCCCAGATACATCCAAGCCACAGGCAGGACGAGCTCTGCACAAAGAAGGGAGTGGGGGTCGGGCTGCCTCAGGACCAGACCCCACAGGATCAGTGACATCTGCAGCAGAGATCTCAACCGTAGTACCACCGAGGTTTGGGGCAACTCATTTCAGGTGTCAGCTGCCCTGTGCGTTATGGGGCATGTATTCCCAGCCTCCACCCACTGTGGTCAGTGGGACCCCCCCCCACTGAGACAACCAAAAATGTCTCCAGATGTGGCCAGGGGCCCTACCTCCAGGGACCCCCCAAGCTGGCACCCACCCCGGTGGAAGAGGTTGGAGCAAGGGCCCTGTGGGGCTCTGCCAGCTGCCAGCCTCCAGGAGTGTGGGTCTGTGGCTTCCTGCACAGGCCAGCCAGTCATACCTCCCGGATTTGCTGCCCAGCCAAGCTCCCGACAGCGGCTCTGCTTCCAGATGGCAGATCAACTTAGCACCCCATTGCTCCTCTCAGCCACCAGGGAAGGGTGGAGTGAGCCGCGGGGCAGCTACCGCGACAGGACTGGGAGGAGATACGGGAGCGGCTACCCGGCAGCCACGGGCACCGGCCAAGGGCAACAGCGGCAGAGACCCAGCTGAGAGGCCAGGTGGAGCAGAGGCCAGCCTTGGTACCAACAGGTCACGGTCCACTCCACCCCAGCAGGCTCCACCACTGGGCCCTGGCGCCTCTGCCCCGCCCCACCCCCAGATGGGGAGACCAAGACCCAGGAAGGATGACTGTGACCCCAGCTGGGGGCCTCCCAGGGGCTCCCTGTGCCCTCCCAGGTGACTGGGCTGGCAGGGTGCTCCGGCTGTCCTGGTCCTCAGCCCCAACCCAGGGGCTGCTGGGAGCCCAACTGCTGCCCCCTTGCAGCCACATGTGGAAGCAGGCCTGCACCCTCAATGGTGTCAGGTGCCCCCCCAGGTCATGGCCAGCGTCACCCTCCTCCACCACACCCAGCACCTCCGCGGGCTGTGTCCCCTGACGGGCAGGGACTCAGACCGGCCCCGTGGTTAGAACCCTGCTTACCTAGCTGGCTGGCTGCCATGCACAGGGCAGGGGCCCGCCTGGCGCACCGAAAGAACGTGGGGTGAGCAACACAATGTGGTCTGTGCCATTCCAGAGAAGCTGCTGGGTAAGCCCTGCTCCAGCCCTCCCCAAGATCTGCCTGATTTGCAGAGAACTCAACCCCACTCCCAGACACATTTCTGTGACAAGGCAAGAAATCCCCACAGCCTGCTGAGACGTGGTGTTGCCCTTAACGGGGTGGAGGGGATCGAGGGAGGACACCAGCATCACGCGTGTCTCTACTGGACGGCTCAGGAAAGATGCACCACTCTTCCTATCCTCTGAGTCAGCCGTCAGGGAGCAGGGCAGAGGCTGAGCAGAGTAGCGTCTGCCACATTCATGGCACTCCGACCAAGCTCCCCTGCCTGCAGCCCAGCCCTCGCCAAGCCTGGATGCAGTGGTCCACTGGCTCACGCCAAGGCTCCAGGGTTTCTCCAGTTCCATAAACAGCACCACTTTCTCAGCCACCCCCAACCCTGCCAGAGCACACCCTCCCAGCCATCCTTTCCTGATTAGCCCCACTCAGCGTCCCATGAGGTGGCAGAGGCCAAGGAACCCAAAGGAGACCAGGGGCCCCCAGCCCTAGCGGAGCAGGACAGCTCAGACAGCCACTTGAGGCCCAGGTCTGTGGGGACCGCAGGGCACCGTCCATCATCTCTGGGGGCAGAGCCTGCCCCCCTCCCCAGTCTTCCCCATGAGGCCCTCCCTGTCCCCTCTCACACTGTAATCATACCCCCAACTCAATCTGGGCGCTCCCTAACCCCCCAGCACTGTCCCTTGGTACTTCTGCCATCAGCGTGTTCAGAGTCTGCCTCCCGCAGTGGAGTCCAAGCGCCTAAAGGGCAGACCTGGGCCTCTGTTTGCAGCGGTCGTAGCATCAGGCATTCATAAATGGGGAGGCTGTCGTTCCTGCGGACTTGGCACCAGGACAAGGGCCCTCTCGGGAAGCCCTTGTGCCTCCTAGAAAACCAGAGGTGGGCACCAGCTCAATCCCAAGATAGCTCACGCTAGGCCGCAGAGGGGCCAGGTCACCCGGGGACAGCTAAGTTCCTAAACATTTATTACAGTGGGTCATCAGCAGCAACAGGGGTGGGGGAGAGGAGCACTGGACTCATTTGCCCCTCAGGTAGATCTTGGGGGTCTGCCAGCCCGCAGGGGCTTCCTTCAGGCCCGCCTTCAGCCAGATGCGCCTCAGGTCTCTCTCGAACTTGATCTGCAAGGGCACAGGAGGGACCACTGACTGGTCTGTGGCACAGTCACACACCTTCAGCCGCCTTGCCCCACCCTAGGCTGAGAGGCCCACCCCCCACACTTACCTGCTTCCGTTTCAGGCGTCCTTCCCGGACCTTCCGCCGCAGGAACCGGGTCCTCTTGACCAGTTTACGGTACTTGTGATGATTCATCTTCCGCCGGCGAATCTTCAGTACGTTTTTGCACTGCACCTGGGGTGCATCCCAGACCTCCTCCATCCCCTGCTCAGCCCCTTCCACTTGGCTAGGTGGACACTCATAGAGCTGAGATGGTGCCACGGTCCCTGGGGTCCTGGCATCTAGTCTGGGTAGGAGGTAGTGGGCGGTCAGCCAGCTCTCCAGAGGACTGATGGACATCTTCCTGGGGACCAGCATCTCCTCAAGCTCCAGCTGGAGCCCCTTGCCAGGGACGGAGGCAACTCCACTTGGGCCTGTTGGCCGCGTGCTGTAGCAAGGCCTGCCTAGGACCCCTGAGATAGGCCAGGGCCGACCGCAACCTGCAGGAAACCAGACAGCAGTTACCACCCAAGCAGCCAGGCCAGGGCTGAGCACAGCCAATGCCGCCTCCCCCACTGGGGAGCAGAGCGGTCATCACGGACCAGGACGACCCGCACCTTATCCCAGCGGGAACTCAGGCTGATGTTCTCAGGCCCGGACTTTCCCTTTTGGCTACTTGGACGTTTACGAGGACTTTGTGTGGCCAGGCCCCCGCCTCCAGCTGGCAGGTGGGGGCCGTTGGGATCACCTACCCCACGTTCCTAACCCGGGGCGCACCCTGCCCAGCTGCCTTGCCCCCACGGGGCCTCTTACCTGCCCGAGGAACAGCCCTCAGCAGCTGAGACGTCAGGCGCACCAGGAACATGGTCCGCGGGTGGTGGCGGCCCCAGGCGCTCAGAGCGGCTGCAATACAGGTGCGCGTGGCGGTCACGCGGGAGTGGCCGGGCGGCGCGTGCAGCAGCCCCGGGGCCGCCAGGACTCCCACACCCATCACCCTCATCGCCCTCTCCCACCACACGGGGCTCACTCCCTCCAGCGACCAGACCGAGGCGCGAGCCCCTCGTCCGCCGCTCCGCGGCTGCGCCCCTCTGAGCAGTCGCCCACCCCTCCCCGAGCCTCAGCTCCAGCCCAGGGACCCACCACCCGGGCGGAGCCGACGCTCGAGGGCGCGGAAGGCCGGGACTGGCGCACGGCGGCCGCGGCTCCCAGGCCCCGACGGTCCGGCCCCAGCCTCACCGACCGCCGTCCCCCTGCAGCCGCGGCCTCGCTCCGACCCTCCCAGACCCAAGCCGGGTGACTGAAACTGACCACTCCGTCGCCCACTTTAGGCACTTCCGGTCCGTCCCCAAACCAGCCCCCAGTCCCGCGTGCGGCCGCCCGGCGGGACCCACTCCCGGCGCCCCCTGGCGCCCCCACGGCGTCCGACTCCGCGTCGGCGCACGTCCCGCCGGGCCCAGAAAGCAGCCGCTTCCGGCCAGAGGAGCGGCCCACCCCGCCCACAGCCCGCAGGCTCGGCCCTCCCTGACGGCGGCGAGAAAACTACATTTCCCACAATCCTAAGGGATGCCCGGGACCAACCAGTGGCTAGTCGTCCAAGGCGGGCGGAAGTGGCGTTCGCCCCGCGGCGGAAATAGAGTTCTCGGGCCGACGGAAGCGGCCGGAGTCCCGCAGGAGGCGCGGCGGGTGCGTGAACGCGGCGCGTTTGGAAGCCGACGACCCCCCTCCTGTGCCTGTGTGCGCGCGGAACTCCCGCAAACCACCAGCCCTCGGGCGGAGTCGGCAAGGGCAGTGGGCCCTCTGCCCCGCGGCCTTCCAGGAGGCGCCGCTCGCTCGGCTCCCCAAGCAGCAAGGCCTCTGAGGTGCCGCGCGCCCCCTGGGCCCCAGGTGCTGGCCCCGCCGCGCGCACAGCCCCACCGCCCGGGCCGGCGCGCCAGCTGCCCTCCCGCTAGCCGCCCGCCCGCCCGCCACGCCCAGGCTGCCCCTCGGACCCATTCTGTCCTGTCCCCGCCCGCCCTCCGCGCCCCCGCAGGAAGCGGCCTTCGGCCCAGGCTCTTCAAGGCCGGCGGGCCGCGGAAGAGCAGCCGCACAGGGCTCGGTACAAAAGCCCACACTGTGATGAGATCAGGGCCGGCCGTGCAGACAGACCACTAGCTCGGGGACTGCAGGCCGTGCACAGGAACGAGCGAGCAGAACGACAAACTACACATTCCGGAACGTTCCAAATGTCCTGAGTAGAGAGAATTGTGTTTATTTAACCACGTAAAATGCATATATAGGAAACTTCTCTATTTGGGAGCTGGTGGCCTGCACTCAGCATCGCACAGATAAAAATATACGACTTTCAACACAGATCTAAATACCTTCACATTTTAAAAATCAGAATTCTCTACACAAGTTTTAAGCCGACAGAATTCAAGTTCTGAATTTTCATATATAGCTTTAACTTGTATTAAACACATGTTTATTTACAGGGCGAATAGAGAATAAGGGGCTATTAAGGCCATTTTCTCATTGTGAAACACTGCAAAATATGTACATAAGTACAACCTAATATAGGCAAAGGTTCTAAAAGTCATTTTCTTGGTTTAACGTAATCGAGTAAAGACGGCCTGTCGTTAGCACCAAGCCACACCACCAGGACGTACACATCTGCTTCCACATCAAGCTGCCCCAGGGCTGCTGCCGAGGCGGGCCCTGTGCTGACACGAGTGTACGCGCCGTGCCCAGGCCGGCCTGAAGGGCACCTTGCCGGCCTCTTGAGTCCATCTCCAAATGCATCACAAGGTCCAGAGCCAACAGCCATTTCCAAAAAGAGTTGCACCGCAGGGCCAGTCATGCCACGGGTGCACACCGAGGGGCGAAGGGCAGCACTCTGGGAGCCCAGCGCCTCACCTCCGATGCCTGCTGTGCCCAGGGTGATCCCGCTCATAGCGATGGCTCGTGCGCTCGTACGACCGAGAACGCTCCCTTCGCTGATCTCTATAGTAATGACTTTTTTTCTTATATTTCCCGGAACTATCTGCCCGCTCCCGTGAGCGGCTTCGAGACCGAGAGGAGCTCCGACTCCGGGACTTGTGTGGCTTCTGGGTGGGGTACTTGCAGTCCTTAGACTTCCGGTAGCTCCTCACCTTGGAGCTTTTGTAGGGAACACCTCTGTGCACCTGTCTAGGAGGGGAGTCACTCCTGCTCCGTGAACGGCTCTGCGACTTGGACCCGCCAGACGTGGAGCCGCTGTCACTTTTTCTGTGAGGAAGGACAGCACCACCAAACAGGTGACCACTCACCCCACCACCTGAGGGTGAGGATTGACTTTCCTGTGAGGGGCAGCCACACCACCAATAGCCACCCTGGGGAAAATATCCCTTGCCAGGTGCAGCACCCCGTCCCGGCCCCCCATGAGCCCTGAGCAGCACACACCTCCTCTTAGGAGAAGCAGATCGTGATGGGGACCTTGAGTAGCTCTGCTCACGACTCCCACTCCTACTTCGACTCCCTCGCCCCTTTGGCAAGCTGAGAACAAATGGTGGGAGCAGTTACAGGCTTCAAGTCTCTCCAGCCAACCCCAAAGGCCAGCTGGGGCGCTTGGGTACTCACCCATTCACCGGGCTGTCAGCCTTAACTTTCTTCATGCCCTCCATTTTCCTCTTGGCGTTCTTCACAGAGAGCGGGGAAGGCTTGTTTCCTTTACCTTCTTTAGGGGATTCTGCTAGAATCAAATACAAGAAGTTAAAACCTCATCACCAGGAAAACTGTTCTGAGAGAAAACACATTAGCAGAGCAAGGCAATACCACTTCTATGGGATTTACGGAGACCCCCTGTTCCCGGCCTGGGACTCAGAACGTAAACATGCACCCGAAAGACACAGAAAAGCCACCTGTCTCACTTGCCTTCCTTGAGGGACTGGGGATGTGCATCATACTTAGTTCTAACATGACCCAAAAAACACAATCTACTACCCTAGATTTATAAAATTTTCATCAGAAGACAAGCTAATTAGGTGAGCTGGGTTAAAAAAAAAAAAAAAAATTTTTTTTTTTTGAAAAGCTTGTCCACGTCCCTCACTCATGAAAATATAAAAACAATGGGTGCCTAGCTGGCTCAGTTGGTGGAGTATGCAATTCTTGATCTCAGGGTTTTAAGTTTGAGCTCCACACTGGGTGTAGAGACTACTTAAAATATTGGGGCACCTGGGTGGTTCAGTCGGTTAAGTGTCTGCCTTCAACTAGGGTCATGATCTCGGGGATCCTGGTATCAAGCCCCATGTTGGGCTCCCTGCTCAGCGGGGAATCTGCTTCTCCCTCTCCCTCCGCCCCTCCTCCCCACCCCACTCGTGCACACTCGCGCGCATGCTCTCTCTCAAATGAATAAATAAAATCTTAGGGAAAGAAAACAAAAAAACGATGAAAACTCCTTTAGGAGTGACCTTCTCACTTCAAAAATCAACAAATGTCCGCTGGGGACCCTGGTGCCTGCAGAGAGCTCAGGTCAGCAGCAGACACAGTTCCAAGAGAAATCTGGAGAAAAGGAGGGCCACACACCCTCACACTCACCCAGCTTGGGGGCAGGTGAGAACCCTGAAGTGCTGTCCAGAACCTGGGTGCCAGCAGGCAGCAGGCCCTTAGCTTGTGCCTTGGCCTCTTCAATGGCGTGCCTTCTCTTCTCGACTTCACTTTCAAGGTGTGTAAGATCAACCTATGGGAGTCAGAATCCAAAGAAATTCAAGACCAGATGTTTCTGGTTAAACACAAATGCATGTATTACATGAAAAAACATAGAACCTTTTTCCGAGTATAAAGCTGCAGGATTTTTAAGCAGATTTCCTGAATTTCGTCTTCAGTTGCTCCAAACAAAAGAAACCAATGGGGACGATTGGGCAAAGGGATCTGTAAACACAAATGCCATCACTGTTAATACTTTCTTTTTTGGCCAACAAGACTCTTAGGGCAATAAAAAACAAGCCTTGCTGGTCACCAAGAGACAGGCTTTTCATTGGCATCAATGAGCATAATCTGAAGAACACTACGCAGAAGTTTACTGGAGGCTGGAGAAAGAATCAGGCCAGGATCCCCTGTGGTGGCGCAACACTGACCTCCAGTGTCCGGGCAGCAAGATAAATGCAGGCACAGGCGATGCTCTCAGGCTGGAACCTCACGAAGACATCTGTGCGAAGGCTGTCATTCATGTAATTCCTGAAAACCAAATGCAGGAAAGACTGCAACGCTCCGGGCATCCCCAGGATACCCGTGTGCATCATCTAGATACGATCACTACTCTACGCAGTCTACTCCTAGGCTTAGAGCTACACAGTCCTGTGAGGCTCAGGATTCCTGGAGAGACATTCTAGCTGCTTTTTGTGAGTACAGGAAAACAGGGAAATTACTGGAAAAAAAAATCTAAAAAGCTGGCTGAATGTCAGACAACACATGTTGCTATGAAAGAGAACCGACTTTAACTTTACTTTTCCCTCAACTCCTGGCTGTTCTCGTGCAAAGCACAATGCCTCAGAGAGAAAATGTCTACTGTAGTGGTTGAAATGTACTTGATGAAAGAAATCTAAATGCTCAAAATCCATAGTGCAGAGAAACATGCAAACTCAAATGAATGGGCTGAGCAGGCAGCCTGCGAGGGCTCTTCTGAGACAAGCCGTCCTCTTGCATCCCTTTTCCTCGAAGAGGTGCTCAGGGCCTGGCCCTTCTCCTTCCATGAGGGAGTCCACTTGGAAAGGGAAAACACCCCTGGGCGCATGGGAACATCATGCAGAGGAAGGCTCAATGCCCAAAGGGAAGTCCTCTTCTCAGGCATATCAAAGAACTGTTTCCAAATTGTCCCATCTCAATAACGAGTCTTAAAATGAACATTCATAAAATCAGACAAAAGCAACAAAACACTACAAGTTTCATCATAATCAATACATTTAAAAAGCATTATTGTACTTTAAAAGATATAAAAATACAAAACATTTGCATTTTTTAAAAGTTAAGGGTTTTAAAATTGGCTACATTTTCAACATTTTCCTTTAGATATTATTTGTCTAGGATTTAATAGACCAAAATCAGGATCTCATATTCACATATCTCATCAATATTGCAAAAACAGATTCCATGAGAAAACAGTCAAATAAATGATACATTTGCTGCTCCTAACATACCCCACACTATGGCAACCCCTGAGAGTCAGGCCACAACCCACAGGGTAGCCACATCCTGCTGTGTGATTTCACTGATACACCCCCGCCCCAACCCTCTTAACTTTGCCTGAAACCCTGGAGAAGGTGACAACACAAACCCACTCAGACTTCTCAGTGATCTATTCAACATAGGCCAACTTAGTGGCACCTGGCTCTGGAAGCTCTTGCTCCAGGCCTCAAGAGATAATCAAGGAAAAGACCTACATGATGGCCCCAAGGCCATGGGTCTCAGAGCATTGCAAGCGAACAGTTCAAACATGTCATAAACATAAACATCAGAAACTTTTTTGGTTCTAATACATTTTCAGTACTCAAATAGTGATGCCATTTATCTATTAACTTTTAAATCCCAAAAACAAAACAAATGAAGTCCTTGAAATGTGTATTTAAACGTATTGCTTATCTAAATTACAATATAAAAAGTGTCCATGAAATAATTTAAAGATGCACACCTTTTACTAGAACGTGTCAACACTTAGCTGCTGAAGAGCAACTTTAGGACTTCCGGGAAGACTGGCACAAGCCCGTACTGAAGTGTGAGTCCCCGTCAGCCAATTCGTACAGCTTTCCACAGAAATGTTTTTAGGACACAGGTACTGCATCTTTATTGCACACGTACAGCAGTTTTAAAGGGACAGGATTCAAGTCAAGACAGTGAACTCTCATCAATACAATTACCAAGCACGACAGGGTTAACAAGCAGCGCCACCGTCAGAGAACCACAGCAGCAGTCGGCCAGCACTATACTACCGTGCGCATACCACCATCTAGAGCCGGCCTTCGGTGGAGAGCCTGCGCTGGATTGGCTGAGGACGGCCGCTGTCCCTGCACCAAAGCGCTTGGACAGTAGAGGAGAAGTCTTAGTCACTTACCCTCAGAGGCTACCCTTCGATTGAAAGAGTACAGAAAAGAAAAGTCAAAATAGGTTCTCTATTAGATAGGGCATAGCACCAGACAATTCAGGCAGCAAAAATACGACCCTTACAGACTTAACTCCGTGGAAAAAAATTCACAAAGCACCCAGCACTATTACTTCAGGCTTCCTTTCTAACATATGCATTGTTAAAATCAGTCCCAGAGAAAGTTTACCCGAACCCTCCTTCTCCCACAGGATCCTCTCTAGTAAGAGGCAGTTAGGAGCAACTTCCAAGGAGACATAAAGCCACTACATCGACGCTGGCACCTGGGGGAAAGATCCCGATGTGCCAAGTCACCAGCCCTCAAAGGGAAGCCCAGTGAATGCTCTCCTGGAAGGCCGGGGGAGCGTGTGGGCCACCTTACCGTTACACTAGTGCCTGATATTTTGGGAGGCTGGTTAGAATCTACACAGCAGGAACACTGGGCACTGAGACAACTCCAGCCCACAGCCAAGTCATGGGACTGACTACCCACTGCCCAAGTGCCTCAAATCAACATATTCCTGCACTGCCCTTGCTGGTCTCATAAAACAAGGAAGGTCAACTCACCATGAGGTCTGGACCAGGTGCTGGTTACGCTCACACTCTAACACCTGAAGGTACATAACGATTATCTGGAAGATACAGGTCAGCCAGTTATTACCAAGAACCCCGAGAACCCAAAATTCAGATCTTGAGAGCATCCATGCAGTAAATATGAGCCTCATGCTAGATCCCAGGGGTGGCTCCTGGTCATATGCCCGGTGCACAGCTCAGCTGGAGGGGAGCTTTTGCTGAGAGGCCCCGCTACCTGCTTTCGAACCCAGGCTGCACCCACAGCAAAGGCAGCTGCATTTTTCATGGCCATCACAAGGCTGATTCTCATTCTCATCTTCGACATAGTTTCCACCAGTGAGATGAGCTTGTCCTAACCATCTCTGTACCCTAGTCACCACTTTACACAAAACATGGTGTGAAAATACTTTCAGCAAATGAAGAAAAAGTCTAAAATCTATGGTAACTTATCAAGAATTTGAATTAATGCCAGAAAGTCAAACAAGCAAGAGAGAAAAGATAAAAAGAAACCCACTAATAAAAAGGGAATAAAGGAAAGGTGCAGATTGCAATCTTTTTTTTTTTTTTTTAAGTTTATGCGTCACATAAAAGGTTCCCATGGAACTGTATGGCAGCCATGCTCAACTGTCATGCACTGCAAAGCTGCTTTAGTTCATTTCCAAATAAAGGGTTCAGAATCCTTCCAATTCCCCACTAGAGAAAATAAAGCTATCACTAAAGCAACTTTACAAAATAAGCTGTTGAGAAAAAAAACCATAAACTAACAGATTCCATTTTTACAAATTCACTATTTTTTTTGAAAGCCCACACTTAAAAAATAACCGTTCCAAAACTCCTGAAAACATAGAATTAACAGGTAGTATAAAGACAACTAACAAATAAATTACGTTCAGACTTTAGATATAAACTGGAAAAACGAGTCAGGAACACATTTACTCTTCTTCAGAGTTTTCAATCTTGGTGAGAACAGAGCAGTCAGGTGGGCTCCCGTGGCAGCTGGGCCACATACCCACCTTGTGAGGGTGCTTCACGTGGACACAGAAACCCAGCTCTTTGAGAACTCGTCTTTCTGCCTTTATAATCTGATTCTTTAAGTTAACATAATCTTGATCCAACAGCAGAGGCACAGGTTTCCTACACAGACAAAGCACACGTCCACATAAGGGTCAAATAAAACAACGTCTTTCAAATCCCAATTACCTCCAAATGGTGAAAATCCACTGTAAACACTGCAATATAGATGTAGCCTTTAACGAAACCAGAGCATCTTCCTCAAACCCCAGTGCTACCCTGCTTATCCCTTCTCAACAACATTCTCTTTTCCTTCCAAACAGTTCTCATGTACAACGAACAGGGCGGAAGGTTTCAAAATCTCATCACACAAGTACTAACCGCCCATTACCCGGTTCAAGACAAAAGTGCACGCGTTATGGGTGAATGGAAAACCAAAGAACCAACGGCAGTAGAACATTTAAACAGCCTGAGGCTCTGTTTTCCAAAGGACCGTCCGTCCACCTGAGGAGCATAAAGTCTGGGTTGTCCAGGCAGTGGTTCTCAACCAGGGGCAATTTTGCTATCCCAGGGCCAGCTCTGGGGACGGTTTTGGCTGTCACAACTGAGAGATGAACCGTTAGCATCTGGTTTGTAGAGGCCAGGGATACTGCTCAATATCCTACAACGCACAAGACAGTCCTCACAACAAAGAATCACCCAGCCCAAAATGTCAACAGTGCGAAGACTGCGAACCCAGCTCCAGGACATTCGGCGACAGGCATGGGCCAACCGAGGGCCAACCGAGAGACCAATGTCGACAAAACCACAGCCACAGTTCCCGGCCCTTTTTACTGTGGTTCCTTCACTCATTAAACAGCATCCGTTGGGTACCTCCTGGGCAGCAGGCCCTCTCCTGGACACCGCGTAACACCTCACACCCTGAGTTCTGTTTCAGAAACGTCTGTGGAACTTAACCGTAAAAACCAGGAGACTCACTTTTTCTCTCTCAGATGCCGAAGGCGATGAAACACGTTGATGACATCCCGGATCCGTCTTGGGGCCTCCTCTATTTTGGAGGCCAGGTGAACACAAGCCATTGACACATGCTGAAACGCAAGCATTGCAACACACGCATGTGTTCCTTCCACTCATCACGGTCTCCAGCGGCTCAAGAGGAGCGACGAAGAGCGAGGAGCCACGAGCAGGGGCACCAAGGAAAAAGCCGCTGTGGGGAAACCACTCTACGTCCGGGGGGCTAGGATCCCAACCCCTCAAGCGCAGCCCTCCGAGCCCCAGAACAACGAACCCGGGTTTCCCCTCCACGTATTTCCGCGGGAGGGGGATACGCGGGAACCCTTACCTCCATGGAGTGCTTCACGAAAGACTTGGTGTAGAAAAACCGCTGGAACAGCACCTGCCCGGTAGCCATGGCCACCTGGAGAGGAGAAACGTTGCCATCACTTCTGAAGGCTCAAGTTGCAGTTACGTCTCTTGCTTCGTGCGCCTGACACGGGCCCAGACACTAAAACGTTCCGCGCGCCCACAAAGCCCTTCGCGTCCCGCCGCCTGTCCCCCTCATCGCCCCCGAAGCACAGCAGCGGTGAACCGCGGGGCCGGCGTCCGCGCCGGGCCCGGCCCCGCCGCCAACAAAGGGCCCGGCCGCGTCCCCCGGCGCCGGCGCGGCGGTTACCTCGGCCCGAGGCTCGCGGCCGCGCCCTCACCTGCGGCAGGCGGAGCAGGATGCCGGCCGCCTGGATGAGCTCGCAGCCCACCACGCGGAGGTCGGTCTCCGTATCGGTGTCGAGGCCACTCGACATGGACGGCGTGAAGCGCAGCTTGTCGTCAGGCAGCAGGCAGTTCTCCAAAGTGATGAGCACGCCGGAGTACAGCCGGTCCCCGATCAACATCCCCTGCGACCCGGGGGCTGCGCTCCCCGAGCCCGGGGCACAGGCCGCTGCGGCGGGAGCCGCCGGCCCCGGAGCGCCGGCCGCGACCGTCGCCGCCGCCGCCGCCATTTTGTGCCGCCGACTCCCTTTCGGGCTCCTTCCCGGCAGGGCGGCTCCTCGCGACGCACTACGTCCGCGACCGCCCCGCCCCTCCACGTCTCATTGGTTCGGCCTGCGGGCGACCCGGCGCCGCCTTGCCGCGATTGGCTGGGCGACCTACCCGTCAGCGTTGCGGCCGACGTCGACGCCGTAGCCCAGCGCGGGCGGGGGCGGGCTCGTTACCCAGAGAGCCCCGCGGCGCCCGGGTGAGCCCGAGGTCCACAGCCCGACCCGGAAGCACTACCTCGGGGGCCGGCCCCGGCGCCCTTAAACTCCGACTTCCCCGGCGCGGCCGTACTTTCTGCAGAGAGACCCGGCAGCTCGTGGAGCTCCCGCCCCGCAACCTCGGCCTGCCCCGAGGGGGTCCGCGAGGGCGCGTGCGGGCGCACGGGTGCCGGCGGGGGTCGCAGGCCTCCCCGGGGGGCCGCGAGCGCGAAGGATTGGCGCGCGCCGGTGAGTTGTCCCCAGCCCACGCCCGCAGCAACGGGATGCGGACTGCCTGCGTCCGTACGGGGCGGCTGGCGCGGTCATGCCTCTCCGGTCCTCACTGAGCCCGGGCTTCGAGGGGCAGATACTAACACGGGGTTCCTGAAGTTCTTGCCTCCAGAACGGAGTCCGCCGGGGAGAGGAGTAACTGAATGCGAGGCTTCTGCAAAGCCCGGGGAACAGCAGGAGTTGCTCCCGGGATGGAGGGGAAGGGAGCTTGGCCTTCGTCCTGCAGTGGGAGCCTTCGGAGGAACCCCTCTGGAGTCCTCAGCAGTCCCACCAGGCGGCCTCAGCGGTGTGCTCACGGAACCGGACAGCAGTGCTGCCTCTCGCATCTGTACAGAGTCCGAGCTGCGGTATTCGTTCTCTGTTGCTGTACGGCTAACCCGGACTTTCAGCACGACTAGTGCAAGAACCCACGTGAGGTGGTGGGAAAGCCTGGGTGGGGTATGCTGGGGAGGAGATTGCAGGGTAGAAGCCTGGGTGGGACAGGTCCAGACACTTGGAGATACTAGCGACTGCACCCACCTCAATTGCCCAGACCGAGAGGCCACCACTGGCTTTCACTCCTGCTGAAACTTACCCTGCAGCTCGTGTAGTGCCAACCAAGACCCAGCCTCTCTTCATCTCCCCTACCCCCAGGCTCTCAGCTCCAGGATGTCCCCGCTCTGTGGACTGAGCAGCATTGTTCGGGAAAGGTGGAACTTTCTCCTCAAGGAAACAGCTTATTTCTCATTGGCCCTGCCTGGGTGGTTCTCCCATCCGCTAAGCAGTGGCCAGGAAAGAGGGAAAAGCTGATGGCTCTAGCCAGTCAGAGCCAGGCTTACCTGAACGAAAACTTGGGTCCTGCTGCTGGAGGGGGAGTGGGTGCTGGGAGCAGCCCTCGGTTGTTTAGCATATCGTTGTGTTCCTTTATTGAGATGGACAAAGGAAAGGCAGCTCCTCTATAGGAGCTCATTGTACAGAGCTCAGTTCCACACACCAAAGGAGTCTTTATGTGCTCCACCTTTGTGTGTATGCCAGACCCACTTACTGATGAGTGGTGTGCTCTGAGCACTTTATGTGCATAGCCAGGCACTAAACTAGGTACAGCCAGGGACACTGAACAAGACTAAACAAGCCCCACACCTCCAAATGGTCTGGTGGTCATCAGACAGAGGGACAAGAGCCAGGAGGAGGGACCTGTTGGGCCAGTACAGTAACTGGAGCCAGAAGAGATGCTGGGCTGTAGTGAGGACGAAGAAAAGTGGACAGATCCAAGAGATCACCAAGTGGTAGGTGGCCAGGATTTGACTGGCTCTCCATGGGTCTGGGAGTGGGTCTTGAGTCTACAATGGGAACCCAGAATGACTTCCAGGGGACTGCTAGCAAAGGATGGAGGACCCAGCATGGGAGCATTAGGAGTGGGAGGGGGGAAGGTGGGCACTGCCAGATAAATGCAGACAAATGCTACTGTGGGCCTCGAGAACTTAGCTGAGGGCAGAGGGTGTGTGTGGAAGGGTGAAGTCAGGGCCGAGCAGAGGGAGATAGTGCAGAGAAGAGGGGAGGAAGTCCATGGTCCTTGGAAGGCAAGGACTGACTCTGTCTGTTGGATTGTGGTTCAGGATGGCTTTGGTAAAAGTTACCTGGGCATGATGGGGCCGACTACAGACCCAGTGGCAGGAAGCAAGAG
The DNA here is from genome assembly GCF_011800145.1 of Mirounga leonina. NCBI lineage: Eukaryota > Metazoa > Chordata > Mammalia > Carnivora > Phocidae > Mirounga > Mirounga leonina. The sequence goes on along the minus strand of NW_023270447.1, from coordinate 93,576,133 downwards.
GTAGAGACCAGAGCTGGCCAAGAGGGGAACAGACTCAAGCTGGAGGGAGCTCAGAGTACATGTGAGAGAAGCCGAGGGTAGAAGCAGCTCACCAATAGGGACCTGGACCTGAGGAGGGGGATGGATGCCCCTGCAAGGCAGCAGGCAGAGATGGATGGACATAAGGGAGGTGCAGAGTTAGAGCTGCTGTGAGTGAGCATGTGGGGAAATTGTTCTTGGACTTGACTCTACACTTAATGAAGTAGAATATCTGGAGAAGGGATCCAAAACCCTTATGTTCAGGCCTCCCCACAGGTGATGTGATCGTCACCTGTGAGCACTCAGGTGAGACTGGAACCAGGAGAGCCACCCAGCTTGCTGCTCTTACTGGCCTGGGGAGTGAGGTAGAAAGCAGAGAAACTGGAAGTGGGGCACTCAGTGGCCAAAGAGCTGAGCAATGGAGTCCCTGCTGGAAGGTGAAGACCAGGGGAGGGCTAGAAGGATGGAAGACTAAGTCAAGCATAGGCAGGGCCAGAGTGGGGCTGGGGGGCTTTGGGTTCTGGACACGCTACCAGCACAGCCCTGAGCGGGGAGCCAAGGTCAGAGTTCACAGATATCGGGCTCAAACTCCCCCAGCTGTAGAAGATCATGCTCAGCTGACCCCTCACCCTTGCAGTTTCCCCCCACCTCTGACACGGCACCCAAGGCACGTGTGCTTATGCCAGAAACACAACTCAGAACGCTGAACGCCACACGAGCTTTATTTGTACAGTCCGTAAGATTTCTAGATCTGTCCCAGTGAGGGAAAGAGGAGCCTCTTAAACCTGTTACTAAAATTGTTGAACACACAGTGTTGACAAGTAATTCTTAGCCCCTATTTTAACTACTGTGATTATCGGGGGGGAAAAAAACCTTTCCTAAGACACTCAGCTGCAAAGGGCAGGCAGTGTTGGAATCCCCCTCAGTGATCCTGCACCACTCTGGAAAATATGCCTTCGGGCTCTTTCCCATCCCCCAGGGCAGCAGCAAATCCTTCCTGTCGCCTCCTTTTGGCCAAAGCAGCCAAAGATTTAAAAGTCTTTGGTTCATAGATGGCTAGATCCGCAAGTACTTTCCTGTTGAGCTCCACCTGGCACTGGGAAGAAAATCAGAGCCCGTGTCAGAATCAGAAATATGTTTCAGTGAAAAGCGGCAAGACTGAATGCAGCCGAGAACCCTATGGTTTGAGTTGGCGGGAAGCATCTCCTCTACTGAGCACACTCTGCATGGCTCCAGGGCAGTCTCTGCCCTTAGTCTCATGCCCTCACCTTTGGGGAGGTGGAAAGCATGTGGCGAATGTATCCAGGCAGGATGCTGGAGGATAAATGTGCACAAGGGGAAGGCATCCCTGCAAGAGGTGATGTCACATGAGCAAGGATGTTGGCATCCGGTCCTGGTGCCAGCCATGGAACTAACAACGTTGTTAGGGTCAACAATCGATCATCAATCACCCAGACAGAACTATGACTGCTGGCCTGGGGTAACCCTTTAAGTCAGCTTTGAAAAGAAAATCACAATTCCCCTTCTACAAACAATGAGATGCAGGTAGAGTAAGGAACAAAAGCAGGTGTTCTCAATTCCCACAAGGGAGCGAAACCAGATCATCTATCAAGTAAAACTTCATGTGACTTCCAAAAACTGACGAAAAGCAAAAAAAGGATGATCCCTGCGTGTTAACCACAACTATATAGGGGTGGTTCCCGCTCTACTACCTGGGCCTTGTGTGTCTTGGCCAAGGTTCGCTCTTCTGAGCCTCAGGCTCATCAGTAAAATGGCAATGTCATACATGAGGATACTTGCAAAGTACCAAAGACAGGATCTGGTACAAGCTAGAAGCACAACACCCACTCCCCTTTTTAAGAAAAAATTTGAGGGGTGCCTGGGTGGCTCAGTCGTTAAGCATCTGCCTTCGGCTCAGGTCATGATCCCAGGGTCCTGGGATCGAGCCCCGCATCGGGCTCCCTGCTCCGCGGGAAGCCTGCTTCTCCCTCTCCCACTACCCCTGCTTGTGTTCCCTCTCTCGCTGTGTCTCTCTCTGTCAAATAAATAAAATCTTAAAAAAAAAAAAAAAAATTTGAATGCACACAAAAGCAGAGGGATTAGCATAAACACTAGATTCAACAATTAACCAAGATTTTGTGACACATGCTTAATCTCTCCTGTCCAAGACAGTCCCCGTGCTCTTTGACTACGAGTTTCAACTTCATCTGCTACCTCATCAGAAATCTTTCAGTGCAAAACTTTGAAATTACACTTTAAAGTTAAAGGCAAGTTTTTTGCCCCTTTTCTCTTGATGGGGAAACACAAGGGCTCATGTCCTGGTATCAGTTGCCCTATTTCCAAGGCAAAGCAATTGTGATGGGTCCCTGAACCTACCAGAACTCTACCTTGAGAACTTGTCAGGGAGCCAACACTCTACTGCCCGTTGTACTGGACGACGTCAGTTGGATCACTTTCTATAGATTTCAACATCTCAACAGGACCACATCCTCAACCATACCTTAATTAAATTGACAATGAATGCTGGGTACTTCAGGCCGTGTTCCTGGGAGGCAGCTGTAATTCGATTAATCCAGAGCTGAAATAAGAAAACATCGAGATGCTTAAGAACTAGTTGTGCCTTATGTCCACACCTACCAGCAAAGGTTCTGAGTCAACTAAAAGTCAAACTAAACTCTTTTTGCACAAGTAAATAGAAAAATCAGTGATTTCTCTTCAGGCATGTTGGCCTACAGTACAGTCAATTAGCAAAAATTGATGCTCTTCATTCAAATGCCAGCTTCCTTCTAAATAAGTAGTTAAGGGGCGCCTGGGTGGCTCAGTCGTTAAGCGTCTGCCTTCGGCTCAGGTCATGATCCCAGGGTCCTGGGATCGAGCCCCGCATGGGGCTCCCTGCTCGGCGGGAAGCCTGCTTCTCCCTCTCCCACTACCCCTGCTTGTGTTCCTGCTCTCGCTGTCTCTCTCTGTCAAATAAATAAATAAAATCTTTAAAAAATAAATAAGTAGTTAAGTCACATGCTGTAAAGCATTAATTCAATACATATTTTTAGGCCCTGAGAATACAAAGGTAAGCAAAAGAGTCTGTGGCAGACACAGCTCAGTGCAGAAAGGATCCATGTGAATGAATTACAATAGCCACTGAGATCAGTGCTACCAGGTGGGGATGAAAAACTAGAGGGTGAAGCTTCACGGAGGTGGAGGTAAAATGGTCTTGAGGGAAGAGCAGGGCTGGAGGGGAGGGGAGGCATCAGGAGAACCTTCCTGGCAGGGAGTAGCAGGGTAAGTTCCAGGCACAGCAAAAGGTCTGAAAACTGTAGGGAAATCAAGGCTAGTGGTTAGATCCAGAATGATCTGTCAGAGTGATATGGAAGCTTCTGAATAGATTTGGTCTGTTAAACAAGGGGGTGGATTATAGGGCTCAGTTGGTAGAGCATGCAACTCTCCACCTCAAGGTGGTGCGTTCAAACCCCACACTGAGTGTAGAGGTTACTTAAAAAATAAAATCCTAAAAATAAGGGTTTGGATTCTTAAGCCATTCTTTACTCAAGACAGTACTCAAGTGTATTTTCTTCCTTCAGTGGTTCTAAACTTTGAATATGCATGAGAATTGTGTAGAGGTTTGTCATAACATTTCTAGCCGCCCCCTGCCCAGAGTTTCTGATTGAGTAGGTGTGGTGGGGCCTGAGAATCTGCACTGCTAGCAAGTTCTTAGGTGAGGCGGAAGCTGCACAGGGACTCCAGCCCCACCTCGAGATACTCTGCTCCCAGTAGCAGCAACGTGTGTGCTACCAGACGCTGCTCACGGGTCTTCCCATACCCATGCGGACTGGCCTGATCCCTGCAGGGTCATAGGAAGCAGCGCCACCTCCAGCTTTCTGCGTAAATGAAACGCGTAAAGAACAGGGCTGGGATGCGGAGGTCACTCCTGCCCACGAGACCGTCGTGCACAGGGCTGGTTTGTCATGCGGTGACCCTGATCGACAGTTAATGAAGCATTTCTGACTTTAAAGGGTCAGAGTTCTCCCCTCTTCCTTATTCGTTCAGCCAATATTTACAAAGTGTTACCGATGTAGGCCGGAGGTTACAGCCTTCAACAGAGCGGAGATCCCTCCTAAAACTGACATGGGGGGCGGGGAGCAGTAACCAACCAACCAAGCCAAGCACGTGGTATGTTGGTCGCTAAGGGCACGAGAAGGGAGATCCGCTGCAGGACAGTGAGGCGCGACCCGAGAACGCAGAGGAAACCGCAAGCGCTAGGAGCGAGAGGAGGCAGGCTTGGCTTCTTCCAGGTGCAGATCGGAGCCGAGAGCGGCCATGCAGCCGGTGGGCGAGGGGGGTGGCCAGAGACCAGGTAACCGAGTCGGGCCCAGGTCGGCCCTCGTTAAGGGTGTGAAGGGGCGCCACCACAGGGCTTCAAGCAGGAGAGAGGCGCGCGGCAGAGGGCAGGGCGGCGGAAGCGGGGGCACTGGCGAGGCGGCTTCACGCCGGCCCAGGAGGGATCCGTCTTGGAGCAGGCGGACTCTGCCGGGGCTTCGCGTGTGGCGTGTGAGAGAGAATCACGAGAACCGAGGGTGGTACGGAGAACGGGGAGGCCATCCCCGAGTTGGGCAGAGGGTCCGGACCAAGCGGCCCCCCGGGGCCCAGGGGAAGGGGCGGGTGGGAGTGGCCGGCCGAGCCCGGCCTCCCCGGGGCCGCGCTTACTGTCCTCAGGTTCCTCTTCTTCAGCCTTCGCGCTTTTGTGCATTTCACAAGCGCTCTGGTCACAGCTCTCACCGCCAGCTTGTGGCACCGATTCTTCCTTCCCCGGAAGTGCTGGGTCAAGAAACGGAAGGGAGGGTTGTCAGCGCGGCCCGCAGGCTCCACGGCCCGCCTGCGCGCTCCGCGCCGGGAGGAGACGGCTCACCCGCGCGTGCTGCAGCACCTCCTGGACCCGCCAGTAGCGGTCAGTGAGGCGGCTCCGCAGCCAGAGCTGCGCGGTGAGGAAGACCATGGCGCCCGCCGGCCGGCCTCTCCGCTCCGCCGCGCACGCGCCGCGCCGCGCCGCCTGCAGCGGAAGCGGTGGCGGCGCCCGAGCGCTTCCGGGTCAGCGGCCCGGCGAGGACTTCCGGGGCGAGGGGAGTCTCGTGGCGCGGTCCCTTGCGCGGCTGGTCCGAGGCGGCGGGGCTCGGGCGGGCTGCTGCGGAGCGCCGTGTCCGGCGGCTGGCTGCACCTGCGGGGGTGGGGCTCGCAGTCTGGAGAGCGTAGCGGGTCAGGCGCCGTAGGTACGGCGGAGGAAGGAAACACCAGCGGTTCCGTTCGTCCGAGATGCCCAGGGTACGCCGGCCCGCAGAGGGCAGCGGGCGGGAGGGCTGCCAGCGGGCACGGGTGTGATGGAGGTTCTGCAACAGGACACTGCTGAGGGCTGCCTAACGTTGTGAAGATGCTAAACACCATCGAACTGTACGCTTTGAAATGGCCAGAACGGGTACTCGCTTCGGCAGCAGTTACACAAAATGGAAATGATCGAATGGTAAATTTTATGTGTTTTACCACCTTATCGCTATATTACCATGATAACGAAGTGGGGGGCAGAATGGGAGAGTGCACTTTCTTTGTCACTTTTTAAATTACAGAAAAGTTGCAAGACTACTTCATGGAACTCCCCAGTGCACTTTACCCAATAGCACCAATTGTTTACATTTTTTAAAAAGATTTTATTTCTGTATTTGACAGAGCACAAGCTGGGGGAGCTGCAGGCAGAGGGAGAAGCAGGCTCCCCACCAAGCGGGGAGCCCGATGTGGGACTCCATCCCAGGACCCTGAGATCATGACCTGAGCTGAAGGCAGATGCTTAACCGACTGAGCCACCCAGGTGCCCTTTACATTTTTTAAATTATTCTTCCTGTAAATGTTTATAAACTCAATAGTAGGGTTTTGGGTGTTTTTGTTTTTGTTTTCTGGACTATCTGCAAGGAGTTTGCAGATATTTAAATACTTAACTATATATTTCCTAAGAACAAGGACATGCTCATGCAAACCATAGTTAAACTATCAAAATTGGGAAGCTTAACATTAATGCTGTTATCTGACCTACAGTCTATATTCCAACTTTGTTAAATGTTCTTCCTTTTTTCTTTTTTTTTTTTTTAATGGGCTCCACACAGGGGCCACACACTCAGGTCACCTGGGTGGCGCAGTCAGTTAAGTGTCCAACTCTTTTTTTTTTTTTTTAAGATTTTATTTATTTATTTGACAGAGAGCGAGAGCAGGAACACAAGCAGGGGGAGTGGGAGGGGGAGAAGCAGGCTTCCCGCCGAGCAGGGAGCCCAATGTGGGACTCGATCCCAGGACCCTGGGATCATGACCCGAGCCGGAGGCAGACACTTAACGACTGAGCCACCCAGGCGCCCAAGTGTCCAACTCTTGGTTTGGGCTCAGGTCCTGAACTTGGTGTTGTGAGATCCAGCCTTCTGTGGGGCTCCGCGCTCAGTGTGCAGTCCACTTGAGGATTCTCTCTCCCTCTCCCTCTGCTCCTCCGCTTATGGGCTCTCTCTCTCTCTAAAATAAATAAATAGGGGCGCCTGGGTGGCTCAGTCGGTTAAGCTCAGATCATGATCTTTGGGTCCTGAGATTAAGCCCGTGTTGGGCTCCCTGCTCAGCAGGGAGTCTGCTTATCCCTTTCCTTCTGCCCCTTCCCCCCCACCCCGCTCATGCTCTCTCTCAATCTCACTCACCCTTTCCCAAGTAAATAAAATCTAAAAGATAAATAAATAATAAAATATAAATAAAAGAATCACACACTCCACGGATTGAGCTAGCCAGGCACCCCTGTTGAATGTATTTTATTGCTCTTTTCCCTGTCCAGGATCATGCACTGCATTTAGTTCTGTCTAATTTTTAGTTTAATCCTCAACTTTTCTTTATCTTTCTTGACTCTGGATTTCTTGAAGAGCACAGGTTGTTTTGTAGGATGTCTGAATTTGAGTTTGTCTGATGTTTCCTCATTATTGGAATCAGTTATACATTTTCGGCAGAATACTACAGAAATTATATTGTGTCTTTGTCAGTGCATGCTATCACGATGGCAGCTTATTCCAACATGGGTGCTGTCAGCTTTGACCACTTGGTTAAGGTTTTCTTTACCAGGTTTCTCCACCGTTTTTATGCTTGTAAGTAATAAGTAGCTTGTAAAGAAATACCTTGTAACTCATTACAGGGGTTTCTGTAAGTAGACCCTGAGATAGAGGTAGGAGTACAGAGGTGTTTTCCAGAGGGAGGAAGCAGTGATGTCCGGGTGGTTCAGTAGGTTTAGCCTCTGCCTTTGACTCTGGTTATGATCTCAGGGTCCTGGGATTGAGCTCTGTGTCAGGCTCCCTGCAGGGAGCCTGCTTCTCCCTCTCCCTCTGCCATTCCCCCTGCTTGTGCTCTCTCTCTCTCTGTCAAATAAATAAATAAAATCTTTAAAAAAAAAAAAAAGGGAAGAAGTGGGATCAGACAGGGAGGGCCTCAGATAGGATGCAGATCAGACAACATGTCAGCTCACCCGGTACTTCTGAGCAAAGATTGCTATTAGAGATGCCTTGTGTTGGGCAGAAATGGGAGACCCCAGTAGCTTTGCCGTGCTCAGCCTGTGTCTGGAGCCACCAGGAGAAGCATACCATCCGGTGAGAGATTCCGCAGTGGACTTGAACCTGAATGGCGAGTGCAGTCTGGAATAGGTACCTAAGCAGCACCCCTCTATGGCCACGCACTTTGAGACAACATAAATATCCTGTTTCTCATCAAATTTGCATTCATTCATTGTTGATTTTCTAACCCCATCATTCTTCCCATACTTATTGGCATTCTACTTAAAGAAGAGCTTTCTCTTTTGGAGGGTACAATTTTAAATAGTGTTAGAGCATGCTCTGAGGGTGGTGTTGAGTGAAGAAGGAAGTGACTGAGGCAGGCAGATATCTGTGGGAATAGGCAGAGGAGTCAGCAAGTGCAAAGGACTAGAGGCAGGAGGACACCTGGTATGGTCAAGAATAGCAGGAAGGCCAGTGTAGGGGCGCCTGGGTGGCTCAGTCGTTAAGCGTCTGCCTTCGGCTCGGGTCACGGTCCCGGGGTCCTGGGATCGAGCCCCGCATCGAGCTCCCTGCTCCGCGGGAAGCCTGCTTCTCCCTCTCCCACTCCCCCTGCTTGTGTTCCCTCTCTCACTGTCTCTCTCTGGCAAATACATAAATAAAACCTTTAAAAAAAAAAAGAAAAGAAAGGCCAGTGTGGTGGGAGTGAGGCAAATGAGAGTCCCATGGGCCCCTGAACCTCAGTACGCAAGTCAGAGGCCAGAGATGGAAACTGGTGAGGACTTTGATGTTCTGGTCACCATGCTGCATTTAGGCTTCCTCACAGCACGGTGGCTGCAAGGAAGCGATTCCGTACGTAGTGGCTGAAGGGCAAGGTGACGTGGATGCCTTATCGAGCCTCCTTGGCTCACCCTGGAGAGCCGCACAGCGTCATTTCAGCAGCCCAAATAGTCACAAAAGTTCAGTCCATGTCAAGAGGCAGAAACATGGACTCTAGTTCTAGATGAGAGTGTTCACATTAAAAATTAAACTGCCAGGGGCGCCTGGGCTCAGTCGGTTAAGTGTCTGTCTTCAGCTCAGGTCATGATCCTAGGGTCCTGGGATCGAGCCCCGTGTCGTTCTCCCTGCTCAGTGGGGAGCCTGCTTCTCCCTCTTCCTCTGCCTGCCGCTCCCCCTATGCTTGTGCTCTCTGTGTCAAATAAGTAAATAAAATCTTAAAAAAAAAAAAAAAAAACCTGCTCATTGTTTTACCAGCAAAAAATAGGTTTATTTGAAAAAGGAAGAGAATTGCAATCCAGGACAAGCAAGCTACTGCAATACCAGGAGAACAACTAAAGGAGGATCTTTTATAAAGGAAAACAGAATTGGGAGGGGCAGTTGCAAACAAAAAGTTCACTGGAGTAAACTGAGAGTTTGAAATACAGTGACTTCTCATTGGCTAAATTGTGGCAAAAAGATTTTTATTTATTTATTTGAGAGAGAGAGAGAGACATCACAGACAGGGGTTTGGGGTAGAGGGAAAGGTAGGCTCCCTGCAGGATTCAATCCCAGGACCCTGGCATCATGAACTGAGCCAAAGGCAGATGCTTAACCAGCTGAGCCACCCAGGCACCCCCCCCCCCCCCCCCCCCCCAAGCTGTGGCTGTCTCTCATTGGCTAAGTTGTGACAGTCTCTCATTGGCTAAGTTGTGACTGTCTCTCATTGGCTAAGTTGTGGCTGTCTCTCATTGGCTAAGTTGTGGCTGTCTCATTGGCTAAGTTCTGACAGTCTCTCATTGGCTAAGTTGTGACAGTCTCTCATTGGCTAAGTTGTGGCTGTCTCTCATTGGCTAAGTTGTGACAGTCTCTCATTGGCTAAGTTGTGGCTGTTTCTTAGGCTGAACTGTTGCTGGGCAGATGAGGAAAGCTTTTCTTCCTCCTGCTGGGGTAGTGAAGTAACATCCACCTGCAGAGTCCCTCTCTTCTTGTTGGGTCAGCAGTTGATGAGGAGTGGTAGGGCCTGAGAGCGCCCCCCACCCCCCACCCCCGCCCCAAACCTCCCAACTACATTTTAGTGAGGCTGTTGCTAATTTTCACAGGAGGACATGGAGATCACATTGTAGAAAGAGCATGTGAGCTGGGTGAGGTCCCTGGGGCATCTGAACAATACAATATCCCACATTTGGTTTTCGCTTTCATTAAATGAGGAGTCATTGGGGGCATTTTGAGCAGGAGAGTAGCATCATCCAACTTATTAAATAAGCTTATAGCTGCTGTTTTGGGAAGACTGCAGAGAGGCAAGGGCTCAAGCAGGGAGACCAGTTAGGGTGGAAGCTGGCTTGGCTGTGGCAACATTACATTCCAGGCAAAGCTGACAGTGGCTTGGACCATGGTAGACCCAGTGGAGGAGGTGAGAAGCAGCTGGGTGCTGGGTATGCTCTGTGCTGGCCAGCTGGTGTAGGGCCATCCGGCACCTTTGAAGACCATTCTCACTGAGGATGTCACTGCAGCCCTCACCTTTCCCCCCGTCTCATCCCGTGTGTCTGCTCTCCCCATGGAATAAAAGGTCTAACACCCACCCCCCCAACCCAGGTCTGGGTCTCACTAGGAGTCACTGTTATCCCCGCTCTCTGACCTCCCACGTCCAACTGTCAGCAAGTCCGAAGGGCTCTGCCCTCAGAGTCAGCCCGATTCTGCTTACCCCAACCCCTGCTGCTAAGGTGCCACCATCTCCCTGGTTTCCCTGGACCTCCCTTCCCCAGGTGCCATCTGCTGTGTATTTGGCAGATTCCTGAGCAGATCAGACCATGTCACAGTCACACAAAGGCTTCCTCAAGGCTTCCTGTTACCCTGGATGTAAATCCAAGCATTTCCATGGCCCGTGGGCTGAGGAGCTAATTTGGCACAACTCGCACTTTCGAAAAACGAAATTTGTCTCATAAAGCCATTCTCTGAGAAAAACTACAGTTTTAAATTGAATAATGGTGATGATTTTCTATGAGGATCCAGAGGTGGGTCATCAGAAACAGCTGTTCCTCTGTTTCAGTTGTGCCACAGGAGTTTTAATTTATGGAGCTGGCTGAGTGATGACAGGGACAGGCTGACATCATTGAAAGGACATGTCTTACCACCTGCATTTCCTGAGAGGAGAGGACATGCCATGCCTTACAGAGCCCCAGAGAGAGGCACCAGTGTTCTCTGGAGGCAGAAGCAGGAAGGAGTGGAAAGCTCGGGCCAGAGCCTTTACTGGGGTTCCCACAGGAAAGACAAGGCAGGGCAAGGGAAACAGTTTAGGACTGGCTTATCTGAGAATCCCAGTGGTCCTCGGTGCATAGGGCCTGTCCCTAGTTGTCTGGTACCTGACCCTAGATAGTTCAGGACAGGGGGAATATCAACTGGGTGTGTGAGAGATAAGACAGCAGTTCTGAGGGCACCGGGGTGGCTCAGATGGTTAAGCGTCTGCCTTCGGCTCAGGTCATGATCCCAGGGTCCTGGGATCGAGTCCTGCATCGGGCTCCCTGCTCTGCGGGGAGCCTGCTTCTCCCTCTCCTCCCCACTTGTGCTCTCTATCTCACTATCTCTGTCTCTCTCTCAAATAAATAAAATCTAAAAAAAATTAAAAAAAAAACAAGACAACAGTTCTGCGAGTGGGCCCTGGATCACAGGGGAGATGTAAACAACTGTGGCCATTAGTTTGGCCCTGTGATAAATGGATGCTAACAGACAAATCCTGGATATAACAAAACACAGAAAGAACATCCCCATGTACAGCGAGAGCAGCTGAGGGTGACAACCCCACAGTGGACACAAGGGAGACTGTCAGGTTTTAGTCAAATCTATTGCCACGACCTAGTCTCTCTGCTAAAGAGTGTGGAGAAGGCTAGAGCTGCAGGGGTGATGTGCCCCAAGGGGGCAGTGGGGCAGTCCCAGGTCCATTACTGGAGCTCAAGCCACTGCCCCCTTTTCTTCTGGGAACCTCTCAGCTGCCCTCCCCTCAGGCAGGCAGCCTCAGTCCAGAATAGAGGAGCCTGGCACACTCTGAAGGCTGTGGAAGCCCAAAGACTTCTGTCCAGCTCAGGGCCTCTGGGGCTCTGTGCCCCTCCCACTCCTGCTCTCGGCAAAGGGTGGGCAGTACCTGGGGCAGACCCCCTCGGACACCAGGTCCTGGACCGCTTCACCCCATTGTGTCCTCAGGGTGAGGCTAGCCCCTCGGCTCAGCAAAAGCTCTGCGGTGGGGCCATGGCCATGCTCCGTGGCAAGGTGTAGGGGGGTCTTGTGGAGCCATCCAGCAGCATTGACCTGCGCTCCCCTGTCTAGGAGGTGGCTGGCGACCTCTGCGTGGCCTCCCCGAGCAGCATGGTGTAGGGGTGTGAGGCCCAATGAGTCTCGAGCATCCACCTCTGCTCCCCAGGCTGCTAGCCGCTGGACAGCAGGTAGATGTCCCCCAGCAGCAGCCCTGTGGAGTGCAGAGCGACTGTGCCTGTCCTTGAGGCTGGGGTCTGCCCCATGGTCAAGCAGCACCTCCATGTCCTAGGAGAGGAGGGAGGGAGAGGACAGAGGCTGGCCTCCCCCACCCAACAGCCTCTTTCTCAGTGCTGCTTCCCTGTTGGGTAAAAATGAGCCCGCACCTCTGCCACCCAGGGGGGCGACTCCACTCCAAGACAACCACTTGTCCTAAACATTCTCAGATAAAATCCAAGACTAAGCAGTCCTCGGCCTCCCTTCCCACGCCTAGGGGCTCGCTGGGCTCAAGGACAGCCCTGGTGCTCGCTGTGTATTTGTTGCTGCCCGTCACCAGGATAAAGTACGAATGCCCGGCCAGGCATCCTCACCGGCCTTCCAAGAGAGGTTACAAACGGGAGAAACGGTCAAGGGGCCCCTGGCAGCCAGGCCCTCCCAGCCACCCTCCCACCCTCCAGTTTCCCTCCACCCGTCCAAGGGGCCCACCTGTCCGCTCCCTCCCCGCGGCCAGGCCGGGACGTACCTGCCTGCGGCCCAGGCTCGCCGCTATGCCGAGCGCCGTGGTCCCCATGCTGTCCCGGGCGTCCACGCGCGCCCCGCGAGCTAGGAGGAGGCGTAGCGCCGCCGTGCGCCCGGCCGCGGCTGCCACCATCAGGGCGCCGTCCAGGCCCGCACCATCCGCCGCCAGCAGCTCCAGCACCGGCAGCTGGCCGCCCGCGGCCGCCCAGTGTGCCGCCGTCCAGCCGCGCGCATCCGCCGCCGTGGGACCTGGTCCCGGCGCGCCCAACAGGCGCCCGGCCAGCAGCGTGCGGCCCAGTGCAGCGGCGTGAGGCCGGCCCCCGAGCGCGCCGCCGCTGGGGCCCCATGCTGCAGAAGGAGCTCGGCCACCCGCGAGTGTCCGTGCCAGGCGGCCTCGTGGAGTGGCGTGCGCCCCGCTCGGTCGGCAGCTCCCACCGCGGCCCCGCGCTGCAGCAGGAGTCGCACCAGCGGCACATGGCCGAGCAGCACGGCCAGGTGGAGGGGTGTCCTGCCCGTGTGGTCCCTGTGGGCAGCGAGGGTGGCATGGACTAGGGCAGGAGCGCCAGTAGAGGGGCCCTTGCTGCCCTGCCCAGAGAAAGGACCCCTGCCAGCTCCGCCCTGGTGAAGACTCTTGGTCCAGCCCTGGGGCTCACCTCTCCTCCACACTGGCCCCTTGACGCAGTAGCTTTGTTGCCAGGCCCAGGTGACCCCTCCACACAGCTTGCAGCAGGAGCCCCCAGGCTTGCGGGGCACTGGGGCCCTCTGTCCTGGCTTCCAGGGCCTCCTCTGAGCCCAGCTCCACCCACCGAAGTTCCTGCTCAGCCCCTGCCTCTGTCATGTCTTGCTCCCCTGGCTGGGAGCTCTCGGAGTCCATCTGGGGAGAACAGGAATCCCTCATGGATACTGGAGGCCCCTGGCCATCCCCAGCCCATGTGTCCCCAGCCAATATGAACTGCCCCCCCCACCACCACCATCTCCTCAGGGGACCCGACTACCACTGAGCCTTCTGGAGGGTTTAACTCCTAGTTACCCCAAGGGGGAGTCCACCCTGGGGCTCTGTCCTCCAGTTGGGGGTCCTCTCCACGTGGTTCCCGGGCAAGCCACAGCCTGGTAGCCCTCTCATGGAGGCCTTCTGAAAGTGTGGAGGTGGGGTGGGGCTGTCTGCTTCCAGAGGGCTAGAAGGCTGGGACTGCAGCCGTGGGGTAGGGAAAGCAGTGCAGCCTCCTGGGCCAGGCACTGTTTACCCAGCAACTTAAAGGGACACCCTGTGGGCTGGCAACAGCCCCTGCCCCAGCACCTTTCCTCCCCTGCCAACTGCCAGGGCTCCTGGCTTGGCCTCCCTCCTGGGAGACAAAGGCCCCGCAGGCAGAAACAGGCCCACAGCCTTTGACGTGCCATGACTTGCCCCCGAGAGGCACACACGTGCCTTCCCCTGGGTCCCTCCCTCAGGCCCTGCTCCTCACCCCCACTCCTGTCCCTGCTGGGGCTGGAGCTTGGCTTCTCTCCTGATTCCAGGCTGGGGAGATGAACAGGGTAAATGGGACCCCTCCCCCACAAGCAGATGCCACGCCAGGACAGAAGATTTACCATGGATGCCAGGCAACCTGGGTGACCCTATGGAGAGTAGGAAGCCCCTTGGGGTAGGTTGAGGCAACTCAGCAGAGGCTGTGAAAGGGGCAGAGCCCTGCCTGAACACTGGAAGGAGGGAGTCAGGCAAAGAGAGGAGAGCCAAGTCTAGAGGAAGGGAAGTGGTACTTCAGAAGGGGACCTGAGGGCGCCTGGGTGGCTCAGTTGGTTAAGCGACTGCCTTCGGCTCAGGTCATGATCCTGGAGTCCCGGGATCAAGTCCCGCGTCGGGCTCCCTGCTCGGCGGGGAGTCTGCTTTGCCCTCTGACCCTCCCCCCTCTCATGTGCTCTTCTCATTCTCTCTCTCTCAAATAAATAAATAAAATCTTTAAAAAAAAAAAAAAAAAGAAGGGGGCCTGAGTAAGGCCTCCAGGATTGGTCACCTGGATTCTGGGGCCCTGACCCTGAGGGTACCTTACCATCCCCAGTCCCTGGGTAAGGCCACCTGTCCAGAACCCAGATAGGAGAAGGGGGTATAGCCATCCCCTGCAGCCTGCCTCTGTCCAGCTGCCTCTTGTCACTGTCCGCTGGGAGGCAACATGGCTTTGGGTGGTCATGCCTTTCCCAGCCCCCTCAGCCCCCCATCCCCGCACACACATTCGCAGGGATGAGGTGTCCTGAAGGCCCTGCCCTGTCACACAACACACACACACACACCCGCTCTAGAGGGGCAGGTGAACCTTGACCTTTCCCCCACCTCCCTAGAGAGCAGCCTTTCCAGGTGCCAGATCCAGAGGGTGGGTCTCTGGCAAGGGGCTGAGTGGCCCCATCTCACCCCTAAGCCACATGGACTCTATCCATGAGCCTCAGTCACTCTGTTCAAATGTCACCTCCCCGGGGTGCCTGGGTGGCTCAGTCATTAAGCGTCTGCCTTCCGCTCAGGTCATGATCCCAGGATCCTGAGATGGAGCCCCGCATCGGGCTCCCTGCTCAGCGGAGAGCCTGCTTCTCCCTCTGCTGCTCACCCTGCTTGTGCGCTGTCTCTTTGTGTCAAATATAATTAATTAATTAAAATTAAATGAAGGTTTTTACTTATTTGTCAGAGAGCGGGAGCACAAGCAGGGAGAGCGGCAGGCAGGGGGAGAAGCAGGGGGGAGGCTCCCTGCTCCCCACCCCCCCGCCGAGCAGGGAGCCCAACACGGGACTCGATTCCAGAATCCTGGGATCACCTGATCCAAAGGCAGACGCCCAACCGACTGAGCCACCCAGGCGTCCCAAGTATCTACTCTATTTTTAAATGCTTGCCTTCCTCTTCTAGAATGAAAGCTCCATGAGGACACACCACACAGGCTGACAGATTCAGCGGGTAAGGAAGCAACATGATCTGGGTGGATGAGCACAATTTACGACCTAAGTAGCCAGCAAAAGCAAGAGAGCAAAGCTGTCCGTTCCCTGACTCCCTTGAGAACGGCAGGGGTGGGGGTGGGGGGACAGAGGGGCTGTTGCTGCGACTTCCATGCTTCACTGCGCCCTGGGAGGCCCAAGGGAAACTCTCCTAGCTCCTGAGAGCCAGGGAAGCCTAGAAACCGCCTTCCTGGAGGCAGAAGTCCGTGAGAGCCAGCTGCGTGGCCGTTCTCCCCCTTCTGCCACAGCCTGGAGTGTGGCAGCTCACTCAGCTATGGAACCATGCAGGCCTGTCAGGGCACCCACACAGAGCAGAGGCCCACACTGGCCCCCTTTACCATTGAGTCCACAGAGACCGGAGCAGTCCTGGCACACTGAGGGAGCTCAGCGAGTGTTGACTGCATGAGCAAATGAATGCAAGAGGGACCTGAGCAGGGCGCCTGGGTGGCTCAGTCGGTTGAGCGACTGCCTTCAGCTCAGGTCATGATCCCAGGGTCCTGGGATCGAGCCCCGCGTCGGGCTCCCTGCTCGGCGGGAAGCCTGCTTCTCCCTCTCCCACTCCCCCTGCTTGTGTTCCCTCTCTCGCTGTGTCTCTCTCTGTCAAATAAATAAATAAATAATCTTAAAAAAAAAAAAAAAAAAAGAGGGACCTGAGCAGAGACTGGAGCTTAGGAGATTAGACCGGCACCCTCTCCACCTGAACTGTGCATCTGAACATTATCATTTGCACCTGGCCACCTGTCCAGGTGCAAATGATAGGTCCGTATCATTTTCTGCCCTAAGTTCATTATCTGAGTAAATCAGCAGCTACTATGAGACCTGGATACGTGTGTGCCGGTGAAAATTAAATCGTGTATGTGTGTCGGGCAACAGGGCTTGGCATGTGCTGCAGGGAGCCTCAGCTCACGTCCTCACAGGGACCTGACTTAGGCTTGCGTTCCTTAAACCAGCTGTGCACGATCGCTGCCATCCCCCATTCGGATGTGTCTGAAGGGAATTTACGCGCTGGAAAATGTTAGAAGAAAAGGTGGACGTGATAAAGCCAATGGTGGGAGAAGGTGTGAAAGGGAGACGTTCGTATCTGATGCCGCACAGCTTGTTCATTTAGCTCACAGGCAACCTACTCCAAGTGTCAGCTAGTTATGTAAGTGGTGTTTAAAGTGCCAAGTGCTTCTCTCTGTCAAATAAATAAAATCTTTAAAAAAAATAAATAAGATGCCAAGTGCTATGCAAGAAAAACCTAACATCTGATAGGAGTTAAGAGCATTTCAGTAATATTTGGGGAAATTAGTTGGGGTTTACGGAAGATCGGGGAATGCTTTCTCCCCGGTTGAAATAACAGAGTGCATGCTCCCACTGTTTTCAGGATGGATGAGACTCCAACACAAAGGATGCTTGTCATCGTAGCTGCTATTATTGAGCACCTAGTGTGTGCTGAGTCCTGCAGTAAACACTTCACATGCATTGCCCACATGCCCTCTCAACAGCCCTACAGTCCAGGCACCCAGTGTTTTCCCTGTTTTACTGAGACTCAGAAAGGCCGGGTTTGGGGATGAGAGCACCAGCAGGGACTAAGGCGGGGAAGTGTGGTGAGTGGCCATCTCAACACGGCAGCAACTGTCAAGACCTATGAAATGAAGTCGTTGTGTGGGGGAGCGGGAAGCGGGGCAGAGGGCGGGACCAGGAGGGAGGAGGGCCCCAGTGCCAGGACAGCTGTGCAAGCCCTGACCAGAACACACAGGAGCTGGATGGGGAGACTGACCAGGGCTGGAGCTGCAGTCGCCTGGCAGAGAGAGGCCCAGCCTGGCAACAGGGGAAACTGAGGCAGCGGTGTGGCCCTGGAGACCGAGGGTCAGAGCTGGACCTACTGGGGCCAGGGTGCTGTCCTCCGTCTGGATCCACAATGGTTGCTGGGATCTGGGTGGGAGTCTGACCTGGGGACCTAGGTCCTGCCGTCTGACTACCTCTGGGAACCCACCGGGCCTGTTGCCCGGAGAACATGAGTGAACAGGAGAAGGAGACGGAGGAGGATGAGGGAGGGGGCGCTTCTGACACAGCACCCATGCTGCCAGGAAGACTTCCTGACTGCCAGGCCTCAGCCCTGATGTCCCCAGGGTGGGTAGGCCTGGCTGTCCAAGGCTTCGGGACCCTGTTGCTGCCTGGCCAGGCCCTGGCGGGGCTCCTGCTGCACCTGCTGTTGCCCGCCGCCGTGTTCCTGATGGTGCTGCTGCCGGCGGCGGCCGTCGTGTACCTGGGATTCCTGTGCCACTCAAGGGTGAGCTAAACCCGGGGGGGGGGGGGGGGGGGGGGGGGGGGGGGGGGGGGGGGGG
>NW_023270447.1:93472004-93558212 GCF_011800145.1 Mirounga leonina | reverse complement strand
GGGGGCCGGGGGGGGGGGCCGGGGTTGGGCGGTGGCCCCCGCCCGCGAGGCAACATCCCCCCCCCCCCGGCGCTCCCCCCCTTCCGCGACCCCCCCCCCCCCCCCCCCCGCCACAGCAAAAGAAGGGCTTTTGTTTGTCGCTGGAGCTGACAGCTCCCTCCCCTTGCGAGGCCGCCTAGCCTTGTACCAAGGGCCACCAGGGCCTGGACAGCTGGGCATGGTGGGAAGAGGAGGGGCGTTCCAGGACGAGATCAAGCCAATGGTGGGAGAAGGTGTGGTATTGCCCAAGTTCTCCAGTGCACCACCCCTGCCCGTCCCCGCGGCGCCTCGGAGACGCCTCCTGCCCTGGGCTGGCTTTCCCCGTGTGGAACGGGCTATGGCTTGGTCTCAGGAAGGGGCGCGTGGCAGACGTGCCCCGGGTCCTCCTTCTGTAGGCATGAGGCGGGGGCGGGGGAGAGAAGGTGGCGCCATCGGAGAGCGGCACGGGTAGGACGCGAGGTCAGATGCCAACACAGGGAAGGGCCCCAGGAGAGCACAGACGGGAGGAAAGCCGGGATGGGACAAACGGGGAACAAGTTTCTGAGCCTCCCCTCAAAGGACTCCTGCTCCGGCCATTTGCCGCTCGGGCCGCGGATCTCCCACTCTCGACTCCGGAGCGCCGGGCCCCAGCCAGCCCCAGCCTGCGCGCCCGCCGCACCGCAGACCCGCGCCCAGGCCCCACCCCGCAGGGTCGCACCGACCACGCGCCCCGCCGGCCCCACCCACTCCCGCCCCCAGGCCGCCGCCGGCCCCGCCTGACCGCTCGCCTCGCCCCCAGGTTCACCCGGCACCCCGCCCCGCGTGCCGCGCGCTCCTCTCGGACAGAGGCTCCGCGGCGCTCATCGTCCTCGGCCTCCTCTCGCTGCCTCCGCTGCTCGTGCTCGCCTCGGCCGCCCGCACCCGCCTGGCGCGGCGCCTCCTCACGCTGCTGCCCCCAGCTTGGACCCCTGGGCCCCGCCGCCACCCGGGGCTCAGCGACCGTGGGCGAGCGGGACACCACGCCGACGGGGAGGAGCAGCTCTGCGCCTGGGTGTGAGCCCCCGAGGCCTCTCCAAAGGACAAGAATCCCAAATCCGGGAAGGCCCCCGAACTCCTCCCCCGCCCCCTAAGAGAGCCCAGGCCTGCGAGCTCGGGGTCTGCGTCCAGGTTCTGTCCTCCAAAATCGCGGGCGTACCTCGGGGCTTCGTACGCAGTGCTTCGAGTGGCCGCGAGATGGCACCAGACTCCCCCGAACCGAGGTCCCCCCTTCCGCAGGGTCTCCCCACCCCCGCGGTCCCCTCTGATGCGGAGGGGCTGGGAAGCCCCCAGGGAGGAGGGAGAGGCCTCTCAGAGAAGGGGCGCCCGGCCAGGCGCAGAGAAAGGGGGCCTCCCTGGCTTCTGTCCGCAGACCTGCGGGCCCCTTGTGTGGTCAGTCGGAGGGCCTCCCGAGGGTTCCAGAAGTGGCGAGACTTGCCCGGGAAGAACATGATTCCAGAAGCTCAGCAATGGCCAGCAGCCCCAGGCCTTGCAGGGCTCAGCCTGGGATGGGGTTGCGGCCCAGCTTGTGACCCGGGCTGGCATCTAGACAGGTTGGACAGGTTAACTCAAGTCTGTTCTCTGGATAATTTTAAGATCTTCTGTCTTTTCCCATCTTTGGCTTTGAGCATGTTTCTAGTTGTGGGTATGTTCTTATTCATCCATTTGGTATATACGGTGTTTCCTGTTCCTACAGATCCCTATCCTTCATCAGTTCTGGAGAATTCTCAACCGTTACCTCTCCAAGTTGGCCTCCCGTTCATTCTTTTTTGGGAGCATCTCTTCCCCTTCGCTCCCAGTGTCCGCTGGCCTCTCTTTTGTATTTCCGTCTCCCCAACTCTGTGCTGCATTCTGGGCAATTTCTTCATCTTCTTCAGGTTTCACTAATTATTTGATTGTGTCTAATTTGCCAATTAATGTGTTCGTTTAATTTTAAGTTATTATCATATCTAAAAGTTATACTTGTTTCTTATTCAAATCTCATCATTTTTGATGGTCTCCGTGCATGTTCGATTTTTGGATCCCAGTTTTGCTTCAATTTCTTGAGCATTTCACATATAGTTATTTTATATTCTGTACCTAAAAATTCCAGTTTCTTACTCTTTGGGGGAGGGTGTCCAAATCTATTATTTGTTGTTTCTGATGATTCTCACTAATAGTATATTGTTTCTTTGAAGGGATGCTCATTTCACACTGTCACCCCATACCTGTGAACATCCTGAGGACACATCCCTCCGGGAAGGATTCCCTCTGCAAGGCATGCCCTACCTGGGCCCTGCTCGGGTCCTGTGTGGGCTTTCATAATTGCAAGTTCGCCTCTCCATCCCTGTGTAGAGGGGCCTCCCTGCTGTCCCACCTGTTTCCTTTCATCTTCCTGGGTTTCTGTTCATTACCCTTCTGTTTCTTTTATTTATTCTTAGTGTTTTTAATTTTGGGGGAGCCTTGAAGATATTTACTTCCTTGTAAGCCCAGCAGTGTATTAAAAATGTATTTCTTGGGCGCCTGGGTGGCTCAGTCATTAAGCGTCTGCCTTCGGCTCAGGTCATGGTCCCAGGGTCCTGGGATCGAGGCCCACATCGGGCTCCCTGCTCAGTGGGAAGCCTGCTTCTCCTTCTCCCACTCCCCCTGCTTGTGTTCCCTCTCTCACTGTCTCTCTCTCTCTGTCAAATAAAATCTTAAAAAAAAAAAAGTCATATGCTCTACCAACTTGAGCCAGTCAGGTGCCCCAAGAAATACATTTTTTTTTTTTAAGATTTTATTTATTTATTTGACAGAGAGAGAGAGAGACAGTGAGAGAGGGAACACAAGCAGGGGGAGTGGGAGAGGGAGAAACAGGCCTCCCGCTGAGCAGGGAGCCCGATGCGGGGCTCCATCCCAGGACTCTGGGATCATGACCTGAGCTGAAAGCAGACACTTAATGACTGAGCCACCCAGGCGCCCCCAGATTATTTTTTTTACAAAGGTATTTGCTTTTATTTATTTTTTTAAAAGATTTTATTTATTTGAGAGAGATTGAGATAGAGAGAGAGAGCACAAGCTAGAGGGAGGAGCATGCTCCCTGCTGAGCAGAGAGCCTGACTTGGCCCATCCCAGGACCTGAGCCAAAGGCAAACACTTTACCAACTGAACCAACCAGGTGCCCCCAAATTACTTTAAAAAAAACCAAAAATGTGTTTCTTGTAATTTGTCCAGAATTAGGGGTAAATGAAAGGCCTCTTAAAGGATCTAGCATACTATTTTGCCATCAGGGCTCTGTGTATGACCAGCAGGATCAGGACTCAGATGTGCCCAAAGATCAGGGCTCAGGGCTCAGGCTCATTCTGTGGCCTTGAGCAGACCCGGTGTGTGGCTGGCTCAGATCCCACAGGAGTTCTTGGGGTTTTCCATTTGTCTGCGCCCAGTCAGACAGGAGCCTGGCTGGCCGCCCAGCGCCCAAGGATATCTTCCCCTGGTCTAAAGCCGCCTTCCTTCCCCTCCTGCCCAAGGTTGGGCAGGCTCTGGCCAGGCTTCGAAGATGAGGACTCTCCTGAGGATCCGCCTGGCCCCAGAGTCATCAAAACAACAGCTGGGCCTGATGTGGGGGGAGGCCTTGGTGGGGAGCTCAGCTGCCAGAGCCTCAAGGGTTCCTAAGGTGTGTCCCAATTTCCCAGGCCTGCCCCGGGGCCCTGCATGGCCTCTAGCTGACCCCAGGGATGACCTGCTTTCAGCCCCAGCTCTGCCCCACCCACTCACAAAAGGAGCACCTGTGGGGGGCCGTAGGGAGTTAACAGAAGGGGCCTATTGGTCTGCTTTTAGAGGGCCAGTCAGGAAAGTCAAGGGCAGAAGCACTGAGTTACTGGTGGGGCAGGCAGAAATCTCTACTTTGGGCAACAAATGCTTTTTTCCCAGGTGCCCAGGCCCCTAGCCTGTAAGTGTGCCTGGTCATGGGGGGGTCTCCAGAGTGCATGTTTGTGTGTGTGTGTGCACTGCGTGTTTGTGTGCATGCATCCCTCTGCTTCCCCTAACACTCCAGGCAGAGACACTGTCCCAACCCCACAGATGGGGAGATTAGCTCTGTAAGGTTCCTTGACCTGCCTGAGGTCATTTATTCATTCACAAAGTATTTCCTGGGATGGGAGCTCAGGTGTCTGCAGGCGCACCCTCAGACACAGGTGGCAGCTAGTAGGCGTCCAGGAGATTCGGCCAGTTCGTCCCCCCCAGCCACCCACCTGGTGTAAGCCCTGCCCCCATCCAGGCATGCGGGCTAGGCAAGGGGTGCTGGACTGCAGCTGAGCTGGGTGGGTGAATTGAGTAGCAATAGGCAGTGCCTAGTGCTGGCTCTGAGGGCTGAGTTCCTCCCCCCTGCCCCCTGGGCCCTACCCTGACCTCTGGGGAGCCCCCCACCAAGGTGTTGACACTGGTCTGTTCCTCCCTAGTCTCTACTTACCTATCCCAACTGGTCTGGACCCTGCCTGGGGCTGGGGCTGGGTGTGATGATCATCTCCCTGTTACAGAAGTTTCCAGCAGAGGGAACCAGAGCAGGGGTCCCACCTCAGGAGGGGCACACTATTCAGGTCTCTGCACAGGCCAAAAACGGGTCTGGATGCTGGCCTCCCTTTCTGCCTCCCGCCCCCTGTCCATTAGGATCTACCTAAGACAGCAGCTACCTAGGGGCCCCTTAGACACCTGGCATCAGCCCCCTGGCATCACCCTGCCCCTGCACACACCACGGGCCCTTGCCTCGCCCATGAAAACCCCACAACCGGCCCCACCCCCTCTGCCCCCCAGGCCTCCTTACTGTCCCGACACACCGGCCAGCTTCCACCCTCAGGTCTTGGCACTTCCTGTAGCTCGTGCCCACCTGGTCTGACATGGCCTCACCCTTGTCAGGGAAAATAAGTAGACCCACATCTTGGCAAGCACACCACTGCTTGCCCCCCATCCAGCCTGGCAGCCCTCAGAGGACAGGGTGTCTGCATGTCCCCAGAGCAGAATCTGGTATGTGGCTGACCGCAGCAGAGACCTGATGGGATGAATGCAGACAGGGTGGTACCCACCCCACACCCAGGCTGCCCACCCTGCTGTTGCCAGCTCTGGGATCACAGGGGGCAGGCCTGGGCTCCTGGGGAGTGAGCTAACAGGACCTCCAGACCCTCAGGCCTGGTCCCTTAGGTGCTGGCATGTCCCTGACCACAAACAGGCAGGTGGAGTCTAGAAGGACACGTGGGTGTGGCAGCTGGGTGGGTGGCAGAAGGGGCCTCTGGGCCCTGCTGCTCTGGCCGCCCCCTCCCTCTGCCCCCCTTACTGTTGTGGGTGGGTTCTGGGGGCCTCCGGCTTGCCCCACACCCTGCCTCAGGACCACAGCAACCCCTGTTCCTGTTTCTGTGTCCCCCAGCACGTGCATGGTTGCATATGTAGGTACAAACACATAAAAAAACAGCGGCACAGGGCACCCCACCGGGTGAAGGTGGGGACCCACACTGCTCTGCCCCTCCGGCCCAGAATGTCCTCAGGCTGGGGTCAGAGGCCCCGGGAGCTGCCCTTTTCCCTAGGGTCAACATGACCACAGTGAGCTAGGGACAAAAGGCCCTTCTTCTCTGCAGAGGCCCTGACTGTGCGGAGGAGGGAGTGTTCCTGTGGACCCTGTGGGGGCAGGGGCAGTGCCTTCAGAGAGCAATGTCCCTGGGTTTCACGGAACCCCCTCCACCTGCCTGTGAAGCAGCGGGTGGGGTGGGCCAGTGCCAGGAAGTGATGCTCTGGGGCTCTCAGACTGGGCCAAGGCAGGGGCTGGACCTGGGGGAGGGAGAGGGCGGGTGGGCAGGGCCTGCTGTATCCTGGCTGCCTCTGTCCTTCTCAACCCCCCCAGCCTCCCAGCCTGTCTTTCTTCTGAGAGGAGGCTTCCGGACAATTATATTTGTGCTTCCTCTGGCGTCTGCCTCAAGCGCAGCCATGACCCTGACTATTACACTCCTGGCTGACCCCCACGCTCCCTGGGGACCCTCCATCTGCCGGTGTCTCCCCCTGGGAAGTGCAGGACGCTGGAATGAGACTTGCCAGGATGCTGCAGCAGGAGAGCCTCAGGGCAGAGCAGGGGGCCAGGGGAGTACAGCCGACCAGATGGGGGGTGGGGGACCTCTCCCAGGGGTCAGGTGAGAGCTCAGCTCAGCATGCGCAGCAGGAATGACGAGCAGAGCTGAGGAAGAGCTCTACCAGGGCTGGTAGCGGAGCTCAGCCAAGTCTGGGCAGAGGCCCTGGCAGGCCAGTCCTAAGACCGGGCCTCTCATTCTTTCTCTCTCTGATGGAGAGGCCGGGGGGAGGAGGGCGGCTGCTTCCTCGAGGGCCTGAGTCATGGCCAAGGAGACCCGCTCAGTTTTTCCAGAAGGGACGGAAACTTCCCTGTCAGCCCTGCTGCACAGGCCCAAGTGTGACTGGCCCGCCTGCTACATAGGAGTTGGGAGACAAGCAGGGGTAAAGCGCTGCCTTATCAGTGGGCAGTCCACCATGGCCCAGCTCCCTGCCCCTGGCAGCGGGTGCCCAGTGAGAGGGAGGATGAACCAAGGAGGGTTTGCACATGTTTACCTGGGTACCTCAACCCCAATGCCCCCTGCCCGGATCAGCTCTCGGCTGGTACCCCAGCCTGCCTGGCCATGGCCTCTACTCACTGTCCCCAGCAGCAGCAGCTGTCCTGGTCAGCCTGGTGTGCTCTGGGGCTGGGGGCCACACCAGGCCCCCCGGGAGGCACACCCTGGACTTCAGGGGCCCAAGCCCATTGCCGCCCACCCCCAACACCGGGGCTCAGGCGGAAGCACCAGGCAGTTTCTGGTCCCAGCAGAGGCCTGAGGTCTGTGGAGCTGAGCCAGCACCACCACTGCCAAGACTCCCTTCGAGGGGGTGGGGGCGGCGGGGACACAGTCCTCGCCTGTTCCTGCCCCAGCTCCTCCAGCTTGGCTGGGCCACTTCCTTTTTTAGGCAAAGTTGGAGCTCCGGCCTGTCTCACAGAGCGTCTCACCCTCACCTGCCATAAAGGGAGGAAGGAAAACCATTGAGTCCCGTCCGCCCTTGCTGCTGAGCATCCTCCTGGGGAGGGGGTAAGGGAGGGGACATCCTGGCAGAGATGCCCCTGCCACCTTGCACCGGGGGACCTGTGTCCTCCCAGCTCCACAGAGTAGTGGCTGGGAGAAGGCAGTGGTCTTCTTATAGTAGTGAGAGACCTCAGGATGCCCGGGTGGCTCAGTTGGTGAAGCGCCTGCCTTCGGCTTGGGTCATGGTCCCGGGGGCCTGGGATCGAGCCCCGCATCGGGCTCCCTGCTCAGCGGGAAGCCTGCTTCTCCCTCTCCCACTCCCCCTGCTTGTGTTCCCTCTCTCGCTGTCTCTCTCTGCCAAATAAATAAATAAAATCTTAAAAAAGAAAAGAAAAAGTAGTGAGAGACCTCATCTGGACCCTCAGCTCCTGCCCAAGGGGAGGGAATCTGCCCCAAGGCCTGAGTGGTCTCAGGATGCCCCCTGCAGTCAGCCACCTCTGGTGCTAATGGGTCCCTCCAGAGGGCTGGGGGCCTGCCCTCGGTCCTGGAGTTGGATCTTGGGTCAAGCCCTGGGTCCCTCATTGGGCAGGGTGTATGGGGACAACAATAGTTCCAGCATGGTCACACTGGACAGGTCCTGAACCAGCTACTCCCAGCTCCTATATGCCTCTTCCTCCAAGAAGTCCGGTAGGGTGGGGGACTTTGGGTCCCTCAAGAAGCTCCCCTTCAGGCCTCTGCCCCTCCCAATGTCCCATTTTCTAAGTGTCCAGCCCCCAATACCTACCCCTCTCTCAGCCCTGTGGTAGAGGTGAGTCCAGGGCCTGGGCCTTGCCAGGGTGGCCTTGTTCTCCGTGTCACCCCACCCCGTCGCACCCCTGGGTTTCCCTTGGGCCTGATTTCAGAGGCTCTTAGCACTCAGGGGTCACGGGCGGTGGGCCTGGGGATGGTCCAGCTCGATAGCTCCCTGCTCTGCTCCTGGCTGGGGGCAGGAGACAGTGCGGACCCCAAGCCTCCCAACCAGGAAAGAAAGCTGCAGTATCTGTGTCTGTGCACGCCCACGCGTGTGTGCCGCGGTCGCATCCCCGTGAGTGCTGCGTGTCGCAACCCGCCTGGGTCCCTCCGCGCGCGCGCCTCCCGCCTCCCGCCTCCCGGAGTCTGTGCGCCTCAGCACTCGGGGTGAGTGTGCACCGGGGGCGGGGCCTCGGGGACGGGGCCTCCCGGGGGCGGGGTCGGGTCCGGCCTGCGCGGCGGCGCGCCCTGCAGTCCCCGAGCGAGCGAGCGGCGAGCGGAGGCCGAGCGCGCCCCTTCCCGTCGCGCGATGCTGCCCTGGACGGCGCTCAGCCTGGCCCTGAGCCTGCGGCTGGCGCTGGCGCGGAGCGGCGCCGAACGTGGTGAGTGAGGCGAGGGGCGGGCTGGGCTCCAGCTCGGGCGGCGCCCCTACCCGCTGCTGCCGGCGCGGGGCAGTCTCTTTCCCTCCCGCGGCCCCGGGGTAGGGACGGCCGCAGGGCACCCCACCCACCTGCGGTGGGCGGGCCCAGGTGCCTCAGGCGGCTAGGCGGGCGCCAGATGTTGGGGAGGGGGCTCTGGAAAGGAAGGGGGTGGTGTCTGTCGGGGAGGAGGTCCCTGCCTCAGTTTCCTTCTCCTGAGGATGACGCTTAGTAGAGGGATGGGATGGTAAGAGGGCTAGAGTCGCCCCACCGGATTGGAGGATACAGAGGCCGCAAGGCACAGATCAGAACCGAGACACCCCAGCTCCTGTCTGCCCTTGGCCCAGCGGTGGAAAGGGTCCTTTTGCCCCCTGGGGTGCCGGGAGCAAGGGGAAGGCCTTGGAGGGGCTGGTGGGCCCTCAAGCTGCTCCAGCAGGTAACCTGCTTCCTGGGTCCAGATGGAGTAGAGGATGGGTCCAGAGGAGGGGTGACATCATCTGTAAGTGGGGTCACGACTCCAGCCTGGCCATATGGGCTGTGGGAGGGGCTGTGATCATGCTCTGTCCCTCTCATCTATCCACCTCAGCTCCCAGTCTCCGCAGGGGCTTTGTGCCCCACCCCCCCAACAACTAGTTGCTTTACCTGGAGGCTGGGCTGTGGGCCTGAAGCCAAGCCTGAGCAAACAACCCCCCTGTGACCCAGGCCTGTCCATTCACACTCCTGGGTGCTGGGCCAGGACCCTTGACTCCAGCCTGCACAGAGTCTGCTGAGCAAAGGGAGGGTGGAGGGGTTTAGAGGGGTTGGCTCTCCTTTACAGATGAGACTTGAGCCCAGAGAGCACCCCAGGTATATGACCAGGGTGCAGAGTTAGAACCCACTGAGACTGTGGGCCACTGTGGCTCAGGACCCCTCTTCCCCTTCCTCCAGGGCTGCCACCTTAAGGACCTTTGGGCGTGGGGCTGAGCAGGCTTTCAGGGCCCACTTGGGTAAGGGTAAGCTCCAGCTTAGGGAAAGCTCAGGCCCTGGGGGTTCTGCCCTGGGTGTGGGGCTGTCTGGGGGCCACCACATGGGGCTGAACCCTTCCCTCTCCCCCAGGCCCCCCAGCATCGGCCCCCCAGGGGGACCTGCTGTTTCTGTTGGACAGCTCGGCCAGCGTGTCTCATTATGAGTTCTCCCGAGTTCGGGAGTTTGTGGGGCAGCTGGTGGGCCTGCTGCCCCTGGGTCCTGGTGCTCTGCGTGCCAGCCTGGTGCATGTGGGCAGCCGCCCGTACACCGAGTTCCCCTTCGGCCAGCACAGCTCAGGCGAGGCTGTCCAGGATGCCGTACGTGCTGCAGCCCAGCGCATGGGTGACACCAACGCTGGCCTGGCGCTGGCTTACGCCAAGGAGCAGCTGTTTGCGGAGGTGGCGGGGGCCCGGCCAGGGGTGCCCAAGGTGCTGGTGTGGGTGACAGACGGCGGCTCCAGCGACCCCGTGGGACCCCCCATGCAGGAGCTGAAGGACCTGGGTGTCACTGTCTTCATCGTCAGTACTGGCCAGGGCAACCTCCTGGAGCTGTCTGCTGCCGCCTCGGCCCCCGCTGAGAAGCACCTACACTTTGTGGATGTGGATGACCTGCACATCATTGCCCAGGAGCTGAGGGGATCCATTCTGGGTAGGTGGGAAGAGGCAGGGCCTGGGGGGACCCCAGCAAGGAACCTCGGAAGAGGTGCGGGGAGAGGTACTCGAGTGCCTGTAGCAGGGGCCAGGGCTCCGGGACCAGTGGCACTTCGTGGGGGTCCGGCAGGGAAGCAATACACATGGCTTCTCTGTGCATGCTCCAGGGACGCGCTCCAGCTGTGTGCCCTGTAGGCCCCACTGCCTGGGCTGTAGTGGGACAGAGGGCCAGGCCTGAGTAAACATCTCCAGGTGGGGTTCTCTGCTGACAGCACCACCCCAGAGTGGAGGGCCTGGAGTGGACCGAGAGACCAAGGGGCTGCCTCTGGTGGGATGTGGTTAAATGGAGAGGAAGAGGGGGAGGGTCCAAGCCTGAGGACTCTGCAGATGGACAGCACAGGCTCCTGTATGTGTGTCAGGTGCTACCATGCCTGGGGGTGAGAGAGCCAGGTCGGGATGGGCTAGGATTGCCTCCCACAGCGCTCGGACCCTACCACCCTAGGGGTAGAGACAGTCAGAGGAGTGGGAGTGGGTTTGTACCAGTGGTGTTTTTGGGAATTGCTAGAGGAGGCTGGACCAGGGAGGGCCCACTGCAGGGGCTAGCAGCTCCCCACCAACTTTCTTACAGACCACCCCCGCACCCCCATCCCCAGCCAAACCTCACGGTGGGAGGGGCTGGAGATGAAGGGCCTGATTACCGGCTCAGCCGGCTCTATTCACTGAAAAATGCCACTAACCCCAGGGTTCTTCCTGAATTCTGCCTGTGGGTTAATCATCCACCCAAAACCGGAAGGGGTTGGACTGTGGATTGCAGAAAGGTAGAGGGTCCTTCCAAAGGTTTCCCCCAGGGACGCCTGGCCTCTGGTGGCCCCTGAGTCAACCACTGTGGCTGAGCCTGGAGGGGACAGCAGGAGGAAGGGCAGCAGCTGGACAGGAAGAACCCAAGGCTGCAGGGCAGTGAGGCAGTAGGGTGGGGGCTCCTGGGATAGGGGTGGGGTGGGGTCTGAATATGGGGGATGCGTAGGAGAATGAGTGCCAGGCTGACAGCTGGAGCACCCAGCATTCAATAAAGAAGCATCAAGATCCCGATGGGCATAACGCTGCCCGGACATTTATCAACCTTACCTACTTGCGTGGTCACTCACATGGCCATGTGGTGTCATGGGCTCAGGAGTAATGCACACTTGGGGGTCCCACTCTGGAACCCTCCTCCTAGAAACCTGAGGCAGGTGGTACTGTGACCCCACATCCAGCTACTCCTGGAGTTGCCCCGTCATCACTCCCAGGGTGTCCCCCCACCCAGAGCCTCCCATCTTCTGGCTGCACTGGTGCCCCTTTGCCTTGACTGTCCAGAGCTGAGCTGACCCCACACTCTGTGCGGGCCACTCGGGCTAGGGAGGGTGGCTGGTCCTCTGTTCTCAGACACCACCTTTGAGGGGCCACTGGAGTGGTGGGAAGTGGCCATTATAGCTCCTCACCTGTCTGGGTTTGCAGCTGAGGCAGGCAAGGAAGCACCTGATGGAGTCCCAAGTGGGCGACTGCACTCTTTTCCTAACCCCAGCCCTGTCACCGGTTCGTGTTATCATTAGCACTGCTGGGGCGGCGGAGCCTGGGCTGTTCCCCACGTCTCCCTGCCCCGTCAGTCAGGGCCCCAGGCTGGGCGAGAGGAGACCTGACCCCCTGCACCACCCGCAGACGCGATGCGGCCACAGCAACTCCGTGCCTCTGAGGTCACGTCCAGCGGCTTCCGCCTGGCCTGGCCGCCCCTGCTGACCGCAGGCTCTGGCTACTACGTGTTGGAGCTGACGCCCAGCGCCGAGCCAGGGACCGTGCGTCGCCAGCAGCTGCCGGGGAACGCCACGGGCTGGGCCTGGGTCAACCTCGACCCTGACACCGACTACGAGGTGGCGCTGGTGCCCGAGTCCAACGTTCACCTCGTGAGGCCGCAGCACCTGCGGGTGCACACGCTGCCGGGTGAGCGGGGCGCGGAGGGCGGGCGGGGCGGGGGGGTGGGGCGACCGGGCGGGGCGGGGGGTGGGGCGACCGGGCGGGGCGGGGCCAGGCCGAGGCCGCGCCCCCGCTCCGCTCAGGCGCGCGCTTCCCCCCTCCCCCCCCCGCAGAGGAGCCCGGGCCGGAGCGCATCGTCATCTCGCATGCCAGGCCGCGCAGCCTGCGCGTGAGCTGGGCGCCGGCGCTGGGCCCGGCCGCCGTGCTCGGCTACCACGTGCAGTACGGGCCGCTGCTGGGCGGGGCGGCGCAGCGCGTGGAGGTGCCGGCGGGCCGCAACAGCACCACGCTGCAGGGCCTGGCGCCCAGCACCGCCTACCTGGTGACCGTGACGGCAGCCTTCCGCTCGGGCCGCGAGAGAGCGCTGTCGGCCAAGGCCTGCACGCCCGACGGCGAGCGCAGCCGCGCCCCGCGCCCCCAGCCGCAGGGGGCCGGGGGCCGGGAGCCGTGAGCCGGCCGCCCCGCCCACCCGAGGGCCGCCTTCTCCCCACCGCCAAAACCTGGGCCTTGCCCCGCGGCGACTCCGTCCGAACCCCCCCCCCAAGAACTCTCCTGCGGCGGCGGAGGGCTCCCTGCTCGGGCGTCTGCCTCCTAGGACACAGGGCTCGCCTGACTCCCCGGCCATCGCGACCCCCTGCCCTGCCCGGGCCCAGAGCTGGACACGCGATGCTGTCCTTTGGGCAGGAATAGCAGGAAGATGGACAGGGAGTCTGGGGCGGGCTGAGAACATCAGATGCAGGACTGGCCTCGAGCGCAGGACAGGAGGCAGCTGAGCGGAGCGGCTGGACCTCTCACTTGTGTGAAGGCCCAGTCCCTCTGGTGGCAAGGGCTGGCATCGGTCTGAGAGGGCTTGGTCCGGCTGGCCGCGCTGCGTCCCTGCGGCCTCAGGTCCTAGATGTGGGTGGAAGGTGGATGGGGGAAGGGCGGGAGCTGGCTCCGGCTGGGTTCCAAAGGCTTCCCAGAGGGGACAGGATCTGGAAAAGGTCAGGGCGTTGTGGTGGCAGGTCGATGGTGTGCTCAGCAGCTGGGTCAGCAGAAAGGTGGTCTTTACCAGGGTGTTCAGTTGGCCTGCTGGGGACAGTGGCCCTGCCTTCCTGCCCAGGACCCAGGTGGGTCCAGCTACAGCCACGGGGATGCAGATGGCACCTTCCTGGAGGAACAGGACCCTGGAGACAGGAGGGCTCCTTGCCCCTGCAAGCCCCAAGGCTTGCACTCACAGGGAGCCTCCCCTGCTTCTGGGTGGGGAGCTTCCATGCATGGGCAGGGACAAACAAGATTCCCCTGGGTGGGTTCACCCCAGCGATTCTCTACAGCATCTTCTGACCCCACCTCCTGTCACCACTGCTCTACTGGGGCCACCAGACGAGTCCTAAGGGCAGTACCTGCTGTCCCTCAGCCCCGTCAAGGCATGTATGTACTCCCGTCTGCACCAACTCCGTGCTCACTTTGCCTCTTCCCCACTAACACCCCAGACTTTAAAATACAGTAAATTAGATGTAAAATGAGCTCTGCAGTCTCAGAGTGCTTTACTCCGTCCCAACACTCCAGCCCTGTGAAAGCTCCCAGACGGAAGGCCAGTGTTCTGCGGCTGGTGCTGGGGAAGGGGAGGGGAGCCAAGCCCCTCCTGGTGCTGAGGCTCAGAACACCCTGCCATCTGCACCTCCTCCTCAGAGGGCCCTGGCCGATTCTGTGGGTGGGACTCCGCACTTTGGAGCAGAGTTGCCAGAGGCAGGGACGGGGACCTGGCTGTGCAGGGCTGTCCACACCACCGCTTCAGATCAGGGGTGGGGCTGTGGCGCCCTCTGCTGGCAAGACCACTCCCTCAGCAGCAGTTGGACTAGCCTGCCACCTGCTAGTGGGAAATGGACACCCTAACCCAAGCAAACTGCAGGGTTGAGAGAGGTGGTCTTCAAGTCCCTGACAGTGTTCTCAGTTTGCCCACTCGGGTTTGGTGGCACGTGTTTGGGGGCAGCCTTCAATCGAGCTGGCCTGCCACCGTTTTTCAAGGACCAGACTCCCAAGAATCATATGGCTCCCTAAGCACCTAAGGCCTGCACCACACTAGTCTAGTGTACTAAACATTTGTGGGGGCCAGCAGTGCACGAGCCCACCATCTGCTTATGTGACAACGGCATGGGAGACAAAGGGCTCCTGCCCTGTGTGACCAGAGCAGGCGGAGTGGGCAGGGGGGCTAAGGTGGTGGGTCCAGGGTCCCCTGGTAGTGCCGGGCCAGGCCAGACTTGGTCAGAGGGTAGGGAGGCACTGCTGAGTGGGCGTTGGGTTTCCCCTACGTGTCCCCACAACCCCTGGGGAATCAGGCCCAGGGAAGCCGAGTGGCCTGTGTGGCCTCTACCACTGCGGGCATCTGCTTACCCCCTGACCGGTGGTTAGCCGGCAGCCCAGAGTCGGCGGACCCCTCCCTAGGCTGGTGGATGTGAACAACAGGGTCTAGGCAGCATCGACCGGAGAGGGAGACCTTCCCCAAGGCTGATCAGAACTCCCCATGTGCAGGCCAGTGTGCCCCACCCTGATGCCCAGGGTACCTGTAGGTCCAAGCCCATTGGGCACCTGGAAAGGTCCCCCTTCCACAGAGCCTCTCAGTCCAGCCTGCAGAGTGCTATGCGGGCGGCAAGAGAAAAAGCAAGAGAATACTGGCAGGTGCTTTCCTAATGGCTCAGCCATGCACTTGAGACAGATGAGCTCCTTCCCCCAAACATACCTACAATCCCAAGCGAGGGCAGAGTGGCCAAAGACACATGGCCCTACTCCCTGGAAGAGGCTCCAGCTTCAGCTCATCACTGCTGGATGCTGAGGGCAGGGAAAGGAGCCCCCACTTCTGTGCCAAGGAATGCCTCTTCTGGAAACCCTTACCTTGGAAGTGCTGCCCTTTGCACTGTTCTAGGCAACTTTTTTTTTCCTTAAGATTTATTTATTTGAGAGCAAGCACGTGCACAGGGTGGGGAGAGGCAGAGGGAGAGGGAGAATCTCCAGCAGACTCCACACTGAGCACGGAGCAGGATGCGGGGGCTCCATCCCACGACCCTGAGATCACGACCTGAGCCAAAATCAAGAGTCAGACCCTCAACTGACTGAGCCACGCAGGCAACTCTTAAAGGTTGGTAAGTCTGGGCCATGTCTGGGAACAACCTCCAGGAAAGTTCTGTCCTGGCCTCCCCCCACACCCCCGCAGGCTGCCACCTGCAGGGACTCACACATGTCACTCTGTGTGAAGTGATACGTGGCACTGTGAGCTTCTGACGCAGACGTGAAAATCAGAAAGGGCTGTGGCTGCTTCTGGTTAAGACAAGGAAAGCGAGAGGTTACATCACGCGGCGTGTGCCCACTCACAGCCCCTCTGAGAACACACCTTCCTCAGGGGCCATGGCTTCAGAGGACACTGCTTCCAAGGTCTGTCCAGACTGCATCTGCCCCTGCTTTTGTTGTGGGAAGGGCAGGCCAGTGCTCGGTGTGTCTCCTGCCAGCCGGGTGGGGGCAGCTGAGTGCCTGTGCACTCATCTGTGGGGCTGTCCTGGTTGTGAGATGGACCCACAGGGGAGAGAACAGCAGGCCAGGGCATCTCAGTAGGCAACTGCCTACCTAGAAGCATATGCTACTTGGGAAGACAAGACTGGAGGGGTAGTGAGCTCTGGGCTCAGTCCTGAGTCACTCTCCAGTCCTGGGCCCAAGGTAGCACGTCTGAGGGCTCAGCACTCTTAAGCCCTCATTACCTCTTCTGACTCTCTGGAGGCACAGGGAAGAGCTGTAGGAGCCCTGTGATCTGGGAGCCCTGCTTGCCCTGCTTTGCTGGCTAGGATGGGGACCAGCAGCCCAGGGCCCCATTTTGGGAGGGCCAGGCTGGGCAGCTTTTCTGTTGGCAGGGTTGGAGTCTGTCAGGTGGGGGTGTGGGTGTGGGCGACTGTGAGCAACACCAGAACCAGCAGGTCCTTTTGGAAGCGGAGAGAGGGAACAGAAAAGGGACCAGCTCGTTACTTTTGAAGGCCTGGCTGTCCTAGGAGTCTTAAATGTGATAAACAGGCAGGCTTCTGCACAAGTGCTGTCCATGGCAGACACCAGGCAGGTTGAGCAGTGGGCAGGTGCAACCTTGGTGATGGGACACCCTGGGGTTTGGTGAGTGGGGGGCTGTGGGCCAGACTGGAAGGCCACAGCTCTGGTGTGCCGTGTGGCTCTGGAGGTCCGGCCGGAGCCAGGGGTCCAGAAACCACACCTGCTGCCTGGGCTTCCCAGGGGCACCTGTCTTCTCTCTTTGGACTTGAGGACAGGCTGTAGGCCAAGCTGTCCACTTGCATCTCCAACTTCTGCAGTCTTTCCTCCAGGTCTTAAATGCTGGAGGACTCCCTCAGAGAAGAAAGCCACATGTTGTGGGGAGGGTGATATCGGGAAATCTGTCAGCAAAACAGCTCAGCACAAGCAGCAGAGAACCCTACATTTGTCAGTTAAATGTGAATGCATCAGGTAAAAAGCATCATCATAATTCCATTTTATTAACTTAGTGTCTTTAGGAAAGGTTTGTCTGCCCTCCTCAGTGGCTCCCAATCTAAGATTTTAAGTGACAAACACAAGTGGATTGGATGTTTTCTATGGCCCATCAGAAATTGGAAAGTACCTGGCCGGTGCCTGACTGGCTCAGTAGGTAACAGCACAAGACTTTTGATCTCGG
This sequence comes from Mirounga leonina, assembly GCF_011800145.1. Classification (NCBI taxonomy): domain Eukaryota; kingdom Metazoa; phylum Chordata; class Mammalia; order Carnivora; family Phocidae; genus Mirounga; species Mirounga leonina. The sequence goes on along the minus strand of NW_023270447.1, from coordinate 93,541,390 downwards.
GGTCGACCTTCAAGTGCCACACTGGGCAAGGATCCTACTTGAAAAAAAGTAAAAAATAAAAATATGTATATAAATAAACAAATGAGGGGGGACTGGAAAGTATGGAGCCCACCTAGTCAGATGATGGAGACTGGAGGTGACCCCACTGTCAAAGGGAGTGCCCTTACCTAAATCCTTAAACAACAATCGACTCTGTTTTTCAAATTAAGTCAAGTTAAATGAAACTGACTGTATTTTTTATTTTTTAAAGATTTTGTTTATTTGAGAGAGAGAGCATGTGTGGGGGTTGTGGTGGTGGGTGGGTGGTGGACGGAGTGAGAACAGGCTCCATGCTGAGCACAGAGCCTGATGTGGGGCTCAATCCAGTACTGTGGGATCATGACCTGAGCCGAAGGCAGATACTTGACTTGAGCCACCCAGGCGCCCCTGACTTTATTTTTTGAAACTGGCTTTTTAAATGCAGAAATTTATTCTCAGTGATCCCCCCTTTTTTTTTTTTAAGATTTTATTTATTTGACAGAGAGAAACACAGTGCGAGAGGTAACAAAAGCAGGGGGAGTGGCAGAGGGAGAAACAGGCTTCCCGCTGAGCAGGGAGCCCGATGCGGGGCTCGATCCCAGGACCCTGGAATCATGACCTGAGCGGAAGGCAGACGCTTAACGACTGAGCGCCCCAGGCGCCCCCCAGTGATTCCTTTTTAAATAAACGTACACAAGCTTGCCAATACTGGACTGGGATGGATGGAGCTAGACGGGCACATGGCTGAGCTGTGTTTGGACAAGGACTTCCTGTATCTTACCCATTTCCTTTTCTTCATGCAGCAGAGCCCTGCTAGGGGGGCTGTGGGAAGTATATAGTTTGTGGCTAATCCATAAAAACCTTGATGGCCACTGGTGTGGGGGAGGGGGGCGGCATCTGGCTGGGAAACTCATTTGGCTTTCTCTTCCTTTGAGGGTGGAAGATCACAGAATCATCTTTAATTCTTTCCCCTATTTTTATTCAGCATTAAAACTGTTTTCAGTCCACTGGGGGCAGCTCCATATAATTCTGGGAACTCAACCAATTCCATCAAGGAAAGACTAAAGGGGCAACTTGGTTGTTGGCCCTAGAAGCGAACTTTGCTAGCTTTGGGTACTGTGGGTTCTAGAGCGACGCTGGCTCTGCCCATCCTTTCCTCCCTCTGCCCAAGGCGGGGTCAGCCTGCCCCTTTGTCCCGGAAGCAGGCACGCGGCCTTTGGAGGTGCCCCAGAAGGCTGGACCCCTCCTCCAGCAAGGACGCCCTCTTGTGCGACTTTGGGGGGCTGCTCTGTCTTCGCACGCTTCTGGGGTTGAGATCCGTCTCCCTCCAGTTGTGAGCCACTTCCAAGTAGCCTCCGCACCCAGTGTGGAGCCCAGTGCGGGGTCTGAACTCATGACCCTGAGACCGAGAGTCGGATGCTCAACCAACTGCGCCAGCCTGTGAGCCACTCCGGAGCGATGCAAAGGATCGCGCGAGCACGGACCACCGTGGCTTGCTGAGATACCGAAAAGGAGGCCGGGCGAGCTTGTTCTCCGGCCGGCCCTTCAACCTGATGGCGGCCCTAGGGGACGGGCAACGACTGCGTTTCTACCCTTCTAACATCCTACTAAGCGCCGACGACGTGCGCGAGCGCCCAGACCCACTGAGCGCAGCCTCAACCCTCCAGGGGCCCCCGCGGCCCGGGCGCGGGCGCGGGTCCGGGGCGCGGAGTCGAGGCCCCTCCCCGCGCCTGCCCCGGACTGATTTTCCCTCGCGGAGCAGCCGCTTTCCGCAGGCTCTCCCTCCGGCGGCCGCCCCCTCCGTCCGGGGCTCACCGCCCTGTCGCCGGGACCTCGCGTACCAAGGACCCCCGCCCCGGCGCCCCCCCGGCGCCCCGGCACCTGCCTCTCCGTCTCCGCCTCGTCGGGATCCTGCGGGAACCCACGGCAACGCGACCCAGAACTGACGTGTAACCAGGAAATGACGTGAACAAGGGCGCACATGCACCCAACCCATTTTGTCCCTGGTCGGTCCCCGTAACGAGGCGTTTCGGCCGCCCCTCGACGGCCCGCCCCCAGAGCCAGTTGGGCAGTCCTGGCGACGACGCCGGTGACGTCACGGTAACCGCGGCCAGTCAGGAGGCCGCACGGTACGCGGCCCTCGTGCGCTTCCGTCGCCCGGAGGAAGAGGCGTTGTCGCGCCTGCGCAGGACCTCTGACCCCCGGCTCGCGGCGCGTGGAGGCTGCCCCGGTCCGCGCGCTTCAACTCGGCTTCGGCTCCGGCGGCTGCCGCGCCGCGCGGCGGTCGCGCGCCATGTCGTGGCTCTTCGGGATCAAGGGTCCCAAGGGCGAAGGCGCGGGGCCCCCGCTGTCCCTGCCGCCCGCTCAGCCTGGGGCCGAGGGCGGCGGGGACCGTGGCGCGGGGGATCGGCCGGCGCCCAAGGACAAATGGAGCAACTTTGACCCCACGGGCCTGGAGCGCGCAGCCAAGGCGGCGCGAGAGCTGGAGCATTCGCGTGAGTGCGGCGGCGAGGGTGCGGCCCGGTTGGGGTGGGGCCAGGGGAGCTCGGGCTCCTCCGCGGAGAGCCAGTCCACCGAGCCTCCGGGCATGCCGGTCCTAGGGCGCGTTTAGCTCCGCAGGCGTCTGAGGGATAGGCGGCTATCTGCAGCCCCGCTTGCCGGGTGGGGAAACTGGTCCGCAGGAGTAAACCTGGCCAAAGCCACCTTGGTGCGGGGAGGTTGGGGATGCCAGCACCCTCGGCGCCTTCCAAGCTGTCGAGCGTGCTTCAGTGAGGAGCTGGTGCAGATGGGATTTTGAGAAGTCGCAGGTAGCAGGTGCCCGGGCTGGAGCCCGGTCTTCATTACTGTCGAGTAGGGAAGCTCCTTGGGCCTCTTGCTGCCTCCACGTGGCCAAAGCGTGGCCAGATCCAGTCCGTGCGTGGTGTTAGCAGTTGTCCATCTGAGAAGGAAGTACAGTTGAGGGCCATTGGTTTTATGGAAAATACAGCAGCTTTGTGCTTATTTTTGAAAAGCATTAGCGTTCAGATTGGAGGGGTCTGTAATGCAATGCAGGTCAGCCTGTCCTGGTCCCTCCAGGTAGCCTTCCTGACTTAGGGCCCTCAAGGCACGGTAATTGGCCGGACCTTCGCTAATCCTACCTCCTTTCCTCCCATCTTTTGTCTTATTGGCTTAATGATGTGTTCTAGGATATAGTCTTAAGTGTTTGAGAACCTAGAATGTAGAAGACAGCGAATAAACACTGATTGAAAGGACACAGTAGTTCTCAGATTTCTGCTTAAGCAGAGATGCCCTTTTTTCAGAGGAGGCTGTATTAAGAAGCCATGCTATAAACAGGTATAAAGGAGAATCTGTTTGAGGAGGGAGAGGCCTGGCACTTTGTGGTTCAGTCCCTGCCCTTCCCCAGGGGGCTGCAGGAACATCCTGGTGCAAGGGTGCCTGACTCCCAGATCCCCAGAGGGACATTAAAAACATCTGGATATTTGGGCCTGGGCTTAGGATGGCCTGTTTACTTAGGCCTAGCTGGAAGACCATCCTTCTCAGACTAGGTGTATTGAATTTGCAAGGTAATTTCAGTTATCGGGTTGGTTGAGAAACCCACGTTGGGCTGGGCATCGAGGCACCTCAGATGATGACAGACTTTTAACACGTGACCCAATTTGTTGTTAAGGGCTTAGTGGGGGTGGCACCTTTCTGCCCCAGCTCCTGTGACATTTCATTAACTCAATCGTACACAGAATTTCAGAGTTTTTCCACTTTTGGAAGCTGAATCCTACTATCCCCAAATCCTTGCAGTTATGGGGGCCTTTGTGAATAGCCTTGAGTGTGCCTGAGGGGAGGCAGCTAAGGGGCCTCTCTTCCTCATCTGATCATGCCTCTGAATAGCTCCCATGTCTTTGGTACCAGGTGCTCCACAGCTACTCCTCCAGAATATTCTCCACCTGGCCCCCAGGGGCCACTGTCTGGGGGGACCATACCCATAAATAAAATCTTTAAAAAAAAAAAGATTTTATTTATTTTACAGAGAGCAACAGAGTACAAGCAGGGGGAGCAGCAGAGGGAGAGAGAGAAGCAGGCTCCCCACTGAGCAGGGAGCCCCATGCAGGGCCCGATCCCAGGACCCTTGGATCATGACCTGAGCTGAAGGCAGACGCCTAACCAACTGAGCCACCTGGGTGCCCTACATCCAATGATTCTGTTCTAAGTGTGAGCTCTACTTCATTTAATTTTTTTTTTTAAGATTTTATTTATTTATTTATTTGACAGAGAGAGACACAGCGAGAGAGGGAACACAAGCAGGGGGAGTGGGAGAGGGAGAAGCAGGCTTCCCGTGGAGCAGGGAGCCCGATGCGGGGCTTGATCCCAGGACCCTGGGATTATGACCTGAGCCGAAGGCAGATGCTTAATGACTGAGCCACCCAGGTGCCCTTCATTTAATTTAAAAATTTTTTTTTATATTTTAAATAATCTCTATACCCACCGGGGGGGCTCAGACTCACAAACGCAAGATCACGAGTCGCATGCCCATCCAGCTGAACTAGCCTGGAGCCCCTCTACTTCATTTTGTTCCTGCCATCCTTCCTGGCCTAATTACTGGCCAGTGGGAGAGCTTTTGCCTTGCTGAACCACCTCTTCCTGTCCCCAGCCCCTTCTTCCCAGGGTGCCTTCTGCCTCTCTGCTCAACAGCCCCTCTCCAAAACCTGTCTTCTTGGTACTCACTGCTCTCTCCAGGCAAACCAGGATGCCCTCAGCTGCTCCCTGTAGTATGACCGCCTGCTCTGTCCTTTGGGTCCAGCCTGATGCTCCTTCATCCCCTAAGTCTCTGGGCCTTCCTTGGAGGTCAGAGCAGCACATTTGGCCTTGAGCTCTCTGAGTGCTCCAGTCCATGTGTCTGTACACTCCATGAAGGTGGAGGTGTAAAAGAGTCCCTTGCCTGTAGTAGGAGCTACATTAGTGCTTTGGAATGCACAGCTCCTGTTAGATGATTTCAAGGTGGTAAGTTACCCTTGGTAGTGTTGAAATTGTAGCTTGTGATTAGTGGGACACGTGGGTGCCAGGCGCTGTGCTGAGGTTACCTGCTCTCACATTTCCCTCTCTCTCGAGTCAGTGACTGAGGGATCTCTAATTGCCCCATTTTCAGGTGAGGTTAACCTGGCTGACTAAAGTCATGTGAGTGACAAGGGCAGCTGGGACCTGGTCTCAGCATTGTTGCCCTGAGGCACCCACGTTCCTATCTGCTGCAGCAGGACGAGCACTGTTGTGCTTTCACTCCCTCCTGCTCAGAAGGGGCTCCTAGAGTCTGTTTGAGCCTTGGCTTTGTGGCTTCCCAAGTTTACGGGGCAGGATGTGGGACCCTGGTGCCTTTGTGCTGCCTCTCCTCGGGCTCCTGTGCCTCCGATCGCCAGAGACCCAGGGCAGAGCCTTGTAGTGAGGTGTGGGAGGCCGTGTCAGCCCGATCCTGACTGGCTGTGAAGGTCCTTCCCAGGCTCAGGCACTATGTGCTCTCCACACCACTGGCCCTAGTGGACCATCAGATACCGCAGCTTCCTCCCCGTCCATCTCAGCGTGTGAGGGTGCTCACAGACCTGCACACAGAAGTCATGCTCTAGGTAATGGTGTGTTTGCCGCAGCTTGGGCGTGATGGGTACTGGGGTCTGCAACTTACTTCGAAGGCTTCAGAAAGTAAGGTCACGGGGCTCAGGTGGAAGGATAGATGTGTGGTACACAAAGGGAGAAAACCAGGTACATTGTTCCATCAGGGAGCTGGGTTCACAGGGATTCCCTACTTTCCTTCCATACTGCTACGTTTGAGGATATTTCTTTATAGTAAAATCTCATGTATGGGAGAACTGTGTCATCACCAAAATATTTGAGAAGCCAGATGCACGGGCGTTTTGGCTAGGAGAGCACCAGAAGTTAGCTTTTTTTTCAGAACACTCAAGTATTGGTGGATATGAATTGCACCTTACGAATAAAATACACACAGAAAACCTTTATAATGTGTGTGTTTGTAACACAAGGTCTGTGAAGAGCCATCATTCTGTGTGCATTGGCTTAATTTTAACTTGTTTATTTCCTATTCATTGTACTACTCGCATGTGTTTGGTAGCAGGTTAATAATAATAGATATCGGGGACTTAAGAGAAATATACTTACCACGAAAAATAAGGTATTCTAGCTACAGGCTGCTTTTTGTTTAATCGGGACCGTGACGGCCATGTTGACCCTCCTACTCTCAACTAGCATGGGGCAGCCTTTCTGATAGCTCTCTGGGATGTGACAGCTGCTGGGGGGGTAAGGTCTTGTATGTGGGGCTTTCTGTTGGGAGTGGAGCAGACATAGGTGAGGAAAAGGGGGCAGTGGTCTCGGAGGGAGGGGTCACCAAACAAGATCTGGTCCAGGAATGAGGGTGGGCACGTGTGTTTTCTGGTTGAGGTGAGCTGTGGCCTCCCTGAAAGCCCCCTGGCACACAGGAATGCTTGCCTGGTGCCCAAGTGTCCTAATACCCACTCTCTCCCTTTCCCCCACAGGACATGCCAAGGAGGCCCTGAGTCTTGCACAGATGCAGGAGCAGACGCTGCAGCTGGAGCAACAGTCCAAGCTCAAAGTGAGTAGTGGGGCTGGTGCTGGCCGAGGTAGGCCACATCCCTGTGGTGGAGGGACGACCTGCAAAGAGAAAGTGCATGTGGGCGGTGGGCACAGGGCGGGTTCCTCAGACATCTCCTTTCTTGGATTTGCCTTCTTGCTTGTGGTTAAGAGGGAAACAGGAAGAGGTCAAAGATGCGCTGGGTTTGTGGCCTGAGTTCTTGCAGCAGAACCACCTGGAAGGGCTGGTGTGGGTGAGGACCATCTGGTCTCCCCAAGGGAGATTCTTACCTGGTTTCTCTGCATTCGGCAGGACCTTTATGCTGAGCACATAGCAAGCATAGAAAAGACACAGGCTCTGCCGTCCATCGTTGGCTGTTGTAAAGCGTAGTCCAAAAGTGAGCACGTGGGGCGCCTGGGTGGCTCAGTCGTTAAGCGTCTGCCTTCGGCTCAGGTCATGATCTCAGGGTCCTGGGATCAAGCCCCGCATCAGGCTCCCTGCTCACTGGGGAGTCTGCTTCTCCCTCTGCCCCTCCCCCTGCTTGTGCCCTCGCTCGCTCGCTCTCAAATAGTCTTTTAAAAATCTGTATTTATTTGGGGCGCCTGGGTGGCTTAGTTGTTAAGCGTCTGCCTTTGGCTCAGGTCATGATCCCAGGGTCCTGGGATCAAGCCCCGCATCGGGCTCCCTGCTCCATGGGAAGCCTGCCTCTCCCTCTCCCACTCCCCCTGCTTGTGTTCCCTCTCTCGCTGTGTCTCTCTCTGTCAAATAAATAACTAAAATCTTTAAAAAAAAAAAAAAAAAACCACACACAAAAGTGAGCACGTGACATAAGCCACCATGGAAACAATGTTGGGGAAGGGAGTGACAGACACCCCAGGAGACCATCTTGCTCCTTTGGGGCCCAGCCCTGTTTTCCTGGCACTTCACTACTTGTGGTCTGGGCCGTCCTGGGCCTTGGTGCCCATGCAACTGGGAGCTGACAGGCATGTGGGGTGCTGGTCTAGGCTGTGTTTTTTGGATGCCCCTCCTGCTCCTGTCCAGCCCCTTTGGAGCCTACCTGGGAAAGGGTTGCTGAGGCAGTGTGAGCCCTGAGCCTCAGAGTCCTGAGAGGGAGGCCCCACCAGCTCTGGACTTGCAACCTCTGGTATATTCTGTAGGAATACGAGGCCGCTGTGGAGCAGCTGAAGAGTGAGCAGATCCGCGTGCAGGCTGAAGAAAGGAGGAAGACTCTGAGTGAGGAGACGAGGCAGCACCAGGCTGTAAGGACCACATGGCCCCACGGGCACAGGGTGACCAGGGTGGAGCGCGGCTGGGGCACACCATGGTCCCAAAATTCAGTCTGGGTCTGTTACCCATCGAGACTCTGGGATGCCCTTGTGCAAATATCAAAAGCCCATGGATCCCTCAGTGCTGAGCGTGACGGGGAGTACACGTGTACCAAGTGTGTGTGCTCATTAACAGCAGGTAGAGGTGGGTGGCTTATCTGGGAGCCCAGCACCCAGTAAAGTCTGGATTCAGATGTGGGTTTCAGGCCGTCCACCAGCTTTTTCAGCTGAGCTGTATTCACACTGCCCTCTTCCTCCCTAGAGGGCCCAGTACCAAGACAAGCTGGCCCGGCAGCGCTATGAGGACCAGCTGAAGCAGCAGGTGAGCTTAGCACATTTGCATGGGAGGGGAGCTGCCTCTGTCCTCCCCGAGAGCACATATTTGGGGGCAGCTGTTGGGCCAGAATTCAGAGTTGTTTTACCAGCGGTAGGTGCTAGGTCCCAGGGATGCACACACACACGGGACACACGGGCCTCCAGGCTCTGGCTGTGGTGAGGGTTCTTCTGAGAACCTGGGAACCTGGCTGTGACAAGTTCATGGTAGAGGTGATTTCCAAATGCTTGTACCTGTTTGGGCATTCCAAGGAAACCCAGCCATCAAAAAGCATGAAACCTTACCATTTGCTACGACATGGATGGAGCTAGAATACATTGGACTAAGTGAAATAAGTCTGTCAGAGAAAGACAGCGTGATTTCGTTCATATGCGGAATTTAAGAATCAAAACAGATGAACACAGGGGAAGGGAGGAAAGCAAAGGAGAGAAGGAAACAAACCATAAGAGACTCTGAATGATAGGAAACAAACTGAGGGTCCCTGGAGGGAGGGGGGGGAGGGGCTAGATGCGCGACGGGGATGAAGGAGACACTTGTGGTGGGTACAGGTGTTGTATGTAAGTGATGAACCACCGAATTCTGGTGAGGGCAATATTGCACTGTATGCTAACTAGAATTTAAATAAAATTTCTTTTAAAAACGTAAATTTAACAAGGGAAAGACAATGTCTTGAGGACAGCTGTGAGTCTGGAGTAGAGGTGCCCAGAGGTCTATCCTGTGGCGGAACTGCGCCGCCCCCCCCCCCATGCATGTGTGCATATGTCCTGGGTGGGGTTCAGACCCGCCTGCCAAGGGCTATGGAGTGTGTAGGCCCCGGGGCATCATTCCCAGAGAGGTTTGGAGACCCCGGGGGCAGCAGAAGCTTCCCCCCAGGCTGGAGCAGCTCATCTCTTAGATTGATTGTTGATCCCTTCCTAATATATTTTTTAAGGTTTTATTTATTTGTTTTAACGAGAGAGAGTGCGCGTGCATGAGCGGAGGTGGGGAGGCAGAGGGAGGAGGAGAGACTCAGGCAGTCTACCTGCTGAGTGCAGAGCCCGACATGGGGCTCCATCCCACCACCCTGAGATCATGACCTGAGCCGAAACCAGGAGTTGGATGCTCAACCGACTGAGCCACCCAGGCACCCCAGATCAGTTTACTAATTTTGAAAGCTTTTCCCTTTCCCCTGTGGCTTCTCAGCAACTTCTCAATGAGGAGAATTTACGGAAGCAGGAGGAGTCGGTGCAGAAGCAGGAGGCCATGCGGCGAGGTAGAGTTGGGCTTTGGGGGCTATGTGCTTGGAGCGGTCCTAGGCTCGAGAAGGGCCCCTGGGGAAAGCAGGCTGTAGGCACGGATACACGTTGCTTCAGGTACTTTGATCCCCAAGCAACATTTCCAAGACTCTCGATAGGAGCTCTGCGTTCCTTGGTTGGGACTTTGTAGCAGAAGCCTGGGCAGGCCGGGCATTCCCCCAGGGTCTGGGAGGAGGGTTGCCTGGGCCTCACTGGAAGGATTAGGGGGCCGTGGGCTGAACACCCTCCTCCTGCCCTTTCCCTGGGCAGCCACTGTGGAACGGGAGATGGAGCTGCGGCACAAGAACGAGATGCTGCGGGTAGAGGCTGAGGCCCGGGCTCGGGCCAAGGCGGAGCGCGAGAATGCGGACATCATTCGTGAGCAGATCCGCTTGAAGGCTGCCGAGCACCGCCAGACCATCCTGGAGTCCATCCGGTGAGGGCCGGTCCCCACAGGCCCCTAGTACAGCCCTTCACGTGTGCCAGGAGGCCCTCGGTCAGTGCCTTGGCAGGAGGCGGCCTCTCAGCAGGTCCTCCGGGTGCTGACCTTCAGGGCTGACCTTCAATGCCCTTGCCCTGTCTCCAGCCAAGGGCCTAGGTCGTTCTGCCCGGTCACATCGCTGCTTCCTCTACAGGACAGCCGGCACCCTGTTTGGGGAAGGATTCCGTACCTTCGTGACAGACTGGGACAAAGTGACAGCCACGGTAAACACTGCTGCTGCGTCTCCCTGCTTGTGGCCTGTGTCAGGGTCGCCGTTGGGTCGTGTGCCTGCACTCAGTGGTGGGAGGTGTGCCAGGCAGGTCCAAGGTGTAAGCATGCGCTGCTTCTCTTCCCTCCCGCCCCCCTGCTGTGAAAATCGGAAGCGGCGCGGCCTCTGGGTGTGGGGCGCAGGGAGCAATTCAGTGTTAACACTGGCGGTGGGTTTTTTAACCTTTGGGCTGGACGACGTGGGAAGAGGTGCTAGAGCTTCAGTTTCCCTCTTCCTTAGAAGTGCTGCCCTTTGGAAAGTGTAACTGGAAATCTGCCTGGCAGCCTCAAGGGTGGGGCCCAGCTAAACCTCCAGGGGCGCCCCGGAGATGAACCCCTTTAAACCGTGTTCCGGTAAGGGTTCCCGCCCTCTAGCGGGAGGCGGAGGGCAGCCAACAAGGCTGTAGGACTCCAGGCACACATTCCAAGGCCCTGTGGTCTGTGCTGTGCCACGCGGCTGCTTAGCACTCAGGGTAGAGGGGAGGGCTTCAGCCAGGACTGGTTCCCAAAAAGCTCACCAATTCTTCAAGTGCTTCCTAATGTCAGCATTGGGCCGGGCACCGCTCTAGGCTGCACAGTGTGTCTTGGCACTTGCTCACGTGGTACTGATGCCCTAACAAAGGGTGAGACAAGTAACCATGCTGACCATGAGCGTCCCTGTGCACCCACATTCCTGGCCTGCTGGCTTCTGAAGCCCTTTCTGCAAGTGCCCTGCTTTGGGCATAGTTCTAGCCTCTTTCTGGAGACAGTGAGAAGCAGCAGGGGAGGTCAGGCTGTGCCTCAAGGAAAGCAGGGACTGGACTACCGGGGGAGGGCCAGGATGCCAGTTGAGGAAACCGGCAGCTAGTGAGACTGCTGGCTCTTTTTTTTTTTTAAGATTTGGTTTATTTATTGGAGGGAGGGAGCACAAGGTGGGGGAGGGGCAGAGGAAGAGGGAGAAGCAGGTTCCTTGCTGAGCAGGAAGCCCCATGTGGGGCTCCATCCCAGGACCCTGGGATCACGACCTGGGCCAAAGGCAGATGCTCAACCGACTGAGCCACCCAGACAACCCCTCCCCCCAGAGTGTTTTAAAGGCATTCTGACTGCTCCTGTGGTCTGAGCACCCTGTGCACTCAGATCTTTCCAGACTTTTCCAGCTGTTGTAAACATCTATGTTGAATCTCTGTTGAATCTCTCACGTCCATCTTCAGTCTGGGATCCTCACCTTCCTGGGGCAGTGTTGTGGGCTGACAGTCAGTCCTGGCCTGCCCCCTGACAGGAGCTCCTTGGTGGGGAATCCAGGCACAGGACAGGCTGAGCAGGAAAATGCCCTTTGGCCATCCTTCCTATTTGATCAGCTGCTCATGAGTCAAGCGTTTACCTTCCCAGCAAGCCGGGTAGACTCACGGAGGGGTGGTCACTGGAGAGCGCTGGGTGATGTCAGAGGTTGCTGGATTCTTGGGGCCGGCCCAGCCCCACCTCCCCCATCACAGGCCTCTTGTTCCTGTCACTGTAGTCACCACCTGGTCTCCTGGAACCTCATTCCTGTGGTCTTAGAGAGTCCTTGCTTCCCCCTGCAGCAGCCAGGCTGTTTGTCTTGTAGGGAAGACGTTTCAGTTTCGTTTCCAGGTGTTGGCATACCTTCCAGGAATCTCTTGTAGTTCTTGGTCACCTGCCCTGTGATTGTGCTTCCACCACAGTGTTCGGTCTGTCTCCTCTGAGCCTCAGGATCTCTCTGTCTCTTCGTAGCTGGGGCTCCTGTTGCCTGGAAGCTTCCCTAATTCTACTGGAGTGCATCCTCCAGTAGCTTTCTGAGAAAGGGTGGTTATGATAAGCTTTTTGATATCGCGTCTGTCTGGAAGTATCTGCGGTCATGCGAAATTGAGCGCCAGCTAGGACGCTGCTCTGTGACCCTTGCTGTCACCTTGCATGGGATGGGATGGGGGGAGGGCGCGGTGCCGACTGCTGACAGCCTGGTGCAGGATTGGTGGGTTCCGCCTGCCTTCCCGCTGCCCCGCTCTAGGTGGCTGGGCTGACGCTGCTGGCTGTCGGAGTCTATTCTGCCAAGAACGCCACATCTGTTGCTGGACGGTACATTGAGGCCCGGCTGGGGAAGCCGTCCCTGGTGAGGGAGACCTCTCGTATCACCGTGCTGGAGGCTCTGAGGCATCCCGTGCAGGTAATTGTGGGCCCCGTCCTCCCTGGAGTGGCATGTCCTTCCCAGTTCTTTCTGGCATTTCAGCCAGGTTGTAAACACGTGTCTTCATTTTCCCCTCTTTACCCAAATACTGTCTATTCTCTCCGGCATGTTGGATTTGATTGTGGCTTTTTTCTCTCTGACGCTATTCTGGGAGCCTGTCCACATCAGCACTGAGGAGATCCTCACCCTAGTCCACTTGGTCACCTCTGTGGATTTGTTAATGTGACTTGGCCCGCTGGGTAGATTTTGGGTTGTTTACAAAATCCTGGGGCTCCTCTGTGCCATCATCCTGTGAGAGAAGGTGCTGGAAGCAGCACAGTGTGAGCTTCCTTCCTCTTCCTCGAGGGGAGCCAGGCTTCCTGCCCGGCTTGATGTCCTCCCACAGGCTGTGGCTGGATCTCCATAGTGATCACTGTGGGTAACTGAGAAAATAAAGATCGGTAAAGAATCTCTTTCTTTCTTTTTTTTTTTAAGATTTTATTTATTTGAGGGAGAGAGAGGATGATGAGCTGGGGTGGGGGGGCGGGGCGTAGGAGCAGAGGGAGAAGCAGGCTCCTCACCGAGCAGGGATCCCGATGCGGGGCTCCACCCCAGGACCCCTGAGCCAAAGGCAGACCCTTAACCGACTGAGTGCCCCAGGCGCCCCTAAATCAGTAAATGATCTGAAGGGGCTCCTGGGTGGCTCAGTCAGTTAGGCATTTGGCTCTTGATTTCATCTCAGGTCATGATCTCAGTGTTGTGGGATCGAGCCCCACGTCGGGTTCCCTGCTGCGGACTTGTCGTCTAGGCCAGTAGCACAGACAGCCTCGCAGGCCCCCCGTCCAGAGTCGGAGTGGGGCCCCGTCACATGTGGCCTGGAGTGTGAGTGCCGCGGCAGTTCTGTTCCCACGTGGCAGTCTAGCTGCTCCCCGTGCTCCATGCCTGGGTCGTGGGCTCTGCTGATAAGCTTGACTGTCCCCATGTTGTGTCCCCCGCCCCATAGGTCAGCAGGCGGCTCCTCAGTAAGCCTCAGGACGCACTGGAGGGCGTCGTCCTCAGTGTAAGTGGTGCTGCCCATCTGGGGGCTGTAATAGGCTTTGGGGTGGGAGGTGCTCTTCTGCCCATGGAGGTTTTCTACAGGATGGGGCTGCTTTTCATTCCTTTTTTTTTTTTTTTTTAAAGATTATTTATTTATTTATTTGACGGAGAGACACAGCGAGAGAGGGAACACAAGCAGGGGGAGTGGGAGAGGGAGAAGCAGGCCTCCCGCTGAGCAGGGAGCCCGATGCAGGGCTCGATCCGAGGCCCCCGGGACCGTGATCCAAGCCGAAGGCAGACGCTTAGGGACTGAGCCACCCGGGCGCCCCAGCTTTTCATTCCTAGAGTAGAATGCCTGGGGTAAGCTGCCTCTTGGGGCTGCCAGACAGGCAGCAGAGTGTCCCCCAACCTGCCATGTCCCCTGGCAGCCCAGCCTGGAAGCACGGGTGCGGGACATTGCCATAGCAACGAGGAACACCAAGAAGAACCACAGCCTGTACAGGAACATTCTGATGTACGGGCCTCCTGGGACTGGCAAGACCCTGTTTGCCAAGGTGAGGGCACACGGCCACGCAGGTGGGTGGGGTGCCGTGGGCAGAGGCTGCAGCTGTGGCTCTTAGGGATGGGCCACATGGGGGGGCAGCTTTCCAGGCAGGGGGCATCCCAGCAGTACCTGGTGGGGGGCCAGACTCAGTGCATTTGGAGGGGAGGAAAGTAAACAGGCTTTGCCCTCCACCCCCACCCCTGCCCCTCTCTCGCCTAGAAACTTGCGCTGCACTCAGGCATGGACTATGCCATCATGACAGGCGGGGATGTGGCCCCCATGGGGCGGGACGGTGTGACTGCCATGCACAAGGTCTTCGACTGGGCCAGTACCAGCCGGCGAGGGTGAGCCGGGCCCCTCCTGGGATGGCCCCCTGCGTGCATGCGCTTGCATGGCCCGGGTTCCTAGCGGCCACTGGAGCACCAGCTGGGGGGTGGGTTTGGGGGGCGGTGTCGGTGACTTCCCCTGCAGCTTGTCTCCATGGTTGTGCACAAGGCTGGAATACTCTGGGGTTGGGAGTCCAAGGGAGAAATTCACCCCGGGAGTAGATTCCTGGTGGCTTGTGCTCATCACAGGAGCCTCGCTTTTAACACATTGAAGACGAGCGGCTGCCAGCCCCAATACTGAATTTAGTGCCAAATTAGGATGTTTGGCACAAACCAGTCGCTTCCCCGGAGCGCCGGCACTGGGCATTCCCCTGTCGGGTCTGGGGTCCCCAACCACTACTGAGGTTAGCCGGCACTTTGTGTTCCTGAAACAGTTTAGTTTTAGCGTGCTCAGCGCCTTAGCATGCAACTGGGCAGCCCTCACCCACTTCTTGTTCGTCCTTTTCCCTTCACAGCCTCCTTCTCTTTGTGGATGAAGCGGACGCTTTCCTCAGGAAGCGAGCGACTGTGAGTATTCTGGAAGCTTCTATCTGGCCTGCTGGGCCCAGCCGGCTGTAGGTGAGCGGTCAGGAGTGGTGTCCAGCGCCGCGTTTGTGCTTTACGGGGAGGTTGCTGGTCACTCACAATGATGTCTGACCCAGACCTGCTCCTCAGCTGCACTTTTTTCATAAATTTGGTCTGAAAAGCAGGAATTGATCCCGGGGCGTCTTTAAAGTCTTCCTTGAAGTTAAGTCTCATGGAGACCCTGTTGTGTGGGGCTCTCAGAGGGATGGAGTGGCGCCTTTGTTTAACTTCCCCCGGCTGCCTCCCATCTGATGCCAGAACTTTGTCCGCAGGAGAAGATCAGCGAGGACCTCAGGGCCACCCTGAACGCGTTCCTGCACCGGACAGGACAGCACAGCAGCAAGTGAGGGCCACCCGCCAGTGCGAAGTCCCTTTGCAGAGGGAAACTGAGGCTCTGCTTGAGGTCACACGGCTGCTGTGGGGCGGGGCTGGAACAGGGCATGCACACTTGCCTGGGCGATGGGAAGGGCCGGTCGGGGTGCAGGGGGGTTTTTGTGGAGACTTCTGAGAAGATGTGCCGGGGAGTCTCAGGAGAGCCAGGCGCAAGTCTTTGCCCACAGGTCACTGCACTTGGCATCTCTGCTGGCCCTCCATTGATGGGCTGTAGGGGTGGTCACCCTCCGGCCAGGTGCCCTGGGGCATAGGTTGCTCTGGAAAGGGGCTCACTGCTTCTGAATCGCCTCATCTTGCCGTCTTGCATTGTTGAGGGCCCCCAGTCCTGTGCCCACTAGTCATCCATGGGGTACCTAGCCCCGCCAGTCAGCTGTGTGGCCCCCCAGTCATATGCTTCCCCCTTGCCTGCCATGGCTACTGCCAGCAGAGACCCCCACCCCTACTCAGACTCCCTGAGAGTCTGGGCCAGGTTCCTGCTGAGTTGGCCCTTCTGCTCAACTAGCTGAACCCCAGACCCTGCAGCTCAGGTTGGGGAGGGGCAGAGGTCTCAGGCCGTGGGGTCCCTGTTCCTCCACACAGCAGAGCTTAAATGGCCACCCCATCAGGCTGGGCCCTTGGTCAGTGGAGAGGTGTTCGAGGGAGGGATGGGTAGCAGGGGGCAGTGCTGTGCCTTCCTGGGTTTTTCAGGTTAAAAAGCTGCCAAATAGATTCTCCTAGAAAATTGTTCTGTGTGAGTTTAAGAGGCTCCCTGCCCTGGGGGCCAGCGCCCAGGTCAGGCAGCCCCTTAGCCCCTGCTCTGTGCTGGCTTCAGGTTCATGCTGGTCCTGGCCAGCAACCAGCCCGAGCAGTTTGACTGGGCCGTCAACGACCGCATTGACGAGATGGTCCGCTTCGACCTGCCCCAGCGGGAGGAGCGGGAGCGCCTGGTGAGGATGTATTTCGACAAGTACGTTCTGAAGCCAGCCACAGAAGGAAAGCAGTAAGTGTGCTGATGGCCTGAGCACTGGGGGGCCCTCTACTCCACCAGCTCCTGGCCCCGGTGCTACACTCCCATCCTAACCCTGTGGGTCCACATGGGGGTCAGGGGTACACACCTGCTGGCCCCCGTGCCTCCTGCTTTTTGCCAGGTTTTTGACTCAGTGGCCCGTCATCACAAACAAGCTAGCATCTCCATCCTTTTCTGCTACGTGAAGTCTCTTAACAGTTTGGGGCTTTTGAGGAGTGGAGGCTGCAGTCAGGCCCTGGAGAGTGAGGGGCTGTGGTGGTGGTTGCAGACCTTGGCTGAGCTTTGTTCACTCTGAGGTGGTCGTGGCGGTCTCGGAGGTGACTCTCCGTTGTTCACTACTCACCCCGACTCCCGGGAGCCGGGGCCCCTCGCCAGCACACAGCAAGGCCCCCGTTCTGTAGAAGTCACCAGGTGATGGGGAAGCCCTCCACATTCTGTCCCGGCCACCCTCACTCATTGCTCTGTCCAGAGTGTTCCATATAGGCAAAGGCGGGTCTATTTTTAACCATCTCCGGGGAGCCGGATCTCGCAGCAGCACTGACCTGAATCCCTCCTGTCGCTGGTGGCAGTGAGAGCCGTGTTCTGTTCTAGGACGGGCTTTGCCTGCCCGTGCTGTCCCTCTGCTGCCGGAGCCCTTGCGTTCCACTATCTGGGCCTCCTTTCTCCTTTGCACCCGGCTGGCCCCAGTACCCCCACCCCCACCCCAGCCTCCCAGTGGCCCGTTCTGGCCTGACTACAGTCCAAACACTGGTTGTGGTCTGAGTTTCTGAGTCCTTTTTTCCATGGGTGTTTTGTTTTTTTTTTTAAAGATTTTATTTATTGAGAGAGAATGAGACAGAGCGTGAGGGGGTGAGGGTCAGAGGGAGAAGCAGACTCCCCGCCGAGCAGGGAGCCCGATGCGGGACTCGATCCCGGGACTCCAGGATCATGACCTGAGCTGAAGGCAGTCACCCAACCAACTGAGCCACCCAGGTGCCCCTTTTCCATGGGTGTTTGACTGATTGTCCTGGTCTTTAGCCAGACCTGACAGGCATCCTATACTCCACACGGGAGCACCATGTGGGAATTTCTCCTTTACAGGCGCTTGAAGCTAGCTCAGTTTGACTACGGGAGGAAGTGTTCGGAGATTGCATGCCTGACGGAGGGCATGTCGGGCCGGGAGATCTCCCAGCTTGCTGTGGCCTGGCAGGTGAGCTGGGGACGTGCTCCCTACTACAGGTGTGAGCTTGACCAATTGGGAAATACTGAGTCATTGGAAGGTAACCGGTGCTGGCCCCTGCTCCCCCCCCCACCCCCCAGGGTGTTTCTGTTGAAGGGTTTTCTGCACACAGATGTCATGCCCTGTCCTGCATTCTAGCCACCACCTGCTTCTGCCTCCCCGCCCCCCCCCCCCCATGCATGCAGGGAGGGTGTGGAGACGTGTCACTAGCTTGGGTATTATGGCCTACCTCCTTGTCATTGTGGTTTTGGTCCAAATCAGATAGAGCTCTGAAATCAGGTGGGGTTTCCTGGAAATGAGCCAAGTGTCACATGGGCATCAAGGTCCCACAGGCTCAGGCTTAATGTCTTGGGAACCTCTGGAGTCTGTCCCAAGCTGGGGCCTAGCACATTTGGGGCAGGCGATTCTGTAGTTGGGGGATAGGGGACCACAGGGGCACATGGAGCATCCCATGAGCCAAAGGTGGGCTCACCAGAGGGCAAATGAGATGAGGAACCAAGGAGTGAATCTGATCTGATAAGGGGTTGGGCATCTCCTTCCTAGCTCTTCACCAGGTGGAGACCGTCGGTGTTGAGGATTGTCTGCTCCATGCATGATCGGGTTTGCTGTGGGGCCTTGAGGGCAGCCTAGAGCACATGGGTTGAGTTGACTTTATCCTTGTGCTCTGGCCCAAGGCACACGGCCCAGGGTGGTTCTGGTCATTCCCCACACCCAGTTTCCTCCTGAGATGTCCACAGGGCCCCCACCCCCACCCCCCAGGGCAGGGGAGCCGGTTGACCCCCAGGGGTCCTGGGTGCAGACATCCAGAAAGCATTTGCAGGTTGGTGATTGCTGAGAGGGGAAAAGCCCTATCAGGTGGAGGTGCCGAGTAGCTCCTGTCCGCCAGCCAGCCCTCGGCTTTGTGTCGGCATTATGGCCTCTGTGGGGCCTGCGCTCAGATCTGTCTGGGGCTACCTGACAATCCAGCCACAAGAAACGTAACAGTGCTGTTAAATGAACATGTGTTTGTTAATTGGGCATCTACTTGGATTTGAATGTGGTAGCTTGGATACACGGAGGGACTATTAGTCAAAGTGAGCTGGGCTCTGTGCCGTAACAGCTCCAGACTGTAAACTGTGTCCCCACCTGGATCAGCGGGTGCTCTGCTCCGGGCCGCCCTTAACTCAGACCGAGGCCTCATGACGCTGGCTCTGTTTCCATAATCAGCAGGGTGGAGGCTAGGATGTCTGTCAGCTTGGGCTGCTCTAACAGTACCACAGCCCAGGGGGCCTAGACATAGACATTCATTTTCCAAGGTTGTGAAGGCAGGAAGTCCCGGGTCAGGGTGCCAGCATGGTGGAGTTCTGATGGTGGCCCCCTTCCTGCCTTTTGGATGGTGATTTTCAGAGCTGGTTGTTGGGCTTGCTCCTGCCTGTCCTGCCCCTCCTTCCAGGCTGGACTGCCTGGGGGGCCCTCACGCACTTGTTCCCTGAAGCCCATGCTGCTTCCACGATGGTTTTATCAATGGAGTTCCTGCTGCCTCTTACCACTTGGTTGTGGGAATTCACCGCGTTGTTAGCATTATTTTTTAAACAAAATTTACCATTTTAACCATTTTTAGGTACACAGATGAATGGTATTAAGTACATTCACATTGTTGTGCAACCATCACCACCATCTGTCTCCAGGACATTTTCATCTTCCTAAGCTGAAATGTCATCCTGTGAAATACTAACCACCCCGCCATCCCCCACCCCCCCATTTCCTGGCTCCTGCACTTCCACTTTCTGTGAATGTGACTCCTCTAGGTAGTGCATGTGAGTGGAACCGTGCAGTATTTGTCCTTTTGTGACTTATTTCATTCAGCATAATGTTCTTAAGGTCCATCCATGTTGTACCATGTGTCAGCATTTCTTCCTTTTTAAGGTAGAATCATAATCCGTTGTGGATATATTTCATTTTGTTAATCCCTTCATCCACTGAGATGGACATTTGGGTGGTTGCTGTGAATGTGGGTGTGCAGGTGAAACCCCACTCTTCATTCCTTTGAGTATATACCCGGAAGTGAAATTCCTAGATCATGTGATGAACTGTTTTTAATGTTTGAGGAGCTGCTATGCCATTTCCTGCAGTGGTTGCACCACTTTACATTCCCCCCAGAAGTGCACACGAGTTGGTGTCTCACCCCCTCATCAACACTTGTTATTTTCTGTTTTTTGGGTAGTAGCCATTCTAGTGGATGTGCAGTGATCTCATTGTGATTTGAATTGCCTTTTCCCTGATGATTAGTGATGTGGCCATCTTGTGTGCTTTTTGGCCACGTCTATGTTTTCTTAGAGAAATGTCTATTCATGTCCTTTGCCCATTTTTGAATCAGGTGGTTTTCTGTTGAGTTTTAGGAGTTCTTTATGTATTGTGGATACTAACCCTTTATCAGATATGTGATTTACAGTTATTTCCTAGCCTTCAGTGAGTTGCTTTTTTACTCTTTATTTGGTTGATAATGTCCTTTGATGCACAAAAGGTTTGTTTCGTTTTGTTGTAAGATTTTATTTTTGAGTAATCTCTACACCCAACATGGGGCTCAAATTCACCACCCAGAGATCAAGAGTCCCATGTGCCACTGACTGAGCCAGCAGAGCGGCCCCCCTCCCCCCCCCTTTTTTTTAAGATTTTGATGCATAAAAGATTTTAAGATTTTATTTATTTGAGAGAGAGAGCACCAACGGGGGAGGGGCAGAGGGAGAGGGAGAAGCAGACTCCCCGATGTGCAGGGAGCCCAATGCAGGGCTCAATCCCAGGGCCCCAGGACCATGACCTGAGCTGAAGGCAGACGCTCACCCGAATGAGCCATCCAGGTGCCCCTGTACAAAAGATTTTAATTTTGATATAGTCCAATTTGTCAGTTTTGTTTGTCACTTATGCTTTCAGTGTCGTAGACAAGAAATCATCACTAAATCCAGTGTCTGGAAGCTTACCCTATGGTTTTTTTTTTTAGTAGCTTTGTAATTTGAGGTCTTACATTTAGGTGTGATTCATTTTTTTTTCTTAAATTTTATTTATTTGAGAGTGAGAGTGAGCGAGAGAGAGAGCACGAGTGGCAGGGGGTGGGGGGTGGGGCAGAGGCAGAGGGAGAAGCAGACTGCCCGCTGAGCAGGGAGCCTGACATGGGACTCGATCCCAGGACCCTGAGATCATGACCTGAGCCGAAGGCAGATGCTTAACTGACTGAGCCACCCAGGCGCCCCGGTGTGATTCATTTTTAGTTAAGTTTTGTGTGTGGGATAGGGCAGGTAGGGGTCCACCTTCATTCTTTTTTGCATGTGGATATCCAGTGTTCCCAGCACCATTGTTTGAAAAGACTGTCCTCTCCCTATTGAATGGTCTTGGCATCCTTGTTGGAAATCATCAGACCACACATGTGAGGGTTTCTAGGTTCTCCATTCTACCCCATCAGTCTGTATAACTGCCCTTATGCCAGTACCACATTGATTTTGTTACTGTAGCTTTGTAGTAGATTTTAAAATCAGGAAATGTGAGACCTGAAAATCTTATCCAAGACTGTTTTGGCTCTTTGGCCTCCCTTGAGTTTCTATATGAATTTTAGGATGGATTTTTTTTTTTTTTTTTTGCAAAAAACATCATTGGGATTTTTGGTAGGGATTGCAGTGAGTCTGTAGATCACTTTGGACGGTAATGACATCGTAACAAGTTTAAGTCTTCCAACATATGAACATGGATATCTTTCTAATTTTGAGATCTTTAATTTCTTTCAGCAGTATTCTGTAGTTCTTAATGTAGAACTCTTTAGCCTTGGTTAAGTTAATTCCTAAGTATTTTTTTCTTTCTGATGCTATTGTAAATGGAATTTTCTTAATTTCCTTTCCAGATGGTTCATTATTACCATATGGAAAAACAAATGGTTTTTTGTTTTTAAGATCTTATTAGAGAGCGAGAGAGAGCATGCATGCACACAAGCAGAAGGAGCTGTAGAGGGAGAGGGAAAAGCAGACTCCCTGCTGATCAGGGAGCCCAATATGGGGCTCAATCCCAGGACCTAGAGATCATGACCTGAGCCAAACGCAGACGCTTAACTGACTGAGCTACCCAGGTGCCCCAAAACACAAATGATTTTTGTGTGTTAATTTTGTGTCCTGCAAATTTGCTGAATTTGCTTATTAGTTTTATTTTTTACTCACAACCCTGAGATCAAGAGCCAGACACTTAACTGACTGAACGACCCAGGCACCCCTAGTTATTAGTTTTAACTTTTGAGGGGAATCTTTAGGGTTTACTACATATAAGAATATATCATCTTCAAACAGATAATTTTACTTCTTCCCTGCCAATTTGGATCCCTTTTATTTCTTTTTCTTGCCTAATTGCTCTGGCTACGACTTCCACTGCTGTGTTGAATAGAAGTGGATGAGAGTGGGCATCCTTGACTTGTTCCTTATCTCAGAGGAAAAGCTCTCAGTCTTTCACCACTGATAATATATTTGCTGTGGGTTGTTCATAAATGACCTTTAGAACGTTAAGGAAATTTTCCTCCATCTCTAGTTTATTGTTTGCACCAAGAAAGGGTGTTGAACGTCGCAACTGCCATTTTCTGCATCAATTGAGATGATCGTGTGGTTTGGCTTTCATTCTATTAACGTGGTGCATCACGTTGATTAATTTTCCTGTAAGCATCATCCTTGAGTCCAGGGCTTGCCTTTTTTTTTTTTTTTTTTTTTTTATGAAGTTTGCTATGTTTCAGTAATTTCAGGCTCACAGGAAAGTTGCAAGAATAGCATGGAGCTTCCCCCACCATGGTGTGACTCCTCTCACTGGGCACATTTGCCATGTCACTGTGGGCTCCACCTCGGACCTGATGTTTTCCGGGACTCCCTCCAAAGTCCCCCATCTCGTTCAGTTGCCATGTCTGCTTGGGCTCCTCTGGGCTGTGACAGTTTTCACATGTCTCTTGTTTTTGATGATCCTGGCAGTTTTGAGGAGTGCGGGTCAGGTGTTACAGAGATTGTCCTTCTGATGTTTTTCTCACAGTTAGACTGAGATTGTGGGTTTTGGGAGAAGACCCCAGAGATGAGGTGCCTTCTGGTCACGTCCTGACAGGGGACACGTGACGTCTGTACAACATCACAGGGATGTTGACCTGGTTAAGGTGGTGCCGCCAGGTTTCTCCATGGTAAAGTTACTGGTTTCCCCTTTTCCTCATTTCTTTGGAAGCCCATTGGTAAGTCCAGCCATCCCTCAATAGGGATCCTGGCCCCCTTGGTCTGCTGGCATGCTGGCATGTGTGTGTTCTGCTGGGAGGCCGCGCCCCTCCTGAGACTGAGCACAGGCCTGTGGTAGAGGGTACGGGCCAGCAATCCTCTTAATGGACTCAACATCCCAGTCTTCGCTGCCACCCCTTCAGGTTCTGGAGGGCATCTCCAAGAGGCGAGCTCATGGGTGGGGCCAGCTAGGCTGCCTTATCCCTGGGTCTGGCCCTGTCCTGCAGGTGGGTGGTTCCTGGTGACCGGTGGGGCCCAGGGTCTGAAAGCCTGGGGCTGGGAGACCCTTTTTCCCCTGCAGGTAAGCCCTCTGCGTGCCCTGCATCAGTGTTCTCTTTCCCTGCCAGGCCATGGCGTATGCCTCCGAGGATGGGTTCCTCACTGAGGCCATGATGGATGCCCGGGTCCAGGATGCCATCCAGCAGCACCAGCAGAAGATGCAGTGGCTGAAGGCTGAGGGAGCCAGGCCTAAGGGTGACCAGCCCCTGCCCCCAAGTATACAGGCTGAGTGAGCTGGGCCTGGATACCCAGGGGGCACACTGGCCAGCTGGCCCTGCCAGGAAGAAGCGCCAAGATGCCCCCTTCCCCCAGTGATGGGCCTACGCAGCTGCCCACCTCAGCATTTTTAAATATTCCTCGGGTCAGGGCCAGCACAGCATTAAAGGCCTCTGCTTGGGAGCCGCTGCAGGTGTAGCGTCTTTGTGGGAGGGCTGGTTCCTCTGTACCCTGGGCTTTTCCCTTCAGGCTGTGGTGCTTGCTGGGTGGTCCAGACTGGGGCCGTCACCTGACCCCCAGGACACTGCTGGGAGATGTGGGTCTCCAAGCCAGGCCCAGTGCTGGGGGGGAAGCGCTGTCCCCATGTGCAGGGACAGTGGTCCAGCTGGTACTGCCAGTTAGGTGCTGGCTAAGCTCTTGTGGCCGCCTGCTGCATCTGTGTCCAGAGCGGGGCTGGGCATGGGTAGGGGCCTGACCTTGCCCAGTCTCACCCAGCGAGCGAGGGCTGAGCAGAGCAGGCCCCTGTGCTGCTGGGTGGGAGCTGCTTCCCCCCGGAACTAGGGAGAGGGAGATGCCCTGCATACGTCTGACTGTGATACACCCAGAGGGTAAGAACTAGCTGCCAGCGACCGGTGGTGGTGCCTGAAGGGCCAGAGGCCCACTGGCCAGGAATGTCCAGTGCTGGGGGCGCTGTCCTAGCCCACAGGATCTGTGGCCCTCCATCCATTGGAGTTGGGGTCTTTTTATCCAGAATCCAATAAAAACTTGACAGGATACCTCACAATGTGTGTATCTCATGGCTGATTCAAGGGGCAGGGGCTTGAAAGGGTCACAGGTTCAGAGATGAAAGAAGAGGCAGAGACTGGAGCTTTCTGGAGAATTTACTGACCAGCAGGGGTGGGGGTCACAGTGAGGCGCCCGACCGGGGATGCCCTGGGCAGGGTGGCCACACTTGCCGCAGTGGGGCTTGGGGGCCTTATTGCTGCTAGGCCGGGGCCTCCACCAGACCCCTGCCCCCCGCCCCCCACCCCCTTTGCGGCCCGCGGACGCACACGCCCCATGCACATGCTCCCGTGTGCAGACGTGGGCGCGGCTGGGCGCCGGCCCCTTCCCTGCCAAGACCCTCTCCCGGCCTTGCTTCCCTACGCCAGAACTGGTCCCGAGAAGCAGCCGGGCGCACAGGAAATAACCGGGTTTAAGTAACAGACATGGTCTCAGCCCAGGTGCGGGTGAGACTACAGTGCGCGGGGGCGAGCAGGTGGTCCCGGCCGCCGGCACAGGTGCCCAAGTCCCCCGCCCGCCCTCGCTCAGGGCCCGCCGCCCTGATCCCCGCGCCCTTTCCGGCCCGGGAGGCCGGGGTCCTCCCCGCAGGCCGGCGGCCTGCCCCGCCCCGACCCCCTTTATAAAAAGAAGAGGAGACAGCACCTTCCGCTGGACACGCCCGGCGGCCGCGGGCGCCCTGGCCCGGCGCGGCCGTCCAGTCCCGTGTGCGTGGGCGCGTTGGCCGAAGGCCCCGCGAGTCTTGCGCGCGGCTCACAGGTGCCGCGGGCTCGGGTGGCCGTTGTGGTAGAGTTTCTGCTTCACGTGCACCATGTTGCCGGCCGCCTCCTCGAAGGGTCTGTGCGGCCGCCGGCCCAGCTCCCGCAGGCTGCAAAGCTTGGGCAGCCAGGTCCACGAGCCGTCTGCGGGGCGGGGGCGCGGTCAGGACGAGGTCAGGGCGGAGGCGTGGGCGGCGCGCGGTGGGTGGGGGGCGCGGCCAAGGAAAGGCGTGGGCGGGTCGGTGTTGGAGGCGTGGTCGAGCGGAGGCACGGCGTGGGAGGGGGCGTGGTGAGAAGCGACGGGCGTGGCCTTGGTGGGGCGTGGCCACGGCGGGGACGTGACCCGGTGGGGGCGTGACCTAAAGGGTTGCGGTGGGGCGGGTGGGCGAGGCGTGGCACCGCGGGGGCGTGGCGATAAGGGCGTGGCCTGGGAGGGAACGCGGCGATCCCTGGTGGGGGCGGGGCGTGGCGAGGGGGCGTGGCCTTGGAGGGGTGGTCCGGGAGGGCGCGGCGGGGCCGGTTCTGGTGGGGGCGTGGCGCCGGGGCGTGGCCAGGGAGGGCCCGGCGGGGCGGGGCCCGGGGCGGGTGGGACGCGGTGGGGTAGGGTGGGACGCAAGGGCCGGGCCGCGCGCCCCCCGCCGCCCTCACTCACCGTAGCGCCGGCCGGCCCTCCAGGCGCGCACAGCGCAGTGCAGGACGCCGTCCATCCACACCAGGAACCAGCTGATGCAGAAGCCGAGCAGCAGCCCCAACATGAGGTCGATCTCCTGCTTGGTGACGTTGTCTGTCACGAAGTAGTTCTCGGAGGCGTCCACCACCGACTGGTCCCCGTCGTAAGGGATCACGTAGTGGATGTGGTGCCTGGGGGCGGCAGGGCGGGCTGGCACCTCTCCCGTGGGGCGGGCAGCGACCCCGGCGGTAAGCGGCACCCGTTCGCCCTGCTGGCCTTAGAGCAGCCCTTGTGCGGAGCTGAGGTCAGGAAGGGGCCCGCCCACCGGGCAAGAGGCTGCCCAGAGGGGGTAGTGTGCGCTGTCAGCGGTCAGAGTGAAGCCTGCCCACGTATCACCCTCCTCCGTCCTCTGCCCCGGGGCTCAGAGGCAACCGTGCCGGGTCACGGCAACAGTGCAGGTGAACAAGCTTCCAGGGCGAAGGCCCGGGGCGGGATGTCCTCATCCAGTCGCAGGTTCACAGCCTCCCGTCCCACACGCCCTCTCATCCTCCTCCCTGCTACCAAATGCCAAGTGGGTCAGCCCTGCCCTGGGCCTCTGGTCTTCCTTCTGCTCCTTCATCCTTTGCAGGCACCTCCCCTTCCTCTGTTCTCTGGGCTGGAGGTCCAGCGGGCTGTCCAGTGTCCATCTCACGCCCCCTCTCCTGCCCACGTCCCCACAGAGGTGCATGTCCATGGCCGGCGCTGCGGCTCCCGGGATGCTCCAGCTGCCCCAGGTTCCCTGGACTCCCATGTGTTGCCTCCCCCACCAAGGCCTGTGCGGTGTTTCTCAGCCTCCCTTCCCCCCACTCTCCAGGCTTGCCTCTGAGGAACTTTGAACTCTCCCCACATGCTTCCCTCCAGTTTCAGGCCTTTCTGGATTCCCTCCTCCAGCAAGCCCTCCTGGGCCTGGGTGGGGTGGCCCTACTCAGGAGATCAGCACCCAGGACAACAGACTCTGGGTCTGTCCCCACTCCCGACCCCCTCTTTGGCCTGCAGGAGAGCCCAGGAGAGGGACCGTGGGGTCCACCCTTCGCCCCTGTCATCCTCCTGCCTGGCAGTGCAGGGGCCTCTCTCGAGCCCTCCTGCCCACGGGGCCAGCTCTCATGGTTCCCCTCCTCCCCGAGCCCCTTTGCTGGTCTTTCCAACTCTAGCCCCAATCCCCTGAAGTCCCCGGCCGCACACACTCCCCCCACCCTCCCCGTCTGCTCTGAGCTCTAGCGCCTGTGTGGCG
The DNA here is from genome assembly GCF_011800145.1 of Mirounga leonina. Lineage (NCBI taxonomy): Eukaryota > Metazoa > Chordata > Mammalia > Carnivora > Phocidae > Mirounga > Mirounga leonina. Next base: position 93,514,572 of record NW_023270447.1, on the reverse strand, counting down.
TCTCCATGTGGGATCTACAGACACCTCAAACTCATACCTAAAAATAGCTCCTCCCTCCCCAAACCTGCTTCTCCCCATCTTCCCCTCAGTTAGATGCTGGCACCTCCGCCTGGTGTTCAGCTGAGATAGGTCCCTACCCCCACGCCCCAACCTCGCAACTGGCCATGTTCCACACTCCCCCACAGGGACCGTCTCAAATACGGAAACCCCACTACTCCTCCCTGATTCCCTGCTGTTCCTTCCCTACCGATGTCCCTGCACCAGCGGGGTCCACACAGCGTCTTCCTCCCAGTAGGAGCCCAGCAGGGATGGCGGCAGGCAGGCCTCTCCTCACACCCCTCCTGCTCCTTCTGGGAACTCTGGAGGCCATCCTGCTCAGCATGTCCAGAGTGTGACCAGTCCCAGTGGTGGGGCCTTGGCTACAGCCCCACGGCTCGGAGTCAGTAGCGAGGACGGCCTGATACGTGGCAGCCATGCTTACTGATCAGTTTGTCAGTAGCCACTGTCAGTCACCAATAAGTGGTGGAAAACTATTAATCACCACCCAGAATGAGCAGCAGCTGTGGGTTCCCCAGGAGCGGACGCCATTCGTGACCCGTTCAAGGTCCCCATCACCGGGGGCGCACAAGGCCAGGCAGGCCGCACAGGGGCCGCTAACACAGGGCATCACTGTCCCCTCCCGCTTTACCCAGCCTTCTGGGCCGAGGACCCCTGACAGGGCCTTCCTCAGGACTGCTGCTTCCTGCCCCTGGACACACAGCTGGTCAAGGTAGGGAACTTGAAGGTCAGGCTGCCAAAGAAGCCAGAAACGTGCCTGGTGCTCTGCAAGCAGGGTGAGGCCAGGGCCCCAACCGCCCCCGGCGGCTCAGGACCTCCAGGGGGTCAGAGGTCACAACCTGTGCCCCCGTCCCTGGCCTGGCGCCTGCAGCTCCTCGCGGCCCTCACGCTCGCTCCTCCTTCTCCAAGTCAGGCCCCTGGTCTCAAACGTGCACACGGACTTTCATGACGTGTACATACGCGGGTCTTGCCTGGGCCACGCATGCTGCATGTGCCTACCTGAGGTCCGAAGCATGTTGTGTATACACGCCGGCCACATGCACAAGACGTGGCGTGTATACCATGGACTCAGGTCCCCGAGCTCCACGTGTGTGCGTGTGCATGCTTCCCAGGCACGAGCGCGGCGTGTCGCATGCGGATGCACATGCACTCAGCCCGGCACCCAGCCGTCCCCACCATAACGCACACCCCGCCTGCCGGCACACACACTAGGAGCCTTCATCTACACACGTGTCCCCTGCGTGAAGTTCTCCGCATGGCAGGCCGGACGCGTACACGTGTGCGGGCCCCACACGGCGCATGCACACACGGACAGAGCCGCACTTCCTGTGCAGCACTGTTCTCTGCAGACACGCTCGCCGTGCCCACGCGGAGCACACTCGTCGCCGTATGCTGTCTGGGTGCTATGCGTGCACTGTGCATACACATGTATGTTGTCGGTGTGTAAGAATACGTTGTACACTGAATCCACGTATCCTGTGTGAAGTGATGTGGACACACGCACCCAGAAGCTCTACGTCTGCAGCAGGGGCGGCTCTCCGGGTTTTCTGCGTCCCCAGACGCGCTAAGCTGCGCACACAGGACTGGCTTCAGCCGGCACCCAGCGCGCGAGCGTCCTAGCTGAGTCCGCACGGACTCTGGATGCTACGGATGACGCGTCCACGCATCCCGGGCAAATACACGTTGGAAACACCCCCTGTCTGCCCAGATGGGTCCTTGGTGTGAGGTCACAGGCACATACATGCTGGTCACGACACAACAGCCCACACACATGTAAAATGTGCCTCCGGGAGAGTCTCGGGACCACCCCGGTTTAACCTGCTCATAGCCGTGGCTGACCCAGGTGGCCATGGGGCTGACCTTGTGCCCTTCCTTAGTCTGGGGCTCTGTGCACCATGAACGAACACAGGGATCTCTGGGAAAGAGTGCACCCCCCACCCCCACCCCAGCAAACTCTTCCGATGGTCCTTGGGACAGCACATGCGAGGGCCATTACACTCCCTCCCCACCTTCCCTAACGTCTGGGTTCTGCTTCCATACGCTGCTCGGTAGCCATGGCACGTAACTGTCCTGTCTCTCTTACACCCCGCCCCCACCCACAGTGTGTGCACACGTGTCCCTGGGGCAGAAATACAGGACAGGGTTGAGGAACACAGCTTCCGGGCTCGGCCTGCAGTCCCTCACTAGCTGTGTGACCTTGGGCAAGTCTCTATCCACCCAAGCGTCTCTGCTTTCTCTTGGTGCCAGCATGAGGGCTTCCCGTGGAGATGCCGGGCATGCGAATGCGTGTGCGCTGTGTGTACGCACATGGATATGCACAGACAGTACACACATGCGCGTCTCATGAGAACATGTTTATTTTGTACATGGACGTACAAACATGCATGGCCAGGAAGACTCCGTCACTACACGTGCACAGAATGGGGGCGTTCACACAGTGGATGTAGGGGGCCTGGGTTCTCCCACGGCTCTCTGAATGACCTTGAGCAAGCCACACCCAGCTTTGCCTCAGTTCCTCCTCTGTGCAATGACAGGGCTGGACCAGATGCCCCTCGAGGCAGGCTCTGCCCACCTTGACCTTCTGCATTTCCCTGTACCTGGCTTGCAGGAAAGTTCATGAACGTTAGTGCAGGGCCCAGGGAGGACGGTGTACTCTGTGGGCACAGCCGTGCGCAGGATCCCTCCTGACACACAGGGCTGGGCTGTGGCTCTCCTGGCCTCCAGGCCCTGGACCAGGAGGCCTGGGGCCCATTCTGCCCATCACCCTGGCACAGGCCCTTTCTCTAAAGGCATTTTGGGAGGGGGTCCTAGCTACTCAGGCATGCTCCCCCTCCTGGAACCCGATTGGCCAATCCCCAGGTGCCCAGCGGAGGCTGGGCAGTCCTTCCCCCACGGGCCTAGCGCAGTCCTGCAGCCAGGCCTGCTTGGGGCTTGCCTGCGCCCCAGTGGGCCCCGCCGCCGCACATGTGTGATCACGCGTGTGCCCCACCGGGCGCGGACTTACCGGCCACAGTTGCAGTGGCAGACGCGGTCCTCGCCCCGCAGGTGCGGGAGGATGTAGTTGTGGAATCGGTCCAGCAGTGCGTTCATGTCCATCAAGCACGCGATGGCCTGGAAGAGCCCATGACCGGTCAGCGCCGAGAAGCGGGCCTGGCCGGGGCCCCGGGGCGTGGGGTGGGGTGTGGGGGGCGGCGCGCTGGGGGTGGGGGAGCGCAGCCCTGGGATAGGGGTGCCCGGGGCAACCCCAGAATCGGGGAGCTCAGGGCAGTCGAGATGGGAAGCGCAGGCCAAGGATGGGGAGCTCGGCGCTGCCGGGAGACGGGGAGCGCAGCCCGGGGATGGGGAGCGCAGCCCGGGGATGGGGAACGCGGGGCAGCCCGGGATGGGAAACGCAGGCCGGGGATGGGGAGCGCAGGCCGCGCGGGCCGGTAAACAAGGCGCGGGAGGTGGGGGAGGCGGCGCGCGGGCGCGGGAGGCGGGCGCGGGCGCACGGGAAGCCCCTCCGCTCACCATCACGATCGACGCCCCCAGAATCATGAAGATCATGGTGTTCGCGCTCATGGACATCGGGCGGGGCCGGGCCGGGCCGGAGCGCCGCCCCCCGGCCCCGGCGCCCCCCCGGCCCCGGCCCGATGCTGGGCCCCCGCCGCCTCCGCAGAGGTCAGCCCGCCAAGCACCCGCCGGGGAGGAGGCACGGGGCGGGGCGGGCAGAGGACGCCGCCGCTCCCGGGGTCGCTCGGCCGCCGGGCCGCCGCGCTCGCCGCGCCAGTGCGCTCCGCTCCGCCCTCGGCCTCCTCCCTCCGCGCGCTCGGCGCCGCTCCGGCCTCCGCTGCCTGCCCGCCCTCCGCGCCCGCCTCCCGGGAGGGGCCGCGCCGCCCGCCCGCGGGCCCCGCCCCGCGCCGCGTTGCCGGCCGGACCCCTCCCCGGGGGCCGCAGGGCGGGCTCTCGTCCCCATCGGGCCCGGCCCGGCCCTGGTTCAGCCTGCCCAGCGCCCCTGGACCCTGGGGCCACGTCCAGACCAGACCGAGCGGTCCAGGAGAGGGCACTGGGGTTCGTCCCTAGACCCTCCTCCTGGGCCTCGGGGCCGCCGGCACGTTGGTTGGCACCCGGCTTCCTCCAGCAAGTGCCTGCCTTTAGCGGAGGGCCCTGCAGGGCCGCTGGGGAGCTGCCAGGGAGGTCACTCCAAAGCCATGGCCACATGGCCCAGCAAAAAAACAAAGGATGCCCCACAGTGGTGGCAAGGCCAGCCTCAGTCCCAACTTCCCTTAGGGGTCAGCTCCAGGCACCGGGACTGGGCAGCCTGGAAGCCCAGGCCAGTGTCCATGGTTCTCAGCAGGCTGCCCCATGATCCTGGGAGCCTGGGGAAAAGTCCCTGAGCCAAGCTGTCATCCACAGCCCCAAGACAGCACTGCCACGCGGGAGTCCCCGACACTTCCCCACAGGGACCTGAGGTTTTCCACAGCTAGGGGTCAGGAGGGGTCGTGCGGAAGTAAGACTCCTTGGGGGACAACGATCTCAGCCCCAGGAGAAGGTGCCACAGGGAGAAGGGTTCCGTTCTTCCAGCAGTCCCCGTGGGCAGCAGGACCTCAGGATCCTGCTAGGAAGTTGGGCTGCCCCACAGGCCCTGGTGCCCCCATCCCCCAACCTCAGAAGGCCCAGGGGTCCCTCCAGAGGGACCTGTGGCAGTTGGGCAGGAGCAAGCCAGCTGGGGACTCAGGACAAAGCGAAAACGACCAGCAACATGGATTTACTGGACAACTGCAGATTCTTTCCTAGCAAGGTAAAGCCCATTGCTTTATTCAGGTTATTTGTACATTCCAGCAAGTTTGGGAAGCAGAGGGGAAGGGACCACAATGAAAGCCACAAATGCATGAGGGAAATGTACCATAAACCGTTGTTTACTTTTCTGGGTAAAGAAAAAAAAAAAAAAAAACCTTTACAATCAACATCCCACTCATAAGTAAAAGCGGGAGGGAGAAAACGTGATTGTTTTGAATCTGGCATCTGTGTGTCCTTGCATTTCCTATGCACAGTTTATTGGGTACCACTGCCGTGGCCGGCAGAATACCTAAAAGTAAAGACAAATATCAGGAAGGAAAAAGTATTAACAAAAGGAAGCTCAAAAAGACGGCTTCAGGAGGGTGGGTGGCGCCCCGGGCGCCAGGCCAGGTGGGTCAGTAGAAGCAGACCGTGTGCAGGAAGGCTCTGCCGCTCTTCTCCTCGAACTCCTGGAGCAGCTCATCGATCTCGTTCTCCATGTCCTCTGTGTGCTGAATCTGGGGAGAGCACACAGGCCACCCTGAGCCCCGGCCCCAACCCCGCCCCCAGCAAAAGCGAGGGCAACACCTGATGAGCTTGTGCTGTCCTCCGCTCTGCAGACTCATTCCCACCCACCCCAGGCCGGGGCCTGAGGACAGAGGGTTGGGGGCGATCCCACCAGGGAAGGGAGGCAGGGAGCCTGCAGCCGGGCCTGCCCTCGGACGCCCCCTGTACATGAATATGGAAGCTCACGGCCCCCCCTGCCCCCACTCTGCCAAGGTGCAGTCACTTGCTCAAAGGCACCCAGTGACGAAGCCAGCCCAGGCTCTGCAGTGCAGCTGAACATCTGTGGCCTCCATCCTAGTGCTGCCCCTAGCATAACCCCCACGTTGTGAGACCCACAGATGTGTGCAGATGTGGCGGGACGTCCCCTGGTGGAGAACCACTGCCCTAAAGGAGGAGGTGCGGCCAGCGGCCAGCTCAAGGCTGATTCAGGGCTGGTATGGGCTGGACCATGGCTGAGGCTATTCACTGGCCTGAGTCTTGGCCTGTAAGCAGTGCCACTCCGAAGTGAAGAGCAGCCCCTCTGTAACTCGCTTGTCAAGGTGACCCAAATGGAAGTCACATGTGCAACTTCTGGGACTTGTGTTCCTCTTCAGCCCATTCTCCTGCATAATGGCCAGAACATGGGCACAAGTGCTGGAGCTTCAGCAGCCATGCTGGGCCATGAGGCATCTTGGGAACAGGAGCTGTGCTGGACGCAACGAGAGAGGAGGACCTGGGCCCCTCCCGTGGCAAACCAGTCCAGGCCTGCCTGTCTCTGGACTTCTTGGTTAAGCCACGTTTCACTCATTTTTCTGTCACTCAGAGTCACCTGACTTAAATGCAGATCTCACGGGCAGAACCTATAGGACAAGGCATATGGGTCTCTCCTTGGATAGGTCCTTTTGCCAGGCCTAAGAGGAAATGTTTTTGCTCTGGGCATAGCTGCATAGTAGCTGCAAAGCCCCTACGGTTTTCCACACAAGGCAGGATGCCCAGGGCCACTCGGGGAAGGCCAAGGACCGACAGGTCCTGAGGGTGCAGAAGAGGACATGACAGCATCCACAGAGCTCTGGGGGCCCCCGGGCTCTGCTAGACCTGACTGGGATTTTGGCAGAAGCCCTTGGTGGGCACACGGCCAGACACTGAGCAGGACACTGCACTTCCGTCACCCGAAGAAAAAGCACAGAAGTTCTTAAATCAAAGCCGCGTGGTCGATGGGTGCCCTGTGCTGATCTGGGTTTGAACATCTGAAATTACCCCAACATGAACACGAACTAAACTGCGGGACAGCCCCTCTCCTGGTAAAACCTGTGTGTCAGGAGGAGATGGTCCTGGTCATCCCTCCGGCAGAGACTGCTCCCGGGGACCCCAGGGCAGGCACACCTGGGCCCCTGGGCCAGAGCAGGCGTGCGGCAGCAACGGGGGCGGGGCACTCACACACTGGCACAGCTCGCAGATGAGGAACGCCCCCAGGGTGGCCTCTTCGTGGTTGTCCTGGATGTCCACATTGATCACGTGCACTGGCTGGCAGGTCTCCTGCTCCCTGGAATTCAGATCTAACGGGACCAGGACGACACGGCGGTCAGAGGCCGTGGAACCAGGGCACCTGCTCCCTGGCCCCGGGGCGGTCAACCAGGCCGAGCACTCCCAAGCCCGGTGTGATTCAAGGACACCTGGTGATCATCAGCCTCAACGTGCCGACCAGCTGGTCTCACTCACCAACAGCCAGGCTGCCTGGAGTAGAGCATCCGACAGCATTTTCACTCACCAAGTACCAGGCCCCTGGTTCCTTCGTTTCACACATGCTCTTCATGCACCCCAAAGACCCTAAAACCTGCACTATGTGCTCAGCCAACACACAGGTGGTTCTGCATGGATGAACATGACCAGCCGAAGGCTACAATCTCCCACCCCCACCTCCATCCTCAGGTGGGCCCTACAGGCTGGGGGCCTCCTCTCTACGGCCTTGACCACCTTCCCCAGCCCTGGAAGCAGCTGCACGTCCTGCCCAGGGAGGCCACTGAGGCCATGACGGGCGAAGTGGCCCAGGCACTCCGGGCACACTCGGTCTGCAGCCTTACCTTCCACCACCTGATCGTACACTCTCTCTTCACAGGTGAGGATCAGATCAAACAGGTCTCTGCAGTTCTGGAACCTTTCTGGCCGCGGCTTGATCCTCTTATTTCTGTCCAACATATGTAAGATGCCATTCTGCGTATAGCTAAGTGCTAGAGTCAAGGAACTTTAGAAAGACTTTTCTCAAACCCAGGAGCGCCTAAACCCCCGCCCAGCTCAGCGCCTTGAGCAAATACCAGCACAGCCCTCCCCAGCAGGTGCATCGAAGCAACGGAAGGGTTGAGGCAGTTCTGGGGAGTGGGCCGTGCCCGCCCCCTGGGTCCTGCAGAAGACAAGCCCGTGGGGAAGGCGCTTGCCTTAAGCCCTGCAGACTGGCCCTGACCAGCATCTCTACACACGCTCACCTCAGCCTGCCAGGCTGGCCACAGCCTTCACACCAACCCCTTTCCAGAAAGCAGAGACCTGATATCTGCAACCTTCGCTCTCCTTTCTTCAACCTGCTGCTTTGACTCCTCCTGCAGCAACTCGGTGACCATTCACACTGAGCACAAGCTCTTCAGCAAAGACAAAGCCAGTCTCCCCAAATCTGCTCAGTTACAGCAGTACCAGAAAAATCTGGAAACCACCAAGAAAGGGAACTTCAGCAGCAAGAAGAGGGTGCAGGGGGCAGAAGCCCCAGGTTAACTGAAAACAGAGAGTGAGGGAGGCCCAGAGCCTAGAGGGCCCAGAGTCCCGCGGGGCTGAGGGGACACGCACAGCAGAGGTGTGCGGCCTACCCCCACCCAACCCCAGTGGCCCGGTCTATACTCAGGGCCCCAGGGGTAGGGTTCATCGCCCTCAAGAGACTGGGACAAAGGCCCTAAAGACGGGGCCATGGTCTCTAAAGGTCGCTCCTGACAGCTGGGGATAAGCACCTCATTAATTCTGTTTAAAGAGACATAGACTAGCTGACTGAGGATTTCTGAGTGATACATTTAATGGCTTTCCCAGATGTTAAGTTACAACAATTTGCTTAAGCTCCTATTATTCAAAATACATTTCCTGCCTTTCTAGAGAACTTCCAGAATGTATTCAAGCGGTCTACAGAAGAGTTCTAAGTTGAAAAGACATGTGACTGTTAGCCGGGAGGTGCTTTTCCATCTGGTCATTTTTTAGCCAAGCGTCCCACCCATGATGCATGTCCCTGGGCTGGGCCCGCTGCCGGCCCACCCCCCCCCGCCCCCACCCCCCTGCCCCGCTCTGCGCCCACCCGGGGCGGCTGTGAGCCCACACGCAGGCCAAGCAGCACTCGGCCCTTCACGCGCTTGGCGTCCGAGTCCAGTGTGAAGACACGGCTCGGAACAGGCCCCTGTGTGAACAGGGAGGACAGAGGCGGCCGAAGCAGTCAGGAGGGCCCTTGGTCCCGCTGCCCGAACTCCGCCGGCAGGACGAAGACTGCCGAGCTCCAGCGCGTCCCGGGAGACAGACCGCCACCCAGGGGCGTGCGGCTTGCAGCTCGCCTCTGGCTCCCAGGCCCCGCCCTTGAGGAGGGATGGGGCCACTAGGCGCTCGCAGCAGTGCCCCTAGGGCCCCGCCAAACTGCCCCTCCTTTACTTAAGCCTCAGTGATTTATATAGAAGAAGAACAAACGAAAGAAAAAGTGCCTAGTTCAGGGATCAAACCCCAACCCTCAGCAGTGGATGAGGAAAGTAGCAACAGTAGCCCATTTGGACTGTCTTCTGGCAAACAACAGTGATGCAAGGCCCGGGCTGGGCCAGGTGGAAGTGGACAAGCTAGGAGCCCTTGGAGATGAACCCACAAACCCACCGGCCGCTCCAGAGCCCCCCTGGAAACCACGCGAGGACAGGAACAGGATGTGACAGCCACCAGAGTGCAGCGAGATACCCCAGCACACACAGGCCTGGACCAGCCACCAGCCTGGCTGCCCGTGTTGAGTGAGCGGCCAGCCAACTCCCAAAGGCAGGACGGCGCCGCCAGGGACGGCAGGGCAGGAGGCCAGAGTCTCACCAGCAGGTCACACCCTCCTGAGAAACGAGCTCCCTTGACCGGACTAGGAAACTGGGTTCCTAGGTGGGTGGGGGCATAGGATGTGGCATGCGGGCGCCCCCTCTCCCCAGCACCCTGACCAAAAGTGCCCTGGGGTGGATCGGGGGGAGGCTCCTAGTGAAGCTTCAGCCTCCACATGAACCTGAGATACCTCCTGAAGGCCGAGGAGATGGGGATGAAGCCACAGGTACGCATTCTGGCTCTTGTGCAATGCAGACCTCTGGGTGAGGCCCCCCACCCCCGCCCCGCTGAGCAACGTGGTCTGAGGCCGAGGAGCCACCATGCTCTCCTAGCCCCTGGCCTTCAGAAGGCACGTGTCTTCATGCTCTCACCTGCAACAGGTGAAGGAGCACGTGAGTCCGTCCGTCCAACCACCCCCTCCCACAGCTGCGAGGCCGGCACAGATCTGGGGGCACCTGGAGGGTGGGAGGGCCCAGGGAGAGACCTGGTGCTCTGTGTCCCACCACAGGGAGCACAGAAAGGATCCTCTTGAAACACTCGGGGGTCTTAACCATCCAACGAACAATTCAGACCTTGTCAGAGTGCCACTGCCCCACAGGCCCCAAGTGTTCCCACTCTGCAACCAGGGGAAGCCAGAAGCTTCACCCTGGGGGGCCCCTGGGCTCCCCTTACACCCACCATAGGGGTTAACACGCTCATGGCGGCAGGGTCAGGCCCTGGCTGGACCAAACTGATTTTCGCCCAGTAAAAGCAAGCCTATTTCAGAGATGCTGAGCGAACAGCCCCGAGGACACACCGGTGGGGTATCACCACCTGCTGTCCCAAACGCTGCCATGCCTAATTCAGGTCTTTCCACTTTCTGGCCTTGGATGTGAACCCAAATCCTATGTAGTTGAGGATTCCCAAGAGTGGGCCACACCTAGAGAACCTGTTCATCTTTTTGAATCCTATAATCTAGTTTTACTTCCGATTTTAGGCTTGATCAAATGGAAACATAAGACATGGAACAAGAATTCTTATGTGGGGACCCAAGTCCCCTCTGGGGAAAGATCCTCAAAGGCAGCTCAGCTCAGAAGTGCCCAAGCGCCAGCCACCTGCCCTGCTGGCTGGGCCACCGGGGCCACTCCAGACACAGCTGTGGGCGTGGGTGACGCTGAGAGGGTTGCCGCTGTGCTGAACCCAGGCCCATGGCCCCGAGACGGACGACAGCCAGCTGTGCCCCAGGGGTGTGTGGAGCTTCTGAAAGCCCCCCAAAGGCTCGAGGACAGAATACAGCATCCAGGTCAGCAGGGCCATGCTCCCGGGAAGCCCAGGGCAATCTCCCAATCCCAAACCCACGACGAGGGAAAACTCCCTGGCCCAAGAAATTAGAACCCTCAGTCAGGAGCCTGCCCTTCTCTCTTCTCTTCTCTGCTGGCCTCAAGAATCCACCGGGACCCCTTCCTGCCCCCGAGGCTTCCCTCTGGAGTGTGCAACACGTGAGAAGGGGGGGAGGCGTCCAGGGAACCCCCTACATGCAGCTGGAGTCTCTTAGGCACCTGCTGCCCTGCAGGTACCCGGTGGAAGGGCAGCCCCTCAACGGGGAACTGGGTCTTCCCACCCATCGCAGGAACAATTAGTGTTTAGTTCAGATCTCAGGATCATGTAGTTGCAACATTTCTGCCTTCACTTCAAATCAGCACCAACTGAGGTGTGAATGGGGCGGGCCTGCGGCCCCGCGAGCTCCAGCATTCAGTGGACACACGGGTGGCTGCCCCCCCCCGACCCCCGGCCCACACAGCGCGGCCAGGACGGTCCGCTCAGGGCCACAGCGTGAAGCGGTGCCCGGCCCCACACGCCCAGGGCCGGACGCTGTGTGGGCCGTGTCACCGAGAATCTGTTGGAACAAAACCTCCCGGGCTTCGTCGAAGGCCTCTTTAAAAACACAACCCCAAGAACCACAGGCAGTGGCAGTCACACGCCTGCCTCCTCGCGGACCTTCCAGGATCATTTCACGTTAGTCAAATGGCCACGTCCCCAAAGCGAACAGTGAGGAACACAATGGACCCTGCAGACACACGAGCTCGGCACCTCCCGGAGAACACAGCCCCCGGGAGCCCGCCAGGAGATGTCAACATCACCATTTTTAGGCACAAATGTTACTCAGGTGAAAAAATAAAGAACATTAGGAAAGCAAGCCTCTGGGTTTGCACATTCAGGGTGTGGGGATCTGAGGCCTCCCGGGGCCACCAACCTGCCACGTGGCGATGCGAGTGCTCTAAGTGGGGACCCAGGCCTGGGAGGCGAGGCCCGCGGGCAGCAGGGACCAACAGCAGGCACACCGAGGCAGAGGCGCCCACGACCGCACACAGAATCGCAGTGGCGGCGAAGTCCCTTTTGCTGGGCTAACATTGGCAGAGAACGTGTTGGGACGAAGGCCTCTGCGTTTGCGATCACGCTGTGCACGTGCCTGTGGCAGCAGCCCCAGTCGCAGCATCGTCCAGGGCGGCCCCCAGCCTCACTGGGGACCGTTCCAGTTCTGAGGAGGGGGCAGCTCTCGTCTCATCTGAGTGATTGGCTCGGGGCGCGCAGAAAGATGCTGCCTGATCTGCCTAAGCTGGCACTTTGCAAGCTGTGCTGCTTGGAACAGATGCTTCTGGGAGGTGCCGGCTGCCCCGCGTGGACAGACTGCCCCCGACGCAGCACAGCAGTTTCTGCTCCCCTCCAGCTGATCTGCACCAAGCATCGGCGACTGTGGAGGGGAGGGTTAAGCCATCCCATTTCTTCAAAGGAAACGCCCCCCTTTGAACGGGGTCTCAAAGTACTGGCCGGACAATTCTTCGATCCTTCGTGCCGGCAGCCACCTGCTCCAAAACCTGGAGATGGGGATAGCGGGGTCAAAGTTCAGGACCTCGCCTGAGGCTCGTCCAGCTTTAGAGAGAGAGAGGGTCTCACTCCTGGCCGCTGTAAGTCGGCAGATGTGAGCAGATGACAAGGGTCCACCGTAATGCACGGTCCAGCAAGGCTGAGTTTAAGTAAGTTATAGGAGACTTTTAAATAACAGAAGTAGTAGATGACCACCTGTCCAGATAGGGTAAAACACTGTATTCACTTAAATTTGAATGGTCGCCAAAAAAACTTTTTAAAATAACATGGCTGAATAAATAAATTACAGTGGGAAAAATACTTTGTGCGTGTGTGTGTTTTTAAAGCAGGCTCTACGCCCACCATGGAGATCAAAGTCTCAACCCGGAGATCAAGAGTCACAGCTCCACCAACGGAGCTGGCTGGGCAACCCCCCCTTAGTCTCTGTTTCACAGACACGCGCACCTATCCCCAGCTGTTTAATTTTATAAAAATTTTAACCTCAAAACAAAAAGCTGAGCCTGAAGATGAAGACTTTTAGTGAACACGTACTTTTTGAAACTTTCTGAAAAAAAGTTTTAAAATTATGAATTTAGTCTGCAATACCATGTCTTTTCTACATAAATGGTTTGAGACTGGACTAAGTCCCAACCAAGCCCCCCGTGGGGAGGAAGGCTGAGTCCAGCAGCAGGGGATGGCGGCCACCGCGGGGATAACGCGCGCGGAGCTCTGCCGGTGGAAGGCAGCAGCCTGCGGGCTGGGAACGGTCTGCAGCAACCCAGACGTCCAACATTACTGCAACCGAGTACAAGGGAAAAATAAGACCCTCTTCCTCACTGAAATTCTAGTTACTTAAGTGATTTAAAGAAAAATAGTTGTCTTACCACAAAATTTAAGAAGCTTAAAAAAGGGGAAAAAAAAAAAGGTAAGCCAAAAGCCGGAACAGGACACAGTAACTAAACAAAGCCCAAGGTGGTCACTGAGCTGAAACGGTCCCCGCCTGACCCCGCCCCTGCTCAGCTGCGACACCGTCCAAACAACGCATTTGGCACAACAAACCTGTCTACCTCGGAGGGAGGATGAGGAGTCCATCCAAGGGGCCAATGGTCACCGTAAACCAACCCACCTGCCCCCAGCGGACTCCTCATGGGGACCAGCAGGGGAGGCCAGAGCCACAGGCCTCTGGGGACAGCGGGGACAGCCAGTAGGGAGAACATCCGTGGCCGAGGATGAGCGGACGGCGAGGGTCACCATCAGCAGAAATCCAAGCTGAGCAGAGGCCATGGAGAGAGAAGGGCGTCACTGAGCATCTCCCGCTACCTGGGATGCACCCAGAACTGCGTGAAACAGGGCCTGGCAGGGGCTTTTCCTTATAAAGACCTCAAAATCTTACTCTTGGGGGTAATGGTGATGCCCAGTGTGCCCTGAGTGGGGCTGGGACAGGGACGGCTGCTGTCCCGGAAGAGGCCCATCGTCCAGGTGCAGAACGTGTGGCTCAGACCTGCTCTGGGGCCAGGGCAGCAACCAGGCCCACCCCGACGAAGGTGCCGATGACAGTTCTTTCCCACTCTTCACGATGTGTGTCCTCCAAGGCACTCTGACGAGGCTCCTTGTTTTAGAGGTCACACACCCACTGGGAGCCCCTTCTGGACAGAGGGCTGAGGGCATCTGCTGGCGACACAGTGTGGGCAGGACGACGCCCTGATGTGGTGCCTACACTCTACACTCCCAAATGCAGTCGTCTGTACCAAGGGGGACGCAGCTGGAGCAGCGTCTCCACTCGGGGCTCCCTCAGTGGGCACTCGGCCCCCGAGGCTGGTGGAAAAGCCGTGCCTGTCGCTGGAAGGACCACTGGGACCCAGACCCACACCTCCTGCTCGGCCTGGCATCTCCCTGGAGCCCTCCCACTCAACCCCCTGCACGTCCTCCCGCTCAAGGCCTGGCCAGGCCCCCCGGCCCTGGGAAGAGCATGCACTCCCACATGCCCACCGAGCCCACCCCCATCAGAGCTCACGGCAGCTGACCTGATTTCCACCATCCAGCGCTGGCTACGTGCCACAGGCCGCGCCAGCCCGAGTTTAGATTCAGGGGCGAAAGGCCAAAGGAGATCACACATGTAGAAGCATGCCAAGTGCTACCAAGCAGAGGGCAAGGAGGAAAGGCCCAAGTAAAGGGGGACACGCGGGAACCCGGGCCACCCCTGACCTGTATGGATACAGGAGACACCCCTCAGCCCGTTTTCAGGGCAAAGCACTAAAGAGTATGGAAGGAAGAGATTTCTTACGGCTGCTCTTAAGCTGGCAAACTGGAGGACAGGAGTGGCACACGGTGGCCTCACCACAGCCCGCAGGTCTGGTCTCCACAGGCCTCACAGGGACCCACTGCACCCAGCACCTCTGACTGTCCCCCTTCCTCCCTGTCCTGAGAGGAAGAAGACAGCTGGAGAGGCAGAGCCCAGTGCTTCCGGGAGGGGGCAGGTTTGGGGCCACCCCGGGGCTGTCGCAGGTCTTCACAACAATACAAACACAGCCCACCAGCCACCAGAGGGAGGACTGGTTGGCGGTAGGTGGGAGCCTCAGACAGAGCCCTTGGCGCACTGAGGGAGAGTGGGAAAGGCAAAGAGCAAACAGCTTTGAGCCTGGCATCTTCTGAAAGGGCTGTGGGGACAGCTGGAATCCCAGAACCACACTCTGAGAACCACTAAATAAAAAGCTTTTGAGCTAGGACTTCCTTCTAGTAAGAAATAAATTCATTTTGGAAATCCAAGCAGTTTTTGCAAAGCACATGGGTTGCACAAACGAGAACCTGGGAACCCCTGGAGGAAATTTCAAAGTCAGCTCCCGAGCCACAGGAACCCATCCTAGCGGCTGCCCCACCATGAGGCTCGGCGGCCAGGAGTCCTGGCTGGTCTACAGTGTCCTCCTCCCACCACCTGTGAGGTTATCAGACAATGTGAAACCACAGGTGTGATCTACTTCACATAACCCACTTTCAACACGCCTGGTGTCAGCATCTCACCTACCGTGGGCTGGGAAGACCAGGTCCGTTCCCTGCCCTGGGCAAGCTCTGGAAGCCGTGGGCGAGGTCAGCGTGGCTCTGTTACGCCCAGACGCGCAAGTGACCCCTGGCAGCTACCCAGCCGTCTCTGTTCAACATCTGGCATCTCCCCAGATGAGACATGATGGCGGCTCTTCTGCCTCCTCTGGAGTATCTTAAGGCCGTGATTTATATTTTTAAAACACGAGTGCTTTCCTAAAACCTGAAAGCTTAAATATCAGCAAAACTAGAAGAGAGTTTCTCTAGAGATCAGTGTTTGGCTTAGGAACATGCTCATTTGTTAAACAGATGAACACTGTTTTCAAAAACTACTTAAAAACGTAGCTGCCAACCAGCGTGAAACAAGATAGGATCCGATGATACGGCGGAAGCGAAGACAGCGCCCGACACCTCAAGGGCGGCGAGCCGTCTGGGGGCAGGTTAACAAAGCACGGGCTTGAGCTGCAGGAACCGTTCCCACGACAGGCCCAGCAGGAGAAGGCACGCTGAGCTTCAAACAAGAGCCCGGGGAGACCCCAACAAAAGGAAAAGGCCAGTGGCCCTACTGCAGAACAACAGGGATCAGGAGGCTGTGGGGATCTACAATCTTAGAAATCATCTTTATTTTCAGCTTTTACCCCAAAGCATGAAAAAGTGCACCGTGAAGAACCGGGTATACATACAGCGGACCCTTGAACAACACCGGGGTGAGGGGCGCCCCCTGCAGACGAAAATCCAAGTATGACTGACTCTCCAAAAACCTGACAGCCCACTGTTGACCAGAAACCTCACTGATAACATCAACAGCGCACGAAGACAGTTTACAGACATCACATACTCTATTCTTAGAATAAAGTAATATGGAGAAAAAATGTTAAGGAAATCATGAGAAAAGACATTTCCAGGGCTGTGCTGGATCATCAAGAGAACTGCCCATCCGTGGCCCTGTGCAGGGCACACCTGTGTCGCTCGGGGTCACCTGCACACATACAGTAGCCCAAGGCCTAAAAGACAGCACAGCCAGAGGATGAAAATGAGTATGTGGTTTAAAAAAGGCTAAATCCCTAAGGTGAGTACAAAAGATGGGAGAACAATTAGGAAAGTGTGCTGGATACAGGCTCCCAAGTGTCTCCTAATTGCGCCGACAAAGTCAGGATCCCAGAAAGTGCTCGTTCTACTTGTGTTTCCAATCAAGAGTTTAAGGAGCAACTGGTCTCTCGTATTAAAAATCCCACTATTATTTAAAGATATAGTTACTTGCTTTTTAAGATAAGTGATTTTGTAGTTCCCAAAGCGATGATCTACTGAAAGCTCTGAGATGGGCTCCCCATCACACCTCATGCAGAACCCCCCCCCCCCGCCGCCGGGGCCCAGTGATCCTGTGCGTGAGGCCCCAGCCGGGCCCTTCATACATGGAGAAGGAACAATGTTCTCGTTCCGGCGAGGGTCCTCCAGGCAGGCTGAGGGTTCAGCTGCAGACTCCGCTCCCTCAGTGAGGGTAGCCCAGGGCAGCTCCAGCCTGGTGCACGGCTCCGGAAGGAAAAGGAGAAAAACTCCAGAAGTCTACCCTGGGAGCTGTGCTGAAGCCCACAGGGCAAAACACCAAGTTTAAGGCTGCTCTGTATTCAAAATAACTCCAAGGCAAAGGAAGACAAAAAGGTTAAGAGAAAAAAGATTACATTTAAAAATAGCTTGATCCTCGCCACCACATGGGCGAGCCTCAAAAACATGCTGGGGGGAGCCCACTCCAGAAGACACCACACGCTGCAGGGCTCCGTGTGTAGGAAACATGTGGGAGAGGCACACCCAGAGACAGAAGGTAGACCGGGGTTGCTGGGGGCAGGGGGTCTTCGTGGGGGGGGGGAGGGGGAATGGGGTGACGGGCATGAAGGGGGGCACGTGATGGAATGAGCATGGGGTGTGGTCTACAACTGACGAATCACTGAACTCTACCTCTGAAACTAATGATACACTGTGTTAATTAACTGAATTTAAGTAAGATTTAAAAATGTGCTAGAATCTGCCGTGGCAATGGCTGCACAGCCCCGTGAGACACACTGGCGCCCACGGACTGCACTTCACCCGCTACGTGGACTCTCTCCCAACACCGCTCTTCTGTATAAAACCCACGGCACCCCTGGCTAGAGAGAAACCGGATGTTTCCGGTGGCCTGCGCAGGGTCAGGCCAACTTGGATTCCCTGTACTACAGTAGATAATCCCCACAGGGAACTGGTAACCAGCCCAGTCTAGCTTCACTAATTAGTTTAGGGTTAGTTTGACAAGGTTTCTAACCCAACTCGCGTCCCTGGCCTCCTCGGTCTCCCAGGGGCAG
Source organism: Mirounga leonina (assembly GCF_011800145.1). Taxonomy (NCBI): domain Eukaryota; kingdom Metazoa; phylum Chordata; class Mammalia; order Carnivora; family Phocidae; genus Mirounga; species Mirounga leonina. Next base: position 93,496,915 of record NW_023270447.1, on the reverse strand, counting down.
GTCCTCCTGCAGGGACCGCAGGCCAGCGCTTGCCGAGGCCCACCCTGCTCACAGAAAACCACAGGGAAAACCACCTACAAAGAGCCAAACAGTTTCAGAAATAAGGTGCTTTCACACGAATAGGACCACTGGCCAAAACGTACTGAGAGCTTAATAACGTCAGGGCCCCACACTCAGCCTCAGGAGCGCTGTGCACGCACACACGGGGAGCCCAACGCCTGCCACCAGGCCACTCCGCCTCACCTCCCGGCCTCCACAGAAGCCCCAGTATTCTAGGTTACAGACCTGGCTTCTAGTGCTTCTCTGCTTCTTGTCTCAGATGCCAATGCAGAAGCGACCAAAACACCAGGGCACCCCCCACAGCCATCGCTAGTCAGGTATTCCCCTCCCGAGTCCTCGGGGCACCTCCCAAGCCAGGTGTCGACTCCCAACACACAGCCCATCCTCCTCCACCGCCTCCTTCCCTCTGTTCCCCTCAGGCGTGAAAGACCTGTGCCCCCGCCCCCAGAGTCCTGCCAGTGTGCACACCGACCCAGCTGGAGCAGATGCCCCTTCTTCACTGGCCCAGGGCTGTACTCGGCACCCTTCCTAGAGGACAAAATCCCACCCAAGTGAAGTCAACAAACCGACAAAGGTGTCTCTCTCCCAGAGCCTCATGAGGGGTAATCAAAAGGGGAGGTCCGTGAAGGCGACCTTCCTACGCAGGGTCTCAGGAGGCAAATACTGCTGGTGACAGTGGGAACAGCCATGTCCCCCAACCACCACACCTTCCCCACGATGTGTGGCCGTCTCCTGGACTAGATGCTCCGTGGGGAGACCGTGCATCTGTACGAGGTCAGCCCACAAAGGAGATTCTGAATTCTGAGCATATATATGGTCTCTGCTCCTTCATTCAGAACTGCTAAGACACGCACATCAACCCTTCTACTCCAAATCCCTCTTGTTCCAGTCTTAAAAAGTGGTTAAGTGCTGCCCACTCCTAGAAACAGAAAGATCACGGTCAGCTCCAATGTCAGAAGGCCTCATTTGTAATAACTAAGGTAGTATGATGAGTGCGTTATCATCTGTTTTTGTTTCTCTCGTTGAGTACGAGTTTAAAAATGAATGGTGCTAGCTGAAGAATCTTCAAAAACAGACACAGTCTCGAGATAAGCTTAAAGACACATGAAGAGTTCGTAGCAAGTTAGAAAAACCTGGGGTTAAGGTCACAGGTTTCTCCAGGATAAGGGGCTAGTGGTCAACACTTCCCTGCAAGGCTTAAGGGCGGCTCTCAACACAAAGGAGAATTTCAGGGAGAGCAGCCTTTCCGAGATGCTGCCTCTAGCGGAGCCAGAGCCCGGCCCTCCCTCTTGGCCCAAGGACGTGAGCCGTGCATGGCCCTGCGATACGAAGACCAGCGCACAGCTCACCAGAAATACGCAGGCTCTGCGGCTTCTGGGAAAGGGGGGCACCCAGGACTTCCCAGGACGACCTCGGGGATGCCGCACCGCAAGTCCTGGACTCCCGCCTCCCACAGACAGCCCCACATGCCCCACTACGGCACTTCGGCCTCAACGCCCCGACAGCTCTCTAATTGTAGGAGAGAGAGGAGAGCACCGGGGCCATATGGAGTGACTGTCGGGGTCCAGTTTTACACTTTGCTAGAATGACCTTTGGGGCCACACTCCCCACTAAGTAATCTATAGATTTACAGAAAACACGTGTAGTTTATTAAAAATTGCAAAAGCACCAACATGAGGACAGGGTTTTCTCTCTGGTGTTTATACTCCTCTCACTTGGCGTATGTTTGGGCTCCGTCCTGAGAACCAGAAGTCCCTCACTGTAACAAGGAGACCCAGAAGTCCCAAAGCAGCATGGGCGATCATGAAGCGCCCCAGGCAAAGGCCAGGCAACAATGATCTGAGCCACTGTACGGCCTGATGCCACGTTCATAACACTTGTTTAAAAAATACCTTTCTGGGGGCGCCTGGATGGCTCAGTCGGTTAAGCGTCCGACTCTTGGTTTGAGCTCAGGTTGTGATCTCAGGGTCGTGAGACTGAGCCCCACGGTGGGCTCTGTGCCCAGCGCAGAGTCTGCTTGGGATTCCCTCTCCTTCTCCCCCTGCACCTCCCGCTTGGGCACACGCTCTCTCTCTCTCAAAATGAAGAATAATAAAAAAATACCTTTCTTTCACATGAGTCTTAAGTAGCAGATCCAGTCTGTTTTGCCTCTTCCTGAAATGAAGTTCTCTCAAATTATGTGCTTCTAACATGCTTCCTTTGGTAGCAAACATGGCAGAGATGTGTGAGGCAGCCTGCCTACGTGTGCCTTCGCACACCTACCTGCGGAGGGCGGAGGGCGGAGGGGAGCAGCGGGCAGCCCTGCAGTGCGAAAAGCAACTCCACCCTGTGGTTTCTGCCTTCCTCACCTACGCTGCCCTGTTGAAGCTACGCCGGAACCCGCCCTCACCTTGTCAACACAGGCCCCACGTCTGCACCTGCGTGCCCTACACGTCCACCTCCGCGTCACGTGTGCCGGGACTCAGCACACCACGCAGAGGCAGCCGCTAAGCACGTGTCACAGGCACCCCTGAACTGGAGGGCAGAGTGACACACACGTCAGATGACACCTCCAGAGACAAGCATGTGGGGTTTCTGAAAGGGCGACCCACTGGGATACAGTTCTTTGTCCTTCCTAAGGAGATCATTGTACATCTGATCATATGTAGTTTTGAAATCATAAACATTTGGCTTGTCGGGCGCTGGTCCTGGGAGCTTCACGTGAGTTCCTGTTCCAAAGGACCGGACACTGAATCCCCGTTTGCTGAAAGACACAGAAGCAGAGAAGAAAAAATCACAGTTGGATTAAGACACAAAATTCTAAAACCAAGGAATGTGAAATGGAAAGTAGACAAAACGAGTCACTGTTGATACTACGGACATGTTTTTAAATTCTTAACTTTAAGCATTTTCGTCACAAATTTTTAAAAATCCTATAGCATACTGGGGCGTCTGGGTGACTCGGTTGAGCGTCCGACTCTTGGTTTCAGCTCAGGTCATGGTCTTGGGGTCGTGGGATCCAGCCCTGTGTCAGGCTCTGCGCTCAGCGGGGAGTTTGCTTGAGATTCTCTCCCTCTGCCCTCCCCCCATTCACGTGTGTGCACGTGTGCTCTAATAATAAATAAATCTTTAGAAAAAATCCTGTAGCATATTACACAAAAACTGGATGAAACCAGTCGAGACAGAAGACAAAGGGCCTGCTAACGCATTACAAGGTGGCGTGTGAGCACCACAGCTGTTCACTGCATCCCTCCAGAACCTCTCTGACCCTCAGAGGCCCCACAGACATGCAGAGTTAGGCAAGATTTCCTCTGGAACACACCTGACCACTGCCCTGACCTCTGCAGAGGGTTCAGGTTCACAGGACCGCCTAGTGTGTGACTTCTACAAAACTCCCACAGACGTGACAGCCCGCGCCACCACAGGGAGCACGCGCCACGCGTCCAGTCCCGACTTCCTGTGAGCCGGGGCTTGCCGGGAAACCAGAACTGAGAGCCCAGGGGCATCGGGCCCACGGGGGCACCCCCACAGCCTCTTACATGGTCACGTCGGCCACAAGGCTCCAGAACAAGCAGCTCCCAAGCTGCTGTGCAGACTCTTATAACCTGGAGTCCAAGGGGAGAGAAGGGACCAAATGTGTCTCCTGACAAACCCGGGGAGTGTGCATGAAGTGCGGCCCGTGAGTGACAACTTGCACTGTAACAAATGTCATCTGAAAACAAACCTCACAGACATAAGGGCCTATGGTGCCCTGTCACCACGGATAACCTCTCTCGGGTCGGCTGCAGTCCCGTGCCAAAGTTAGTCTGGCGTAGAACGTGCAAGCTTCCAAACTCAGAGTCAATAAAATTTTTAAGCGTTAAAAGCGTCTGAAAAAGACCAGCCTTCTCATCACAGCTCTCTATCTGTAAACCATGTTAACTTCTGCATCTGAAGGAACTTCCCGGGCGGCAGGACTCGCGGAGAACACACGTTTCCACTGGTGCCTCCATCCTTCTCACAGGCCCATCTGGCTCTGAAATCCCCGTGATAACAGTCTCAAGCTTTTCTAGGTTTTGACTATGTCTGGAGATATTTTTGGTTTTCACAACAGAGAGGTGCTCCTGGCATCCAGAGGCCAGGGAGGCTGCTAAACCACAGCCCTCCAATCTAAAATGTCAACAGCGACAACGTGGAGAACACCCTGACATAGAGAATGAAATGAATAAACCCCACAGAGGGGAAAAGGTATGGGCCTAAAAGTCACAGGGAAGGAAACAGCTTCATCTCACTCATCGTAAGAGATGCACCCTATAAAGGTCAAAGTCTGCTTATGGGTTAGCACTCTCCCACTGCCTCATCAGCGCCACACGGTAAGGACATCGTCCCTTCGGCTCACTGCTCTGTCCCCAGCACCCAGAGCAGCACACAGCAGGCACATAAGTATCGGGCAAACGGCAAATGAGTAACAATTATACACGGGAGGGAAACCTCACTCGGAGGACTCGCGAGCCTCTGGAGAAGGCACCAACATCCAGCAAGTGGAAACCGCTGTCCCCTCCACTCTGCGAGTCCATCCTACGGGACACGTGCAGACACATCTGCAAACGGCCCCACCGAAGGACACTCGCTGCAGCCCCGAATGTAACCAAAGACAAGAGCCAACCTGCGTGTCCCTCCACCCAGCAGGGTCCTGTTGCCAATGTGAAGAAGGTGAGGGGTGCCACACACACCACAAATCTGCAATTATTCACAGGAAAAGTGAAGAGTGGAAACACGTCCAGCTCTAGCAGCACAGAGGCCCGGGAGGCGCCGCGTCCCCGGAGGAGGAGAAGCCCCCACACCTGGCACCTACACGAAGTACCGAGTAAGCACACACCGGAACAGTAATCTTCAAGAGCATTCTTGTCGGGGCGCCTGGGTGGCTCCGTTGGTTAAGCGACTGCCTTCGGCTCAGATCATGATCCTGGAGTCCCGGGATCGAGTCCCGCATCGGGTTCCCTGCTCAGCAGGGAGTCTGCTTCTCCCTCTGACCCTCCTCCCTCTCATGCTCTCTGTCTCTCATTCTCTCTCTCAAATAAATAAATAAATAAAATCTTAAAAAAAAAAAAAAAAGAGCATTCTTGTCACGTTTCAACACCTCACCCAAGTCCTCTGAGGCTGGTAAGAGCTGAGTCACGTGCCTGCGTCGCTAAAGTCCAAGCTGTGCAAGCTGGCCCCAGAACATCACTCGTGACAAAGAGCACAGCTAACAGCAGATTTCTGGTTAGCAAACCAAGGCCCACGTATACCTGAACCGTTGAAACAACCCTCAAGATAACCAATGTTTCTGACACTCGATCACATGCGCTCCTGAGACTAACCCTGGGTCGGCAGCATGACCCTCCTCGAAGCCTGCCAGCCCTCAAGTCTCCTTTGAGTTCCCTGTGTGACTCAGGGAAAAGCAAGGAGCCCAGAAGCGGCACAAGTATCCTGGGCGCTGGTAAGCCAACTCCACCGACTATTTCACCTGCGTCCAGGGCTGGTGTACTTCGAGGGCACTGGGCCAGTCGCACACCCAATACCCGTATGTCAAGGCACTGCCTCTCCAGCAGGCGGGGGAAAGGAGGGACGTGTGCTATGAAGCCACAGAGCCCACAGAAATAAGACCCCCAAGGATGGGACTAAAGCTTCAAAAACTAAAAACCACCACCCCTTCCACTGGTGGCAGGTTTACCATTCCATTTTGATTCAACAATGTTTCCTAGAGCTTACTATGTGCTGGGGATACAACAGTGATCCAAACAGACCCAACTCCCTCTTCTTCGACAGTTGGGGGGGGGGGGGCGACAAAGTAGGTAAAGCGTCCGGTACACAGGACAGTGAGAGGACAGTGATGGAAAAAGCCACAGGGCAGGAGCAGAGGGGGTCCTGGGGGAGTGGGAAATAGGAGACAGGGCACCTCAGAGTGCTTCACAGCACACACCCCGTGATGCAGAGACCCTGGACAGGGCCCTGGGTGTTTCAGGTTGGGGTAGGGCAGACAGGCCACCTGAAACCTACCCACAGGGCTCCTGGGAGGCTCCAGATGGAGAGCCCCTGGTGCAGGGACTCACATCCCCCATCCTGCTGGGGCAGCCCGAGTCTGAATCTCTTGGACGATGCCACCTGGCAGGCCCACCTATCTCTTCTACACATCTTCTGTCACAGTAGGTTGAGGCTTGCATTAGGTGTCCAAGTGGAAGATTCTCCACTTTAGTCTGTTCATATCCGTAAAAGTAGATCATCCCAAAGATAATCTAGCCCAACATTCCACCTGGCTGATCTTTAACAAGGCTTCCGAGGGGGTGACTGCTGGATCTCCAAAGGGACAGGGGCGACTCTGAATGAAGTCAGCTGACCCCCGACATTAGGAACAGTCTAGGGGCCTCTCACCGCCCACCCCAATTTTCTGAAATGGCAGTCAAGTATATTTAAAAACAAAATGAAGTGCAGTTTGTTCTTCCCCCAAAAGAATGTTCCCAAGTGGGGGCACCTGGGTGGCTCAGTCGTTAAGCGTCTGCCTTCGGCTCAGGTCATGACCCCAGGGTCCTGGGATCGAGCCCCGCATCGGGCTTCCTGCTCGTGGGAAGCCTGCTTCTCCCTCTCCCACTCCCCCAGCTTGTGTTCCTTCTCTCGCTGTGTCTGTCTCTAAAAAATATTTAAAAAAAAAAAAAAAAAAAGAATGTTCCCAAGTGGCAAAAAGGCTAATTAGCAACAGCAGCGCCGTTTCTTCAAAACTGATGCAACTGACAGAGCAGCCCAACCTGCAGCGTGACAACTGTCTTACATAAAAGCACCACTGCCATAAAAACATTCCTGACAACCTAGAGGCCTCGTCTCAAGGGCCAACTATTTTGTATGTTTAACTAAGCTTCCAGACAAAATGTTTATCAAATGTCTTTACAAGTACCAACAACCCTATCATAAAGAATCTATCACAGAAAATGTCAAATTTTGGGAAAGAGAATTGTTTCCATTGTTATCCCAATGGCTAACGGTAAAATGATGACGTTCAAATGAACATCAAAAAGGATCATAAGCAAACATCCAAGTTAACAGCATGGGTTACGTTATGTTTTCTGTTTCCCATAATGCGATGATTAATCAATTTCAAGCATTTTTTTTTTTTTTTGGCCAAGACTGAAATCCTAGACCTCCAGCCAAACTGCAGAAAGCACACGGTGACTCTAAGTAGGGCGCGATGCACTCGCAATCCCAGGTCACCTTCCCTACAGGCACATCACTCGCTGCTGCTACGTGACGACCTCACACTTACAGAACACAAACCAACCGCTCACAAGCCATCGCACTCGGGGGCCTGCCCACAACGTCACTGTACCACAGCCAGAAGACCGCAAGATGAATTCTTCTGAAATGTGAGTGCGCCAGTAAACTTCACATCATCACCTGCTAAACATGGGCTGTAGACACATCTCAGTACATATTTTCTAGGGTTTACACCTTATTCTTATCCTCCCACAAGGTCAACAAAACTGAGCAGCCAAGCATGAGATCATTGTGTCAAGCTTGTGACAAGTGTGCCTTTATGTTTAGCCCCCCCCAGTCAGCACCCCGGCTTAGACATCTCTCCCTCCACAGCTGCTTTTCCTCAACCTCGGCTTCTTGCTGGCCACCTTGCTTTGCTGGTTGCTGTCAGCCTGTCCAGTGTCCCCCCTCTACCCAGGGCCGGCACAGCAGGCCCTCAAGATCTGGTACTTAGGATGGTCCAGCGACAAACGACCACCAACGTGCTGCTTTCCTGCTCCAACCCTAAGTGGATGTGTTACTAACAGGTGTGAAACTGCTGAACAATCTTCCCTGCTCTAGGCTCCACCTGTTCTCATCTGTAAAAGACTGGAGATGCAGCAAAGAATGTTTTAGCTGTTGGTGCTGTTACCCTGGTCTACCCAGTTTTGAATCCATGTTTGCACAAAAACTGACCCCCCTCCACCCATCCTCCTCACTTTAGTTCTGCCTCCTGAAGATAAAAAACAACGCAGTCCCTTAAAACCTAGGAAGGCAAATGTGTTCCTCTGTAGGCGCCTCTTCTGCATTCTCTGCCATTCTTAAAGTCATGATTTCTAATCCTTTCACCTTCTTAAATGGTTCCCAGTTTCCTTTCTTCAAGGATACCTAGAACCAAAATATCAAAAGGTGCAGGCAGAGAGGCTTCAGGGCATAACTGACTATCCCTCCCTAGTAAAGGACAAGAGACTTCCGGAAATGGGTCCAAGACCAGGGCATTAGGTTCGGCACTATGACTGGGCATACTCCTACAGCACAACCAGAAGCAGCCTGAGACTTGGTCCCATCTGAGAGAGGACATCCAATCTTGCCGCAAACACAGTGTGGCTGGGAGCCCACATGCTCTGGTCATGATTTGAGAGCCCTATCCCAAATTGGAGAACCATGGGACCTTAAGCTGATTGTTGCCCTCCCCTCACCCTAGCCCCTTCTTCAGCCCATGCTTTTCCCATCTGGAGTCTCAGCTGTTACTCATCATAACCAGAGCCCTTTATGTCCAAATCCTTACTGTCACTCACAAGCAAGGGCTGCCTGTTCTGGGTACTGTCTTCTCACCTGTGTTAAGTGTGGATGAAATCAAATGGCATTTAGAAAGCACCTGACAGAGAGCAGCTCAAGAGACTGACTCTCAACCTGGTTTCCTCATTTGCAGCCTCTGCTCATGTTCCCCAAATCACACTGCCTTAGGACTGAAAAGAGACTTGAAAACTCAGTTCAGCAATATGCAGAAGTCTGTCTTTAAAATTTGTTTTGAATGGCTACAATCAGAGAACTTCCAAAAATCAACATGCCCTTAACATCTAGATCGTTCTGAATAAAAAATAATTGGCTCCAAAGGGAAATCTCAATCTACAGTGTACAAATAACAGAAGCCTGTGTGGAAAACACTCCTAAAAAACCTAAAGAGCTCCCAGGGCTGGTATTTGAAACAATTTAGTCTCAAAAGATCAAAAATGAGCACCCCAGGGAACATTATGACTAAAAACGCCAACATTTATTACCATTTGTATTTGACTTGTCAGAAAATAGTCAAAGCTGATTTTCAATAGGGCAAAAATAAAAAAGGTTTCATTAACAAAACTACGCCCCAGGGGCGCCTGGGTGGCTCAGTTGGTTGGGCGACTGCCTTAGGCTCAGGTCGTGGTCCTGGAGTCTTGGGATCGAGTCCCGCATCGGGCTCCCTGCTCGGCAGGGAGTCTGCTTCTCCCTCTGATCCTCCCCCCTCTCATGTTCTCTCTGTCTCATTTTCTCTCTCAAATAAATAAATAAAATCTTTTAAAAAAATAAAAATAAAAAATAAAACTACCCCCCTGTGCAGGTTCAATTAACTGCATTCCTTTTGATATTTGTCTTCCTGTGTTTCACAAACATCCTCTGTAAGGCCCTGACGGTCATAAGGTCTCAGGTAGTACCAAAACCACCATATCAAGTTCCTAAAGATGCTTTTAAATGCTGTAAATAATCCAAATAGAGATAAAGCCACAAATAATTGTCAAAAGTGAAAATGACATGAGAACCTGTTCCATCTCAATAGCTATTTCAAAACTAAAGGAGGGTGAGATCCTCTTTTGCCCTAGCAGCGTGAAAAAATGAAAATAATGCTCAGACTGAGAAAACAGGAATTCTATAAATAGGTACTTTTCTGGAAGGCAGTCTGGCAAAATATATGAAAATGTAAAATATGCCTACCTTTTGACTCAGCAATTCTACCCCTAGGAATTCATCCAAGGAAACCATCAGAAAACTGTGCAAAAATATTTATATGGCACAAGGATGTTGACATTTTAAGAGTGAAAGATAAAAAACAGCCAAAATGTCTACTAGGCTGGGGTTGGCTACAAAATTAATTGCTGCACAGAATTCCTCTGGATTACTGTATCCTGATTTTGTAACCGCTGCCATTACTCAATACGAATAAATGTATTCAAATTCAATACGTCAAAATAAGAACTAAAATCTAACACTATGCGAAGAGAAATTACCAAACATTTTAATGTCCCTTCAGTTTAGGTACACACAGGACACACCCAGAAGGTGCCACGCCGGTCCTGTGAGGAACGGTCGTCGCCTCATTCTTCAACGTATTCTGTTTACAGAGAGATCTTTTTATAAACAAACACTATTTTCTAACAAAGGAAAACATCCCCCAGGTATAGGTATTTTAGCAATTGAAGACTTATGTCTACATTAATGTCACATTCACGATGTCAATAATACAGGCTACCCTAAACTTACCTCTTTTGCCTTCGTTCTGAGTCTTTTTGACTAAATCTGAAACACAGTAAAATGGGTACAAGCACACCTAAGCACTTTGACTTGCCGATTATTTGGAGGGGTTCCTCTGTGCCCCCATTTCCAAAGGAGACCCAGTGCTGTGCCGGCTACCGCTGCTGTGAGCCACACAAGGACATGTCGCCTGTAGTGCCCTCTCAGGGAAGTATCAGATGGGCAAGTTTCGGAACTGGCTTCACTGCAAAGCTGCTTCAAGTCAGAAACATTCTCTTTTGTCAGATTTCATCTCAACTCCGTTATGTCAGCCCGCCAGCCAGAACCAGCAGGAGGAGGCCGTCTCCAGATCACTGTCCTAACTGAGGACGTTAAACCGCATTTTCCTTGAGTAACTTTCCCGGAGTGTTAACCTTACGTTCTTTTCCTTACGTTTACTGGACTTTAAGTGACTGTAAACTTAATACTAGCACATTCCTCGTTTTAAAACAAGTTTGCGATTTTAAAGGTTTCCGTTTAAAAACAACCTTCACACTGAATCGTTAGGTTCAAAGCATCCCATCCTAACAAAAAATGGCATTAACTGAATACCGTGGGCAGCGTGGGGGTAGGTTAGGAAAAATCAGACTCCTAACTAACTAGCAGATCCTGGAACCCGGACACTTCTACCTTCGTTAAAAAAAGGAGAAGGGGGGGATGCCTGGGTGGCTCAGTCGTTAAGCGTCTGCCTTCGGCTCAGGTCATGATCTCGGGGTCCTGGGATTGAGGCCCGCTGTTGGCCTCCATGTTCAGCACAGGGTCTGCTTGTCCCTCTGCTCGTGCTCTCTCTCTCTCTCAAATAAGTAAAATCTTAATGGGGCGCCTGGGTGGCTCAGTCGGTTAAGCGTCTGCCTTCGGCTCAGGTCATGATCCCAGGGTCCTGGGATCGAGCCCCGCGTCGGGCTCCCTGCTCCTTGGGAGCCTGTTTCTCCCTCTGCCTCTCTCTCTCTATCTCTCATGAATAAATAAATAAAATCTTTTAAAAAAAAAAAGGAGAAGGGGCAGGAAATCCTGGGTTTTCCGAGTCACTGAGCAGAGTTCAAGTTGGAATGTGGTACCGAAGAGGAGCGGCGCCGTCGTCCTTTATGCCATGGGGAAACCTCGGCAAGAGAGGCAGTTTCGGCTCCGCTTTCCCGTCAGAGCTGACCTGTCTACCCAACTTCAACTGTGGCGCAAGCAGTCAATTCCACATTTTGCGAAGTGATTTTGAACGAGAAAACTTACCAAGCGGGGATAAACTTTTATTAAAAACACACAACGCCAGGGTCACAGAAAGACGTCAGGACTGACATACGAACCACACGGGCAAACCGAACTCACGCGTAGTCCGGAAGCCGGCGGCTGGAGGCTTTGGGGAGGAGGGCGTTTTTCTGCTCACGATTCCGTGTAGACAGGGACAAACACACAATCCACGGAGTTAACAACATCGGCCGTTCCGGTGTTTGGGGGCTTTTGGCTTTTTTAAGACCTGCCTTACCCCGAGGTTACGGAGTGCGGGTTTTCCAGCAGCCCGGAGACCGTCGTCGGACACGACCGCCTCGGGGACTCCTACCCCGGCCCCGGCACTCGGCGCCCCGGGTGGAGATGCCTCGGAAGGTCCGCTGTTTTCGGACGCACAGACATGCCAGCAAAGCGGAGGCAAACCCACCACGCCTTTGGGTTTATCGAGAGTTCTGAGCGACCGGGAACCGCCGGGCTCAAAACCTCAACTTTCCCGCGACGCTGAGAAACGTGTGGGGCGCCCCGCGGACGACCGAGCCTTGTGGACTCCGCGCTGCGCTCGGCCCCGGAACCAGCGAGCCCAGAGCCGGCGGCCGCCTCGCCCCGCCCCGCCCCGCCTGCCCGGCCGCCGGCATCGGGCCTAAGGGAGCGGGGAGCGGGGAGCGGGACGGCCGCCCAACACGGGCCCGGGCCGGGAAGCGCGGCCGGGCAGGACCGGGGGGAGGGCGCGGAGGGACGGCCGGCCGGCCGGCGTCCGACAGGGCGCGCCGGGCCAGGGCGGAGGCCCCAACTACCTGAGGATGTTGTGCGCCTCCATGCTCCGGTTCTGGTTGCTCGAGCACACCACCGCCACCCGCAGCGGCGACGACGGCATAGCGGCGGCCTCACCGACCGCGACGCAGCCGCTCCGGAACCCCCACCCAGCGGCGGCGCTTCCGCGCGAGCAATATGGCGGCCGCGGCGCCCGGAAGTCAGGACGCCCAGGCGGCGGCGGCGGCGACGTAGAGCGTCAGGACGCGAGGCGCAGGCGTGCACGCGGCGTCCTGGCGGCCTACCCGCGCAGGCGCACAGCGCCGGGCCACGGGAGGAGGCGGGAGGGAGGCCCCGCCCCCGGGCGCCGAGTCCCCGGTGCGCGCGCTGCTGCTCCGGGCGGGTGCGGCCGCCGCCCGAGCGCTTCTCGGGGGCCTCCCTCGGCCCGGAGCCCCGCGGTGGCATTACGTCACGGAACCCTGCCGCCGTCGCTGGGAGTGACGCGGAGGCGTCGCGCCGTCGCCCGTGACGCCTGGGCTGTGCGGCCGTCGTCCCCCAGAGGGACGCGCTGGGCGCCGCGCCCGCCGGGTCGGGAGCCGGGGCCGCCCGGGTGGCGCCGGGCTTCCGCTGCTGCGGCCCGGCCGTCTCGCCCCCCGAGGCCCCCTCTCCGCCCGCTCTCGGCCAGGCCCCGCGCCTCGTCTGCGACAGCCTCACCCGCCTCGCGTCCCCAGGCTCGCCCAAACGTCAGCGCCTCGCCCTCCTCAAAACCCTGCGAAGTTGAACGTTCAGGCGAAGCCGTGGAGGCTGTTGGAGAGAGAAGCGAAGGACCCCCGGTGGGAGAGCAAGCGGACGAGGGCGTCGGGTTGCTCTGGAGGCACGGGGGCGCGAGGTGAAGCGTCGTGCTGTGACCGCGAGCGAGCGAGCGCACCCGGCTTCGCGCTCCAGCCACGCCCAGCCGCCGCGGGGCGGCTGAGTGGGCAGTGGGTTGCTGTTTCCTAGGGGAGCGCGACAGAGGGGGACGGGAGGCCCCACCGGGGCTCAGAGCCGAGTACATGAGAAATCGGACGCGAGAGGATGGCGTCAGTGGAAAGGCGGGCTCGGAGACCGCACTGCGGTGGGAGAAGGCGGCGGCGCCGAGGCCGCGGAGGCGGCTGCTCCGGGCTAGGCGTGCCGATGGGCGCGAGGGCGGAGCAGCTCGCTGTGGGAGGACGTGCGAAGCGCAGAAGTCGGGCGGTGAGGGGCCAGCCGTACTGTGACTCAGGGTTCCTGCCATTGCTCCTGTCTTCGGGGAGAAAAGAGCTGAGAATGAGGCCCTCAGATTTTTTTTTTTTTTTAAGTAATCTCCGCACTCAACGGGAGGCTGGAAGTCACAGCCCCTGAGAACCAGAGTCGCATGCTCTTGCGACGGAGCCAGCCGGGCGCCCCTAGGCTGCCGGAATCTCGCAGGACTGCTGGACACGATTGGTGGGAGCGGGGTTGGGGTGAGGGGAGGACGGTACATGACTGCAACAAGAAAGCCTTTACTTGGAAGGACGCGGGGGTTCGAGGGTGGATCCGGAGGAATGAGGACACCTTCCCTGCCTGCTCTCTATTTGAATATATGCAGAACATAAGAGGAAAAAAAGACCCCAAAATGTTAATTTGGGGTGGCAGGTATTTACGGGTGGTAGGATTAAGGGTGCTTTGAATGTCCTTTATGTATTTTTTTAATTCCTTGACTTAGTTTTTTATGATGAACATTTTTTTTTTTCAAGAATTTTTTTACCCATTTGAGACAGAGGGACCATGAGCAGGTGGAGGGGCAGAGGGAGAGGGAGAAGCAGGCTCTTTGCTGAGCAGGGAGCTGGATGCTGGGCTCGATCCCAGGACCCTGAGATCATGAACGGAGCCGAAAGCTCACCCTTAGCCAACTGAGCCACCCAGGCACCCCTGAACATGTATTTTCTTTTACATTCACAACAAATACTAGAGCTATTCTCATTTTAAAAACAAACACCTTGGGCACCTGGGTGGCTCAGTCGTTAAGCGTCTGCCTTCCGCTCAGGTCATGATCCCAGGGTCCTGGGATCGAGCCCCGCATCAGGCTCCCTGCTCCGCGGGAAGCCTGCTTCTCCCTCTCCCACTCCCCCTGCTTGTGTTCCCTCTCTCGCTGTGTCTCTCTCTGTCAAATAAATAAAATCTTAAAAAAACAAAAAACACCTTGATGGCTTCCCCAGTGTGCTCAGAACATACTAACCTGAATTCAAAGGCATTGTGGTCCCAACAGTACCAAGCTCTCTTACCTCCTTCCTACTCCCTGTTTGGAACTTAATGGCCCAACAACTGAAAACTCCCTGTGTCATGCCTTTCTTACCTCTGCATATATCACCCCCCAAACTCAAGTCTTAGTCCAGGGGTTGAGATTCAGATAAATGTCACCAACTTGAAGAAGGTTTACTCTCTCTCCCTCTCTTCTCCCACTGGCCTTCCTGTGCTCCCAACACCACATTCAGCTAGTTCTTGTGACTCTGAACATTCTTTTTAGCCCTCTGTTCCTCTTATCACCACATTCACAGGCGCAGCTCTAAAGGCCTCAGGCCTCTGTTTCCGGATGAGATGGCTTTTTTGCTTTAGAGCTGTTGTCCCCGTGGAGGCACTTGCTTGTACAGCAGATGTTGCATGAATCAGTAGTGGTTCATTTTATTATGGAAAAGTATTCCATCGTATGTGTGGGCCTTTATTCCTCTGTTGACAGACATTTGGATTTCCACTTTTTAGCTGTTACACATACAGCTGCTTTGACCATCTATATGTGAGTCTTTGTATGGACAGCTTGTTTTATTTCTCCTGGGTTAATACCTAGGAGTAGGATGATGAGATCATGTTTGTGTGCATATTTAACTTTTGAAGAATCTGCCAAACGATTTTCAAAGTGGATGTGCTATTTTGCACACCAGCAGTTGCAGTTACCTTACCAACACTTGGTATGGTTAGTCTTTTTAGTTTTAGACATCCTAATAGCTGGTATCTTACGGTGTCTTAATGTTTTAATGTGTATTTACCTAATGACTAATGAAATTGAACATATTTTAATGTGCTTCTTGGCCATCTCTACATCTTTGGTGAAGTGCCTGAACCATTTATGTATTTATCATCATGTTGTTATTAAGGTTCAAGCTCTCTCTATATTTTGCATATATACACACACATATATACCAGATATGTAATTTACAAGTATCTTCTACCTCTCATTAATGTCTTTTTTTTTTTTAAGATTTTATTTATTTATTTGAGAGAGAGAGAGAAACAGCATGAGAGGGGAGAGGGTCAGAGGGAGAAGCAGGCTCCCCACTGAGCCAGGAGCCCGATGCGGGACTCGATCCCAGGACTCTGGGATCATGACCCAAGCCGAAGGCAGTCGCTCAACCAACTGAGCCACCCAGGCGCCCTAATGTCTTTTTATTTTAAGATTTTATTTATTTGAGAGAGTGAGAGAGCACGAACAGGGAGAGAGGGAGAAGCAGGCTCCCCGCTGAGCAGGGACCCCCCCCCCCCGATGCGGGGCTCCATCCTAGGAACCTGGGATCATGACCTGAGCCAAAGGCAGATGCTTAACCGACTGAGCCACCCAGGCGCCCCTCATCAATGTCTTTTGAAGGACAAAAGTTCTTAAGCTTGATACACTACATTAATCAATTTGTTTTATGATTTGTGCTGAAATATCTATATGAAAAATACACTGGGTGGAAATAATGGTAGATTAGACATTACGGAAGAGAAAGTTGGTGATATTGAAGATGTACAAAGAGAACCTATAAGCGGAACAGAAGAAAGGATAAAAACAAACAGCATCAGTGAACTGCACAGCAATATCAAACAGCTGATGACATGTGTTATTAGGCCCCAAGGAGCAGGTGTGCACTCTGGCTGCTTGTTCGAGGTGCTGCTCCTGGCCCTGCTTGAACTCTGGGAGTTTTCCCTCCAATCCTTTTTGTTGGTTCTTTTCTTGGCCTCATAATTCCCTCACACAAATGCTAGTTAGTACTAAGCTACACATCCATGTGTCCTCTTTATTCTTCGGTGTTTTGCGCTGTGAACTCGGCCACATTGGCCTCCTGGCCTCCCAGATCCATGCACTCAACTCACAGAGACCACTGGGCTCTGCCTGAGTTCTCCCTCCTTGCTGTGCATTCTGAACACCAGATGGAAAGCTGGAGCAGTCCTAGAACTCAACTCAGTTCCTTTTTCTCGGGGGTCATGGGCCTTCAGTGTTTAGAACTGTTGTTTCACATATTTTGTGTTTTTAGTTTTCAGGTGGAAAATAATTCTAGTTCCTGTTCCTTCATCTTGGCTGGAACCAGAAGTCTCATTAAATCCTTTTTTTTTTTTTTTAAAGATTTTATTTGAGGGGCGCCTGGGTGGCTCAGTCTTTAAGCATCTGCCTTCAGCTCAGGTCATGATCTCAGGGTCCTGGGATCGAGTCCCACAATGGGCTCCCTGCTCAGTGGGGAGTTTGCTTCTCCCTCTCTCTCTGCTGCTCCCCCTGCTTGTGCTCTTTCTGTCAAATAAATAAATAAAATCTTAAAAAAAAAAAAAAGGATTTTATTTGAGAGAGAAAAGGGGCAGAGGCAGAGTGAGAATCCCAAGCCGACCCCACGCTGAGTGCAGAACCTGCCACAGGGCTTGATCCCATGACCCTGAGATCACGACCCAAGCTGAAACCAAGAGTCAGTCGCTCAACCGACTGAGCCACCCAGGTGCCCCTCTTTAAGTCCATTTTTATTTATTTTTTTAAATTATTTTTTTAAAGATTTTATTCATTTATTTGACAGAGAGAGAGAGAACAAGTAGGCAGAGAGGCAGGCAGAGGGAGAGGGAGAAGAAGGCTTCCCGCTGAGCAGGGAGCCCGATGCGGGGCTGGATCCCAGGACCCCGGGATCATCACCTGAGCCGAAGGCAGCGGCTTAACCGACTGAGCCACCCAGGCGCTCCTTTAAGTCCATTTTTAAAAGCATAAAATGTGGAAACCCACCCTACAGATACTAACATATTAAAGTTATAATAATAAAGATAATATAGTGCCATTGTAGGAAAAAACAAACAGACCTACAGAATGCAATAGCCCATAAACAGACCCATGTAAATGTGGGAATGTGGTAAATGATATGGGGGCACCACATACTGGAAAAGAATGGATTGTTTTTGTACACTGGGTTAGGAAAATTGGCTCAGTTTACGGATACAAAAAGCTGAATCTCGACTTCACACCATATACAAAGTGACCTCTACATAGATTAAAGACATATATAAAAGGTAAAATCATAGATACAATTAAAAAAACATAGGAAAAAATATTTTTTTAAGTAAGCTCTACACCCAACAAGGGGCTTGAACTCATGACCCTGAGATCAAGAGTTGCATGCTCTACCAACTGAGCCAGCTGGGCGCCCCAGGAAAATATTTTTGTATTCTTTGTGTGTGCAAGGATAGCTTAAGACCAAAAAGATGCATACAACACATAGAAGAAAACGATAGGTCTCATGTCACCAAAATTACGGATTTCTTTTCAACCGAAGCTTAAGAGCAGCGGGAAACAGATTTTCCCTCAGAGCCCTCAGAAGGAACCAACCCTGCTGACCTTTCAATTTCAGACTTCCAGCCTCCAGAATTGTTAAAATGTCTGCTGTTTTTACCAAGTTTATGGTGATTTGTTACAGTAGCCAGCACAGATAAAGAAGAGTTTCATAATTTCAGAAACTCCTATTGGACAGCGCTAATTTAATTTAATTTTTTTTTTTTTTTTGAGAGGAGAGAGGGAGAGAGCATGAGGGTGGAGGGGCAGAGGGAGAGGGAGAAGCCGACCCCCCGCTGAGCAGGGAGCCCGACCGGGGCTCGATCCCAGGACCCTGAGATCATGACCTGAGCTGAAGGCAGAGGCTTAACCGACTGAGCCACCCAGGCACCCCTGGACAGTGCTGATTTCGAATATTTGTGGAACTCTTGAAAATCCAGAAGAAAAATTCATAGCAATGGAAAAATGTACAAAGAATAGGAATAAACAGTTCATTCAGGGGGAAATTTAAGTGTCTAATGAGAATAGTAAGTGGGGCACCTGGACGGCTCAATGTCAGACTCTTGGTTTCGGCTCAGGTCATGATTTTGTGGTCAGCTGTAGGATCAAGCCCCAACTCAGGCTCTGCACTCAGCAAGGAGTCTGCTTCAGATTCTTTCTCCCTCTCCTTCCCCCACCCCTCCCCGCTCACTCTCAAATAAATAAAATCTTAAAAAAAGAAAAAAGAATAGTAAGTGACTTGTGGCCTCTCCTGCATGAGAAGAAAGCAAATTCAAATACAACTGGGTCACTGCTAAACAGCTAGCAGACTGGCAAAAAACCCCACAAAAAACAAAACCTGATACTCAGTATTTGTGAGAAATTAGGGCAATAAAAACCCAAGTGCACTGCTGGTAGGAATGTTAGCTGCTTTAGTCATTCAGAACAAACTGACAATCTTGGTGAAATTAAGTATGCATACCCCTCAATTCTCACACACATCCCTGAAGAGCATGATTGAGGGTTTTCATGGAGAATCATGACTAGTACTGCAGCTACCTGTGTTCTTCCCAGGGGTGAGGACAAGCGAGTGGGGTGGGTGCATACACTAGAAATCCTATGCGACGGAGAGAAGCGATTAAATATTTGTGCTTTCTGCAACATGGATAAATCTCAGATGTGGTGTTGAGTAAAGACAATAAAGATCGCAGCAGAACTTTGAGGTAAGTTAAAAAAAACACAGATGTATCTGAGAACACATCAAAGTGGTTGCTAATGAGGGAAGAAGGGGATGGGCATGAATGAACTTGTGGGACTAGAATCCAAACTGAGCAGGATGGAGACAACAGGGCAAAGGACAAGGAAGTCCAGATAAAAGTGGATGAGGGGAAAGGCAGATCCCAGACACCGCGAGGCCACATGTTTAACGATGCAGGGAAAGGGCATCTGGGTGGCTCAGTCAGTTAAGTGTCTGCCATCAGCTCAGGTCATGACCTCAGGATCCTGGGATCAAGCCCCACATCGGGCTCCCTGCGTGGTAGGGAGTTTGCTTCTCCCTCTCCCTCTGCCCCTCCCCACAGCTTGTGCTTTCTCTCTCTCCTCTCTCTCTCAAATAAATAAAATCTTTTTTAAAAAATGATGTAAGAAAATCATTATGGTTTGAAGCCAACTGCCAATAAGGAATTCTTGAGACGTCTTTGGTGCAAAAAGGTGATTTTATTAAAGTACGGGGACAGGACCCGTGGGCAGGAAGAGCTGCAGTGGGGTCATGAGGAGTGGCCCATTATATACTTTCAAGTTGGGAGGGGGTTAGGGATAGAGTAAGTCTCTAAGGAATTTTGGAAGCAAGTTTTCCAGGATCCTGAGGGGCCTAGCTGTTGTTGGGAAAGATCATTTATTACTATCTAATAAAACCTGAGTCATGAGACCCTTCAGATGTATATCAGTGGGTCACATGCTTGGGAGATGATTGCCAACATGTATCTTGGGGGGTAGAGATAAAGGAAGTTTCAAAAGGAATTTCTTTCTTTTTTTTAAGGTTTTATTTATTTGACAGAGAGACACAGCGAGAGAGGGAACACAAGCAGGGGGAGTGGGAGAGGGAGAAGCAGGTTTCCCGCCAAGCAGGGAGCCCAACAAGGGGCTCGATCCCAGGACCCTGGGATCATGACCTGAGCTGAAGGCAGATGCTTAACAACTGAGCCACCCAGGCGTCCCTCCAAAGGAATTTCTATATGTTAAAGTAGATTTACAGGGTCCTGGGGGTCGGCCTAAGACCGCCTTTTGCCCTTAGCAAAGTACCAACATTGAGGCAGCTGAGTTCCTAAAGGAAGGTCACTCTGCCTGTTTCAAGGACTTGTCGATGGGCTGTTAACGGGCTGTAGGTAGTAGGAAATTTAATAATTTTTCTTCTGCCTTTGTTTCCCACATCATTTAACAGTGTTAACAGAGTTGGGAAGTCAGGGAAGCTATCTCGGCCCACCCACTCCTCACCTAAGAGCCTAGGGAAACCCGTCTCTGTTACACATGACCAAAAGAACAGAGTGGCAGTTGAATCCCACGCAGACTTACGGAGAGAAAAGCATAGTAACATCCCTACAGATAAAAGAGTCATGGCAGAAATCCATGCCCAGAAACAGATAAAAACCGTAACCACCTTTTATCAAAGCTAAACAGGAAATGGCCGCAGTTAGGAAAGAAATGGATGCACCAGAGGTGTGGCAAGGCTGGGAGGCTGGGGGTGTCAGGGGCCCAGCCTCTCTCTAGACCCAGGTTGAAGTGGCTAAAACTCCGGTCCCCCAGGCCAGTGTCCTTGGCAGCTCCTGGCTGTCCCTGAATGCCAGATCCAACAGCCCTAACACCCAATCCTGAGATGAGCAGGGAAATGCCAGCTCTACAACCTGGTCCTCAAGAAACTTTTCCTCTCTTTGCCTTTGATCCTGTCTGCCCCCTTTTGTTGTCCTCCCCCACCCCACTCCAGCTTAGCAGCCTCCGAGAGCGGGAGGTCTTCCCAAGGGCCAGCACTGAGGAAGCCCGAGGCCTGAATGGCCTCCCAGCGCAGGAGGACCTGGGCTCACCCTCAGTGACCAGGGGAGCAAGCAGTTGCCACAGGCTGTGGGGAGGGGTCTAGGTGGGCCGGTCAGCATCCCGCAGTCACTGCTGGGGCCCAGAGCCGGCCACACAGGGCATTCAGCATGAGTTCGTACAGGCTGTGAATGAGCTTTGGGGAGAAAGCAGGGAATCAGTTCTGTTTTGTACACAGAAGCCATCATAATGAGAATTTCAAGAAAGGCCACATGTCTAGATTTTGCGTAGGGTTAGGCTGGGGATGTGGCTCTGGGGGTCTCGGCCCAGAGGTTACTTCCAGTGGTGGCATGGACAGTAGTAACGATGGCTGTGTTGTACTTATCTCTACCTGCCTGACCTCATGTAAGCTTTGCAACAAGCCTGTGCATTCGGTTCCATCACTGTTACTTTTTTACGGGTGAATAAACAGGCTTTCAAAGGCCGCATGGCTCTTCAAAGGCAGAGCGGGGCTGAGAGCCCCGGAAACCCGTCAGTGTTTCAGGATCAGACCAGTGGTTTCTGTTCCACGTCAGAAAATTGTAAGCTGAAGTATCTTCGGGCACCAAGGAGAAAGGCAAAGTCTCGACCAACAACTGAGGCATCTAGAGCCCAGCTGCAGGGCACAGGGAGGCCATGAAGATGCTCCAGGAGAGTGGTGTGTCCATCCACTGGCCACACAGAGCCGAGACCATGATGAGAAGAGAAAGGGAGAGAAGGGGGCAGAAGAGGGAGGCTCCTCCAGAAGGTGGTAGGGATGGAGAAGGTCCACTGGACAGGTACACAGTCAGTCTTTCAGGTGGACTGGGTGGGCTCGGTGGGCTAAAAGCCTGGGCATCCCCAGCACCCCTGGGAGAATGGTGGTCCACGGGGGGAAGGAGCAGCTTCTGAGGATGGCAGTGAGCTCAAAAGCAGACGTGCTCGGCCTGGGTACCAGCTCCAGGGCATCTCCCAAGCCCAGGCTCACTTACTGGACCATGCTGGGGCAGGGCTGCTCAGCTCTACCTCTGCAAACCCAAAGCTGGACTCAAGTCCTTCAAGAAGCCCCTGGAATGAAACCCTATGGAGCAGAAAGGCTGCAAGTCCATGCTGACCAGCCCTGCAGAGCAGCTGACGGGACAGGCTTGTGGCTCCAGCTGGTCTGAGCACAAGCCCACAAAGAGACCCCAAACCTGGTGGGGGGCCAGGGGAGGGCAAGAAAGAGATGAGATCAGGCCTCACAGAACCTCACAGTGGCCCCAGTCCTGGAACCTAGCTGCACCCAGGAGCTGAGACGCCTGGGTTTCTCAGGCCAGGGCTGCCAAGGGCTCCCACTTCTATCTGTGGAGGACACCCCACGTGCACGACAGGTCAAGAGGGGTTGCAGCAGGCATAGTGCCCCTAGGAAGCCAGAGTGAAGAACCCCTCCCACTTCTGCCCTGCTGTCTAGACACACTGCGGCGCCCCACCCCCTCCAAAGGGATGAGTCACTCCTCAGAGCCTGGCCCGCCCCAGCTGTTTTTGATCCTCAGGGTCACAGCCAGCTCCAGGATCTCAAGGACAGCCAAGGAGGGTGAGGGCTTTTGGGAGGGTGGGTGGTGGCCGAGTGCACACCCCACAGGGGCCCGGGGTCCGCCTTCTCCCTAGCTCTAGCACTGCACGGGGAGGCCCAGGCCGGGGAGGGGACCCACCTGGAGCTGCCTAATTACCGCATGTCACAGCTCAACTGGGTCACCCAGGAGACTGAGCTATTTCTAACTGCAGCAAACACCGTCCCCACAGCCCCTACCCAACGCAGCAGGCCCAGGAAAGATGCTTTCTCAAGGTCTGAGGGTGGACAGAATTGCCTGTCCCTCTGCCTGAAACAGGGAAAAAGGGGCCCACTTCGCCCCCCTCACCCTGTGCTCTTCCCTCCCCTCTCCCCAGTAAGCACACAAGACAGTGGTTTTGGTCTAAAATGATGGACATTTAGACATTGACGCCAGGCTCCTGCCTGACCAGCGCCGTGCTGGGGCAGGCCAAGCAAAGACAGAGAAGTAGGGAGCGGGCACTGTGGGGGCACCAGCCAGGACCTGGGGTCGCTGGTGGCCGCCGGGAGGTGGGGTGGGGAGGGGTTAGCCACAGAGACTCCACAAGTGCCAGGTCCAGGATGGTCAGTCAGGGACTCACGGAGAGCCGAGTGCGCCTTACCCCTCCTGGTGATGCCAGGTGCCCGGCTCAGGAAGCAACCCTGGCCAGGGTGCTCAGGTCTTCCTGGGAAGGGACAAAGCCAGCCTTCAGTCCAGTGAGTAGCCGCATCACCAGCCAGATCCTGGGCTCCTGGCTGCCAACGCGAGTAAGGGGTGGGATGGTGCTGTCCATCGTGCTGTGGTTGAGGCTTGGGATCCAGGCCACAGCGGCAAGGTATGCTGGGCAACGCTGGCCTCAACCCTTCTGTTCTCTGGATACAACACTGTTGTCTGAGACGAGCCCTCTCCTCCCAGCCACTTGCCCGCACTCACCATGGAAAACCCTCATCAGAAGCAGCACCCACAAAAGAAAATGAGAGGCAGACCCGGATAACTGCCAGCTTCCCCCAAGATCAGGGGACACTCGCCCCGGGACGTGACGATCGGAGGCTGGGTCCACCCGCCACGCCACATCATGGTTTGCAGCATGTCAGACGCCTAAGCAGGGAAACACCACCAGACGCTGCTTACCCACACTTGAGGCTCCTGCAAAGCTTGAAGGGGGGTTTCCCAGGAGGCTCTGGCCGGAAGCACACACTCTGGCCCGGAAGCCAGCCAGTGCCAGGGCCACAGACCCCCTCGGACAGCACTGGACGGGTGGCTGGCTCTAGCAGTGGGCCCAAGACACTAAGGCACGACGCTAATCTAAGCCCACTGGGGTGAGGTGGGGAGAGGACCGGCTCCAAGGCGCCTCCTCGAGTCGGCAGAGCACACGGTGACCAAGCAATGACGACAGCCTGTTTTTTCCAACGTGGCACAGGCTGGACGTGGAGGGCGACGACCCGGGGATGCCAGTGGCTCTTGCCAGAAGGGGCTGTATGTCCTGGCGGCCCCTGGAAAGGCCTCTGGAAAGCAGGGAGAGCCCCGGACGAGGCTGGCACCCCTGCGCAGGCCCAAGGGCCAGTCCCGAGCTGGAGTCTGGGAGGCGGATGCCGGGCTAGGAAGGTCGTGCAGTGACTCCAAGGCCCTGGCGGGCCGGGGCCCTACCGGTCTCCAGCAGGCCCCGCGCGGAGATCCTAAGGAGGGAGCAGGAGCAACGAGTGGGGAGCGGGCGCCGATCCCCGGCAGGCAGAGCCCCGGTGGGCCGGCCGCCTGGCGCTTCAGGGCTGCCTGCGCAGGCCCGGGCGCCCGAAAGCCGGGTGCATGAGGTTCTCGGTGATGTAGGCCACGAGCAGGCAGATGACCACCAGCATGACGCAGATGGAGCCGCCCACCGCCGTCATGGCCACCACGATCTCCCGCATGCCGGCGGGCTCGGCAGCGAACTCCACGCACTCGGCGGGCCCCGCGGGCTCCGGGGCGGCGGCGGCGGCGGCGGGCTCGGCGCGCAACGGCAGCGGCAGCGGCTGCAGGCACAGGCGGTAGCGCACGCCGTCGTGCACGTCGGGCAGCAGGTAGTCGCGGCAGGAGGCGCCGAGCAGCACGCGCTCGCACGGGAAGCGCGTGTAGGCGCCGCGCCACGAGCAGTTGAGCGCGAAGGCGCGCACGCGGCGCGCCTCGGCCGGCGCCAGGCGCCACTGCACCAGCACGCTGCGGTTGCGCAGGACGCTGGCGCGCAGCGAGCGGCCGGCAGAGGCGTGCGCCGCGCAGCCGGGCGCCTGGCAGCGGAAGCCGCGCGCGGGGCTGCGGAAGCAGAGGCGGCCGCCGCCCGCCTCGGGGCCCTCGGGCAGCACCTTGTAGGGGCACCAGGGCGCGTCGGCCGCCGGCTCCCAGCCCGGCGGCGTCGGGGCGGCGGCGCAGGCGGCCAGCAGCAGCAGCAGCGGCGGGGCGCGCATCCTGCGGCTGGGCGGCGCGGCGGGGCGCGGGCTCGC
>NW_023270447.1:93440323-93471604 GCF_011800145.1 Mirounga leonina | reverse complement strand
GGCGGAGGGGGCGGGGCCGCCGCGTGCCCCGCCCCCCTTAACCCTCGCCGGCCCGCGGGCCCGGGAGGGCGGATCGCGAAGGGGAGGGGGCGCGGCACTGCAGTCCCCGCGCGCGCGGTCCACGCCGCCTGTCCCTTCTTTTGTCGCCGAGTGGGCGGATTCCCGCCCCTTCCTCGCCCCCGCCGGGCCTTTCCTGAGGCTTTCCGGGGGACCGAGGCCCCAGTCGTGGCCCCCGAGGGCAGTCCCTCGACTGCCCTTGGCCGTGGCTCCCGACAGGGAGGGGAGACAGCGGCCTGGAGCGCGCAGGACTCCGGGTCACTGTGTCCCGGGCCGCGCCCTCCCAGATCCGCGGTGGGGACCCAAAGTAAGGGTCGGTCTGCCCTGACGAGGAGAGGGCGAGGACGGAAACTTTCCTTCGCCGGTTTAGAGACGGACAGCGCCCACATGGGAGGGGCGCCGGAGAGAGGAGGATTCCTTTGGTGAAAACCTGAATCGCTCTTCTCGTCCAAGAGCATCCTCTGCTCCAATCAGCCCTTTACTCCTCTCTTCCCTGCACAGATAACGCCCTGGGCTAGCCCTCCCGATATCCCGCGAAGGGGGTCAGGGCGGGACAAAAGGAACAGTCTCCCACAAGTTCACGTGGTGCACCGACCGGGGAAGGAGGGACACACACCCTCTCCTACTCTTGTCTTCAGGACCTGCCCAAGACCGCCCCGTTCCTCAGTACCACCCCTGCCTAGAGCACCGGGCTCTCAGGACACCCCTCCAGGGCCAGGGGTCCGCCTGACCCGACTGGACTTGATGCAGAAACATCTCAGGTGCAGGGGGCTTGTCTCTGGCTGAGGGGGGCCACTCTGTGCCCTGGGCAGGGAGGTGAAGAGTGGTCCCCGGCAGCTGTCCTGTGGGCCCTGGGTTCCCTGTAGCTCCTCCCAGGTGCGGTTTTCACTGGGGGGTGGGGGGGGGGGGGGGGGGGGACGCGGGGTGGAAAGGACCGGGATTATGTAGCCTGCACAGATCGTTGAGTCCACACCCACGTCCAGCCTTACTAATTCCTGGTCATCCCCAAAAATTCTGGATCAGGTCAGCACCAGATCTCAAGGCCTCTACCGAAGCTGGAGGCTGAGGGTCAGAAGCCCTTTACCCAGGCCCAGCATGCCTCATTACGGCCTAGAGGACCCTGACCCCAACACCCTTCAGTGTTGGGACCCTTCAGCTAGCTGGGACCCTGAATGGGGGTCTCTGCAGGCCTCTGTATCTAGTGGGGAAGGGTTGGGGGTAAAGATTTGGGGAGGGGCACTCCCTGACCCTGGCTTCTACCCCACTCTCAGGCCCAGAGATCCCTGGGCTTAGACTCCTGCCCCAGCTTGGTGGGGGGACTCAAGAGCTTCCATAGGGAAGCAAAAAGTGATGGTGATCTAGGGACCCCCATGTCCCTACCCTGAGCTCCCTGGACCTCAGTTTCCAGTGGGAGCCTGAAGCAACTGCATCCGCCCCAGGTGACAGGATCGGGGAGAGGGGAGGCCCCATAGTCTCCAGTGGCCCAAATTACTACTATGGCATCTCTGGACCGGAGGAACCCTGGGTGGTCAGTCTGGCAGCCCACTCCAGAGAGAAGAGCCAGGCAGAAACAGGAGGGCTGTTCAGGGTTTTGCAAAGCTGGCGAAGTAGAGATCCACTTAAATCCAGCCTGATGCCTCCCTGGGGAATCTGGTGCCCATACCCTGAGCCTGTTCTGAGGCTGGGGCTCACCAGTGCGGAGCTTTTCCTGGTCAGGGCAACTCCTGGCCGGGTGGAAGGCCTTACCATGAGGCTGAGGGCTCTGCTGTCCGTACCCCCCCCAACCCGTCGTGGGCATTTGCTCTGTCCAGGGCATCTTGCCTACTGGGGGCACAGAGCAGGTGACAGTGGGGAGAGAGCTGTGCCCAGGTGTCCCTGTGCCGGTTCTGTGGGGCTGCAGCAGGACTGGGGAGAAGAAAGCCTTTCTTCCCACATGAGGGTTCTGGGCTAATGAAGCAAAGGAACTGTTCTCAGAGACCATGAAGGACTCCCCCACCCTTTACCCCACATCAGCCTCCATACCTGTCCCGACAGCTGTCCCTGCCGACGGCCAGTAGGGATACCTTCTCTAGTCCTACTGAGGCCTGGTCCCAGCGCTTGGCTCTTTGAGGGCCTGGAACCCGCATGCCACCAGCCACAGCCCGAAGGGAACGTGGGAGGATTGGCACCCTTTCATCTGGGGTCACAGAGACAGTCCTTCTCTGATCCTGGATCCAAGTCCTGAGAGCCTCCAGCGAGAGCCCCTTCAGCAACCCCCTGCCCAGAAATATAAGGGCTAGTGGGGATTACAGGAGCATCTGAGCCTGTTGTAATCTCTGCTCTGTTAAGGGGAGGGGAGGAGGAGGTTGAGGGTCAGCTTCCCCAGGTAGCTGAGTGTCGCGCTGGTGGCCTCCCTCCCACCAGAAAGGGCATGTGGGCAGGACTGCAAAGATGAGGGCCCCCTGCACACCACTCAGCATGGACCGCCTCCCCCGTGCAGAGAATGTGTGGTGCACTGTTCCAAGTTCACACGCGCACCAGCAGCTTTTCCTTCATCCGCCTCCTTCAGGACCCCAGAGGCGAGGTGGAGGTGGGCTGGAAGAGGTGGCCCCCCCACTTCTGCCTGGAGTCACCTTCCTGGGCAGTCCCACTGGAAACCAGAGGCGGGAGCCTGGGTTGTGCCGCACGGCTGGTGGCTGAGTGCTGGGGTTCCGCCAGGCTGGCGTAAGAGAGGGAAGGCGCAGCCTACCCGCCAAAGCTGACCCCAGGGTCCTCCCGCAGCATCATGGCCAGGGTGGTGCCCACTTGCCCCGCAACCATTCCAACTTCCAGTAGCAGTGACCCCCGTTTCTGGGAACCTCCTTTCTCCATCCTCAGTCCATGGGGGGTTGGGTGGGGCTCACCCACCCTTGCCCAGGGGTCGGTGGGGCCCCCAGGTCTTGGCCAGTGAGACCATTTGGTTCCTTGGCCTTGAGCCTTTGCTGAAGCTCACAGGGAAGAGGATTTCCCTGCTGGAGGGGTGGACTGCTTGCTGTTGCCTAAAGATGTTGTGTGGGAAGAGCTGGTCTGAGAATGAAGCCAACCCCTGAGAGGGGCAAGGAACCCGGCCAGAGTGTTTGCTCCAAATGTCTGGATCCAGCCTCGCCTGAAGCAAAGAATCCCCTGAACTTCAAAGTCACCAGAGCCAGGAAAACTTCTTTTGTGTAAACGTTGAAACACCAGCTTTCCAACTGTGGAAAGTCAGAGTCCCACTGGACACATGACCTACAGGCCCTAAGTAGGCACCACCAACCTTACCCACTTCTCCCACTCCTGCACCCTGACCCCTTCTCTTTCCTAGAACCCCCAGGTCACTCTCTCAGCCTGATGGGCCCTCCCTGCAGATCTAAGCATCTTCCCCCAAACCCACCCCCACACTGTGGCTGGGCTGGGGGGCGGGTCGGCTTGTCCCTCTCCTTCTGCCCCTCCCGTGCTCACTCCCTCAGTCTATCTCTCTGCCTCTCGCTTGTTCTCTCTCAAATAAAATCTTTAAAAAAAATCCATTCACTTTTTCACTTACAGTTTTTTTTTAAATGACACTTCATACCATGAATATAAATAGAAGATGTCAGAAAAATAAATAGCAGACAGTCATCTTGTCTGGCTTGGATGCACCAGACTGACCTTAAAAAGGGTGTCCCCAGGGGGTGCCTGGCTGTCCCAGTTGGTTAAGCATCGACTCTTGGTTTTGGCTCAGGGTCCTGATCTCAGGGTGGTGGAATCAAGTCCCACTTCAGGCTCCCCATTCAGTGCAGAGTCTGCTTGGGACTCTTTCTCCCTCTCCCTCTGTCCCTCCCTGTGCTCGCTTGCTCGCTCTCTCAAATAAATAAAAAAATTTTTTTTAAGATTTTATTTATTTATTTGACAGAGACATTGAGAGAGGGAACACAAGCAGGGGGAGTGGGAGAAGGAGAAGCAGGCTTCCCGCTGAGCAGGGAGCCCCATGTGGGGCTTAATCCCAGGACCCTAGGACCACAACCCAAGCCAAAGGCAGATGCTTAACTGACTGAACCACCCATGCACCCCTAAATAAATCTTTAAAAAGGGGTGTCCCCACCCCCATCTCTGCACCCCCAGTGCTGCCCATCCCTTTGCTGCATGCAGCCTGAGAGCCTCCCAGGCCTGTCCCATAGCCTGCTGGGCCATGGCCACCCATAGGATCTCTTTACTTGCCACTCCTACCTGGGGAGGGAGCCTCCAGGTGAACCCACCCAGGTCACATCCTGGCTGCCCGGGGTTGGTGTCTGTCTGAGCTCCTGTGCAGAGTGGGGGCCCAGCCCTCATGGTCCCCTGCCCAAACTCCAGGGCCTGTCAGAAATGCTTCTGCCCATTGGGACAGCCAGACCAGCCTGAAGTAACAACTTCCAGGGACCAACCCCCCCCCCCGGGGGGTGGGGCTTGCAGACAAGGCCTTCACCCTGGCCACGGGCCTCCCTGAGGCCAGCATTGGGCCTGCTGGGACGGGGAGCACGGAGACATGGGGACCCGGGCTGGCTGCTCTTCAGGCTCTGGGAGGGCAGCGGCTGCCCATGTCCACGGCCCCCACAGCCCTCTGGGCCTCCCGGGCACAGCAGTTTTGGTGTGTGGCACATACCATCCTCGGGACTCTGAGGACCACCATCCCACTCCCTTTTTCCAGCGGCAGGGACATCTTTCTCTTCTGGAGAAGCATGGCCCTGAGAGCTAACCTCTAGTCAAAGCCCAAGCACCAGGGCGGGACAGTGACCTTGGCGAGGCGAGAGGTGGGCCCTGCCTCCCTGGGGAGGGCCCTGGACCCGAGTCAGGGCAGAGGGGCCTTTGGTGGGAGCCATACTCCATTCGGGCTCCCAGAACTCGGCAAAGCCTTCACCTCAAGGGGACAGCAAGTCCCAGTTCCTCTCTGTGAGGTGGCCTCCCTCCACAAGAGCGGACAGTGGCCCAGTTACCCTGCACGTGCCTCGGCCACCACTGGAGACCACGCTGTGGCCTGGGCATCTATGTAGCCTGAGCTAGGGGAGGGGATGGTCTACACGGCTCTCCCAATGTCCTGTCCCCGGCAGGCATCCACAGGGGGCATCAACATGTGTGACAGGTGAACTTGGGAGAGGTGCCCCACAGACCTCAGGCCCAGGGCATGGTGGCCTCTAGTGGCCAACAGGGGCGGGGGGCGGTGTGCAGAGAGAACACTTTCTGAGCGGCTGTTCACGTCCCTGGATGCCAGGGCCCCAGGGCCAGTCCTCAGTGCCAGGGCCACCTCCGGGCCTGAGGCACGACTATTTACAGCAACAATAGGTGCCCTGGCGCCTGATGATGCTCTGAGGTTGTGCGTGCGAGCCTCTGCCCACCTCGCCCATCACCTTTGCTTCTGCATGGGAGGAAGCTGGTGCAGAGGGTGACCACTCTTGCCGCCGTCCCTGATGGGTGGGGGCACACCAGCACCCCAGCCTGGACATAGCTGCTTCTGTGCTCCTCGTGGACAGAGATGTGCTGGGCGTTTGCAAGCACCTCTCCAGGGCCATATGTGCAGCTGGCTGGCATCCGCTGTCCTCACCACCACCTAGTCCTGTTTTGTCACTTGTAGGGCAATTCCCCACTTCCAGGGTCCCTGTGGTCTGCCCAGCCCTGAACTCTGGGGTTTTGGGCAGCTGCTTCGGGTTCCCAGAGACTTCGTGAGACATGGGCAGGTGGGAGCATAGCACTTTGTGGAGCTTTAGGGGAGGAGTGCATGCCTGAGGCTCCCAAGACATGCAGGAGTGTGAACCTTGCCTGTGACCCCAACCCCTTACTCCCGAGTGCAGGCAGCCAAGAACCAGCAGTGTGAGGGGGCAGCAACTGGGTCCAAAGGGCCACCTGACCACCAGCTGGGCAAGCAGGCAGGTGCCCTCCAGTGCAGAAGGGAAACTGAGGCTCGGAGCGTCCGTGAGGCTGGAACGAGGGGCCAAGTCCCACCCAGGACCACGTGGAGGGAGTCAGGAGGTGCAGGGACCTACGAGGCTCCCTGGCAATTCCCTCCTGTGGCTCTCTACCTTCCAGCCCACCTTCCAGCACAGATTAGGACAGGCCTTGGCAAGATGGCTGCTTTTGCCTCAAATGCCTGAAATTGAGCAAAAAGAGTGTGGTGAGCAGAGTATGATCTGTGTGTGTTGTTTCCAAGGATCAGGAAGAAGGCACATGCAGAGGTTACCCGGGTTCCATTTGGTTCATTTCTGCTCTTTTTTTTCTCCTTCATATAGGATTTTGTTTAAGTCGAAGTGTAGCCGACGCACAATGTTACGTTAGGTCCAGGGGTACAATGTAATGATCTGACAAGTCTGTAGTTATCCTGTGCCCCCACAAATGTAGCTACCATCTGTCACAGTTGTTTCTGCTCTTATACAAAGACCCTTATGGAGCCAGTGGTGGCCCAGGACATCAGGAAGACAGGACAAGGGGTCAGGGCTCAGCGGCTCGGCTGGCCCTGACCAGCCCAGCCCCTCGCTGTCCCATCTTAGGCCCCTCTACTGACTTAAGTCTACTTAGCTTCTCTAGGAAATTGTCCGTTTTCTTTTAAAACGTTTTGGCATAAAAATGTCTACAGTGTTTTCGTTCCGGCTGCGTGTGTAATTGTACGCTCGTTTCCAGTCCTAAATGTGGCAGAAAACCATTGCGTGCCCTGTTCTTGCCAAGAAAGTTCTACTCTGCCCTTTAGTGCCCTTTGGTAAGTTTGAGCTCTGCAGGCCAGTCTTTCTGGAGGTTTGCTGGGGGAGTTCCTGCCTCCGGCCTCACTTCATTCCCAGCTGCTGGAGGAGAGGGGTCTCGGGGGACGAGCAGGGGAGACCTCACCGGCCCTGCTCTCTCCGGGTACTGGGAACGTTCGGAGTCTCTCCTCCCGCGTCGTGTAGAGACGGGAGAAGCCTCTCCTGTTTTCCTTCTGATGCTATAAATCTGCTCTTGATCATGCTCTCTGCACAAAGGCACGCTCTCCAGCACCTGGACTTCTAAGAGCGTGACCTGTCACCCCCAAATCCAACATTCTGGTTGGACCTGTCTTGAGTGACGTCATGCCGTGACACCACTATCTACATTGACGTGTCTTTTCTGAAGGGCGTCTGAGCCATTTCCCTGTGAAGCCAGAAGAAGGCTCTGGAACCTCCCTCTTCCCCCTTTCTGCAAAAAGTTAGGCTGAATCTCATAATTTTGTTGGTTTCACTACTTGAAGAGTCGGAAGTCTCTTTTTTCTCCAGCGCGTCCTCCTCAGCATGCCCCCCCCCCAGGGACACGTCTAGGTCGGGGGGCACAGGCAGACCGCCTGTTGCAGCCGCAGCTCCCCTGCAAAGCGGCAGTCTTCCCAGCCCGACGTGGCCACGCAAGCCCGCGTGCTGGAGGCTAAACAAGCAGGATCACTCGCTTGTCCCCGCCGTGCACGCAAGCGGGCCCTGCCGGCCCGGAGATGGGCGAGGAGGCAGAATCCCTCCGCGATGCCGAGCCCGCTCGCCGGGGCTCGGCCCCCCGCCTGGCCCACTGCGGACCGTGGCCGCCCGTGGGAGCCGATGCTCCCCGGCCTCTGCCGGCCCCTCGCCCCTCGGGGTCAGCCCGCCTCCTCCGGCCCCAGTTGTGCGGCTCTGCGGGGGCACCGGGGTTACCGCTTCCCTCCGTGCAACTCTCAGCTCAGCCAGGCGTGTGAAATGACGCTCTCTGTAGGCTACACAGGGTTTCCACCGTCTCGTTGAGGTCGTTCAAGTGATTGAATCCGCCTTGTTGCTGAAAATGGGACTCTTCTTTCTCAGTCGTTAGTTCATTTCATCATTTTTTTTTCAGAGGCAAGACCTGGGTCACCAGTACGACGTCATAAAAATACATTTGGGGGGCGCCTGGGTGGCTCAGTCGTTAAGCGTCTGCCTGCGGCTCAGGTCATGGTCCCAGGTCCCGGGATCGAGGCCCGCGTCGGGCTCCCCCTGCTCTTCGGGGAGCCTGCTTCTCCCTCTCCCTCCGTCTGCCACCTCCCCTGCTTGTGCGCTCTCTCTGTCAAATAAATAAAATCTTTTTTTTAATTTATTTGAGAGAGAGAATGAGAGAGAGCACATGAGAGGGGGGAGGGTGAGAGGGAGAAGCAGACTCCCCGCCGAGCAGGGAGCCCGATGCGGGACTCGATCCAGGGACTCCAGGATCACGACCTGAGCCGAAGGCAGTCGCTTAACCGACTGAGCCACCCAGGCGCCCAAATAAATAAAATCTTAAAATAAAAATAAAAATAAAGGAATACGTTTGGGGAATCCTGTCCTACGGCCCAGACAGCGACCGTGGTCAGCAAATGTGTGCTTCCTTCCAGAGGCGGTTGCGTCCCTGCAGGTAAGGGTGCGCAGGCCCCCTCTCGCCCGTGTTTACAGCCGGAGCATACTAAATGCTCTCCCCTCTTGCCTTTGTTCCTTGACGATATGCCTTCGGGTGCCCGTGGCAGCTCTGTGGCAGCACCCTGTGGCTGGCAAGCTTCGCTTTCCGCCTTTCGCTGCTGTACACACCGCTGCGCACGCTGCTCGGGGACAGACGCTGCGCGCACCTGCGCGCGGGAGCCCTGCCACCTGTGAACGAACGGCTTCGGGGGTCCCGAGCCGCGCTTCACGTCGCCTCCGGGAGGGGGCGCAGCACCGGGCTGCGGGACGGCCGCATCGCCACCTGCTGGCCGCGCGGGACACTGCAAGGGGCCGGCCCTCGGGGCGCCGCAGCGGCCAGGGTCAGCGGCCGGTGCGCGCACGGGCCTCTCCCCTTCGGGAAGTGTCTTGGAGGGGTTCTTGCCTTTAAAAAACTACATGAACTTTCACTTTAAGAAGAAAAAACACTTTTTTTTCCTGTCCTTTTTGTGTCCTTGGCCCGTTTCCTTTCCCTTACCAATAATTTGTGTTGCCCCCGCGTTTTATCTGTACTGTAAGTTGCAAATAGCTCTCGGGGTTTGCGGTCTTTTGGGTTTGCTCCTAACGGTTCTGCCCGGCAAAAATGCTTTATTTTCACATGGTAAGATGTAACACCCTTTCTCTATCACTTGTGGATTTGGGGTCACGTTTAGAAAAGCCTTCCAAGTGGATGTTAAAAAAGGATCCTCTGGGGCGCTTGGCTAGCTCCGTTGGTGGAGTGTGGGACTTGGTCTCGGGGTCCTGAGTTGAGGCCCCACGTGGGTGTAGAGATTCCTTAAAAATAAAATCTTCAGGGGAGAAAAAATCATGGTTTCCCCCATGCTGTCATAATTTTATTTATTTTTTCCAGGTCTGATTTTGATAGACTTGGGGTTTGTTCTGGTACAAAACCCAAGCTCCAGGGGCGCCTGGGTGGCTCAGTCGGTTGAGCGTCTGCCTTCGGCTCAGGTCATGATCCTGGAGTCCCGGGATCGAGTCCCGCATCGGGCTCCCTGCTCGGCGGGGAGTCTGCTTCTCCCTCTGACCCTCCTCCCTCTCCTGCTCTCTGTCTCTCATTCTCTCTCTCGCAAATAAATAAATAAAATCTTTCAGTCCGAGAAACTGTCACAGCCCAGAGGAGCTCAAGGAGACATGATGACTCAATGCAAGATGGGATCCTGGGACACAAAGAGGATCGTTGTTAAAAACCAAGGAAATCTATGGGGCGCCTGGGTGGCTCAGTTGTTAAGCATCCGCCTTCGGCTCAGGTCAAGATCCCAGGGTCCTGGGATTGAGCCCCACATCAAGCCCCACATCAGGCTCCCTGCTTGGTGGGAAGCCTGCTTCACCCTCTCCCACTCCCCCTGCTTGTGTTCCCTCTCTCGC
Organism: Mirounga leonina; assembly: GCF_011800145.1. Lineage (NCBI taxonomy): Eukaryota > Metazoa > Chordata > Mammalia > Carnivora > Phocidae > Mirounga > Mirounga leonina. Next base: position 93,461,798 of record NW_023270447.1, on the reverse strand, counting down.
TGTCTCTCTCTCTCTGTCAAATAAATAAATAAATAAAATCTTAAAAAAAAAAAAGCCCAAGCTCCGGAATCAGCTTCATTGATTAAATGGTCCTCCTTTGCCCTGGGGGTTTATGATGGGGCGGCCCACGCCCAACCCTACAGGAACTCCATGAAGTGTTTCCGGCTTCTGCTCTGTTGGGAACTGTTTTAATTATTTGGATCTGAATATGCTTTACCATCTGATAGGGCTCATGCCCCTTCATTTTGTTTGTTGAAAATGTTCTGGGGGGTGCCTGGGTGGCTCAGATGGTTAAGCGTCTGTCTTTGGCTCAGGTCATGGTCCCAGGGTCCTGGAATTGAGTCCCGCATCGGGCTCCCTGCTCGGCAGGGAGCCTGCCTCTCTCTCTCTCTCTCTCTCTCTCTCTCTCTGTCTCTGTCTCTGTCTCTTATGAATAAATAAATAAAATCTTTAAAAAAAAAAAAAGAAAATGTTCTGGGTATTCTTGCTTTTTAATATATGGCCTTTAACTATCTTTTTTTTTCCTAAAGATTTTATTTATTCATTTGAGAGAGAGTGAGAGACAGAGAGCATGAGAGGGAGGAGGGTCAGAGGGAGAAGCAGACTCCCTGCCAAGCAGGGAGCCCAATGCGGGACTCGATCCCGGGACTCCAGGATCAGGACCTGAGCCGAAGGCAGTCGCTTAACCAACTGAGCCACCCAGGCGCCCCTTTTTTTATTTTTAACTTAAATTCAAGTTAGTTAACATATAGTGTAGTATAGGTTTCAGGAGTAGAATTTAGTGATTCATCACTTATATACAACACCCAGTGTTCATCCCAACAAGTACATCACCCAGTTACCCATCCCCCCGCCTCCAACAACTTTGTTTGTTCTCTATAGTTAAGAGTCTCTTATGGTTTGTCTCCCTGTTTCTTATTTTTCCCTCCTTTCCCCTGTGTTCATCTGTTTTCTTAAATTCCACATATGTGTGAATTCATATTTGTTTTTCTGGGACTGACTTATTTTGCTTAGCATGATACACTCTCGTTCTATTTTAACTGTCTTTTTTAAAACATCCATTTTATTGGGGCACCTGGGTGGCTCAGTTGGTGGGAATCTGACTCTTGATTTCGGCTAAGGACATGATCAGGGTTGTGAGATTGAGTCCTGCATCGAGCCCCATGCTCAGCAAGGAGTCAGCTTGAGATTCTCTTTCCTTCTCCTCCCTCTGCCTCTGCCCCTGCCCCCCGCTCATATTTGCTCTCTCTCACTCTCTCTCTCGCTAAAATAAACAAATCTTTAAACGAAAAGAAAAAAACATACGTTTTATTGAGGTACAAGTTATTTAAAATAAGGGGCGCCTGGGTGGCTCAAGTTGATTGAGCATGGGACTCTTGATTTCAGCTCAAGTCATGATCGTAGGTTCATGAGATGGAGCCCCTCGTAGGGCTCTGCGCTCAGCTGGGAGTCTGCGTGAATCTGAAGATTCTCTTCCTCTGCCCCTCCCCCCTTCCACCCCCCCAACATGTGTGCATGCGCACTCTCTCTCTCAAAATAAATGTTTAAAAAATGCATCCATTTTTAAAGTTTAATGAATTTTGACAAAGGTGGACACGTGTGCAGCCACTCCCTGACCCCAACACAAACATTTCCAGCTCCTGCGAAGTCACCTGGAGCCCCTTAGTGCTCCACCTCCTCATGGCTGTTGTGCCTCCAGTCACTAAAGCCTTGCTGTTCCAGGCTGTCCCACAAAAGGACATGCATTCTCCCTCGTGTCTGTATCTTTCCCTCAGCACAGTGGGTCTGAGATTTTTCCATGGCGCACGTTTCTGGAGGTCATCTCCTCCCACTGCTGCTGAGCAGCGTCCACTCCACAATTTGTTCACACGGTCCCCTGTTGGTGGGCATGGGCAGGGTTTAGCAATTATGAATAAGCTGCTACAAACATCCACTGCAAGTGTTTGTGTGGCTACATTTTCCATTATCTTACGTAAATACTTGGGTGCAGTGGAATTTATGGGGCAGAGGAAATGTGTATGATTAATACAACAATCCGCCAGGTTATTTTCCAAAGTAGCTGCACCATTTTACATTTCTATCAGCACCACCACCCTGGAGCATGACCCTGGGCAGGCTGCTCAGCCTCCATGGCATCTGCAAAACAGGATGGGCGCTACTGCTCAGCTCGCTGGGCTGAGTAAGAATTATGTGTGAAAACACACGTAAGGCAGTTACAACAGTGACCACTATGCGGTGAGCACAGAAAATAATGATGTTGATGATTTAACTTGAGAGAACCATGGAGGGAAGGTGTTGAAAAGAGGGAGATTAGGTGGAAATCCGCACCCAGGGGGGCATAATACCCAAGCTTCTTCCCCCCATTCTGCTTCCAGCAGGAAGCCTGTCGGGCACGCACTCCAAGGGCAGAAATCAAACAGTCTCAGAAGCAGCAGAGATGATATTCAGCTACAGGCAGTGGAGGATTGATTCATCAGCTCGCCCAGGAGGACTCTGGAGGAGCTAGGGGATGGTGAACGCTGCTCAGGCGTGCAGAGCGTCCAGCCAGCTTCTCAGGGCAGAGACTACCAGCTGTTTCCAATATCCATTCTTCCCTTGTTCCTCAGTAATTTCAGCACCAGCTTACCCGGATACATATCTCCATAAAAACTACACATCCCCGCCTTCCTAGTAGCTGGCTGGGCCAAGTTCTGGCCACTGGACGCCAGCTACTAGAGGTCACCTTCCTTCCCACCAGCTGGCTCCCCAGCAGGAGAGCCGCAGCTTGGGCAGCCATCGTGGCCCACGAGGACAGGAGAGCAGCAAAGGAGAATAAGACGGGGTCCCTGGGGACCAGGGACCTTTGACACCAGCCCCGGGCCACCTCCACTAAAGAGAGCAACCATCCTCTGTCTTGTTTATTTATTTTTTAAAAAGATTTTCTTTATTTGAGAGAAAGAGAGGGAGGGAGAGAGACAGCACGAGCAGGGGTGAGAGGGAGAAGCAGGCTCCCCGTGGAGCAAGGAGCCTGACACGGGACTTGATCCCAGGACCCTGGGATCACGACCTGAGCCGAAGGCAAATGCCCAGCCAACTGAGCCACCCAAGTGCCCCCTCTGTCTTCTTTAAACCACTTCTGTTTGGAGGTTTTCTGACATGCTTGCTTGAGCCTGAGCCTACCCACTGCAGTGTCTCTTAAATTTGAACAGAGAAAGAAGGCTCATCAGACACCTGAGGAAAGCCTTCAACCTGGAGCGGAGAGACCAAAGCACATAGAGGAAAGGAAACTGGATGGAAGAGTCCATGCAGGAAGCAGAGAAAACAGGCTTGAAAACTCTATCATTAATTACTATATAGGTATATAAATAATTATATAAGTAATTCTAATTTCTCCACAAATGAGAAAAAATGCACTTATGAAAGAACATTATCTGTGAAAAAGAACCAGAAAAAATAAACAAGCACTCAGAAAGATAAAATACGTGAGAGTTTCTGATGTGTTATTTCCAGCATGCCCAAGCAGCTCTGCGACTTGCAGTGGATACTCACTGGTGCTTTACAATTTAACTAAAAAAGAAAAAAAAATTAGGGGCGCCTGGGTGGCTCAGTCGTTAAGCGTCTGCCTTCGCTCAGGTCATGATCCTGGGGTCCTGGGATTGAGCCCCACATCGGGCTCCCTGCTCTGTGGGAGGCCTGCTTCTCCCTCTCCCACTCCCCCTGCTTGTGTTCCCTCTCTCGCTGTGTCTCTCTGTCGAATAAATAAATAAAATCTTAAAAAAAAAATTAGCAGAAATGAACCAAGAGGGGCACCTGGGTGGCTCAGCTGGTTAAGAGTCTGCCTTCGGCCCAGGTCATGATCCCAGGGTCCTGGGATTGAGCCCCACGTTCAGCGGGAGTCTGCTTCTCTCTCTCCCTCTGCCCCTCCCCCTGCTTGTGTTCTCTTGAGTGCTCTCTCTCTCAAATAAATAAAATCTTAAAAAAAAAAACTTAATGAAAAAAGATTATGGTTTCACATACACAGCCACAATGTACTTCTGTATGGAGACAAGCCCTTGAACCTCATGGAATGTTTTATTTCTTTTCTTTTAAGATTTATTTATTTGAGAGAGAGAAAGAGGGGGGAGGGGCAGAGAGAGAAGCCGGTTCCCCATTGAGTGGGGAGCCTGACATGGGGCTTGACCTCAAGACCCCAAGATGATGACCTGAGCTGAAATCAAGAGTTGGTTGCTTAATCAACTGTGCCACCCAGGTGCCCCCGCATGGATTGTTTTAAATGTCATGGCACGCTCACCACATCCTTCAGTGCTCATGACAAGGGAGGGTGGCTGGTCTTCACGCTACGGCTGCTCCCAGTGTCCACGCTGATCATCAATTTTACACCCACATCGGCTCCTACTGCCACTGGACCCATGGATTCATCTATCCCTTGAGCTCCTTCTTTGCCTCTCCCGGGAAGGTTCGCGATGTCTACCTTTCCCCGTCGTTACTCCTACTGCGCGAGATTGTAATTCTGAGGGAGGAACTTGTACTCCTACTACGTGTCGCTTTAATGTCGGAGAGCGACTCCTGCTAGGTCTCTTTTTCTTTTTCTTTTTTCTAAGATTTTATTGATTTATTAGAGAGAAAGAGAGAAAGCACAAGCAGGGGGAGCGGCAGGCAGAGGGAAAAGCAGGCTCCTCGCTGAGCAAGAAGCCCGATGTGGGACTCGATCCCAGGACCCTGGGATCATGACCTGAGCCGAAGGCAGACACTTAGCCAACTGAGCCACCCAGGCGTTCCATCTTTTTAAGAGAAGATCTGGAAGTGTGACCCCTACCTGGAGAGTCACCCTTCTAGAACGGTGAGAACAGCTGGAGACACGATCTGCTCCTTCCTGGTTTCTCTTATGCTTTTTTTTTTTTCCTCTAAAACTGATGTTGTTTCACTGGGAGCTCTTCTCTTTAACCACCGTCAGCTTCTCTTGTTTCTAGTGGTGACAAGCTATTTTGCTCTTTATGGACATATTCGTCCACCTCTTTAGTAACCCTGTCTGTGACTTTTCTTCTTCCCTTTGTTTATTACGTAACAGCTGCTGCTCTTCTTTTCCCCAGAGAGCTTCCTGTTTCTGCCAGATCCAGCGCCTGCTATGCCCTCCTTTTCACAGTCTCTGGGCCCAGAAGCACCGTCCCCGGTCCTTCCAGGGAGGGAAGCCAGCACGCAGGGCTGTGTCCCCTTTGCAGGGGTGTTTGTTGCTTTCAGGGTGCATCTTTGGCTATGTGACAAATGTCTTCATCTGTGACATCCGGTAGTAAAGATTTATGTATTTGAGAGAGCGTGCGTGCACAGGCAGGAGGGGGAGAGGGAGAGAGAGACTCCCAAGCAGACTCCATGCCCAGGGCAGAGCCCAACATGGGGCTCGATCTCACGACCCTGAGATCGTGACCTCAGCCAAAATCAAGAGTTGGATGCTCAACCGACTTAGCCACCCAGGCGCCCCTCATGTTCCCAACCTTCTTGAGTCCAAGCTGCAAGAGTCCTGTGTTTTGCTGTAGCAGTCTGTGGAGGCTCCTGCTTCACAGGGAGGCCATAGGTGAACGCCGCTGGTCCCCGATGAGGGTGGCCTCTGTCTCCGAATCTGGGGAGGTGCCAGAAGCCCTGGAGGTTCTGACTGCAGATAAGGAAGATGAAAGTCACCTTGCAGGGGACCAGAAGCAGCCCCAGGCTGATAGTCAAACTGATACACTGGCCCCGTTGCAAAATTAGCTGGGTGGTCCACCAAAGCTGTGGTTAAATAGATGCCTGTTGTTGGGGGCAAACTCCCCACTGTCTTGACTGCTGCTGTCCCCAGAAGGAGGAGCCACGTCCTTTGGGCCTGGTGTGGATGGTGCCCATGGCTGAACTGCGCGGTGGGGGGTGGTGGTGGGATAGCATGGGGGTGCAGATGCGTTCCCCTTTCTGGTTGCCACATTCTGTTAAACTTTGAATCCCCTTAAAAATTCCCATGACTGTTTGGACCAAATCCCATTGTGGACATATCTTGTCAATTTGGCATCATTCCCAGTGGTTGCTCAACCACAGTGGTTTGCTGTCCTGAAGCTTCTCTTCGGTCAATCCATGCTTGAGCCAGTGCATGCCAGTCAATTCGGATGCTTATTGGTACTGGAGTAACTGCAACCATTGTGGTTGGTTCGAGGGCCATTGCTGCCAAGGCTGACCACCTTGACCCCATAGTCCAATGTCTAAATTTATTTAATTTTCTATCTCAGAGGTTGGCCTTCTGTGTAAAATTTAGGTTGATTCAGACCACAGCTCGGAGCGGAGCAGCAGGGTCACTCACGCCCTCCCCTTACGGTTCTGGAACACGCTGTCACCACGTTTCCTGCAGTGCCTCTCTGACCCTACAATCCTGCCACTTCCTCATGAACAAGCTCCAATTTAACTCAATCTTAACATGACTTTCGTGGAGATAGCATCAGATCTCACAGGCTAACGGGTCAGTCCCACAAGACCCCCCCCCCCACTCACTTTAGATGCCAGTCGGAAGTCCAGGTTGTACCTGTGTTTCTGACTGACTGGCTATAAATTAAAGGTTCCTACAACTTCCTCCTTGGGTTCGATTCATTTGCTAAAGTGGCTCACAGAACTCAGAGAAACATTCTACTTAACAGATTACTAGCTTATGATAAAAGGCTGTAATTCAGGAACCTGACGGAAGAGCTGCATGAGGTCAGGGATGGGGGAAGGATACGGAGCTTCCATGCCCTGTCCAGGCACACTGCCATGTGTCTGTCCACCAACCAGAAGCTCTCCAGACCCCGTCCTTTGGGGTTTGTTTGGAGACTTCATAATAGGGGCATGAGTGATTAAGTCGTTGGCCATTGGAGAATGCACTCAATCCCCGGCCCCTCTTCCATACCGGGAGGTCAGGGGTGAGACTGAGTTCCAAGCCTTTAATCACATGGATGGCCTCCCCCCCTCCCAACCCCTAGGAGCATGAAAATTTTTAAAGGGAAACCTCACTAAAGTGGACTGCTGATGCTAGAAGGGGAGGCTGGAAGGAGCTGTACCCCTCAATCTCAATCACAGGAAGAAGTGTCTCCCCAAGGGAAGAATCATCAATAGGAAAGAACCATCAATTACAGGCCCCAACAGGAAAAGATGTGCATTGCATCTCCTACAAGAAATCCACTGCCCCTGCAGCTCAGCCAGTAAGAAACCATCATCACCCTAACCTCCCGTTTCTCTTCAGTGGGCTTTCATTCAAAACAACCCTCCCGGGCACCTGGGTTGTTCAGTGGGTTAAGCGTCTGTCTTAGGCTCAGGTCATGATCTCAGGGTCCTGGGATTGAGGCCGGGATTGAGCCCCGCATCGGGCTCTCTGCTCAGCAGGGTGTCAGCTTCTCCCTCTCCCTCTCTCCCCGCTTGTGCTCTCTCAGTCTCTCTCAAATAAAATCTTTAAAAACAAAACCAAAACAACCCTCCCAACCTCTCCCTGTTCCATAATATAACGATCCTCTCCTTTGTTCTCTGGACTTGCCTGTAGTTTTGCTGTAGCTCGCAGGTCCCAAATTGTAATTCTCTGTTATTCTCAAGTAAACCCATTTTTGTGGGTAAAATAACTGTTTTATTTTTAAAGTTAACAAAGACTTTCCGAAAATCACTTTATCAACTTTATTAAACTCAAATGTGGCTGAAAGAGGCTTTTCATGAGTATCAAAACACACCTCTAGGACTCTCTTCGCTTAGGAAATTCAAAGGTTTTAGGAGCTCTGTGCTAGAAACGGGATGAAAACCCAGTGCACATTTCTTGTTATAAGTCACAAAATCATAGAGGTTAACTGATCAGCAGAAGGGATGGGTGGTAAATTTAAAGATATCTACCAGAAAAAACACTAGGTTAGAGAATAAAGTTACAGGATTAGTCCAAGAAGTCCAATGAGAATCTGAGAAACAGGAATCCCGTCGAGAGCAAACCCACCCGCTGCCTGGGTGACGCAGCCCTTTAAGTGTCTGGGTCCTGATCCCAGGGTCATGAGATCGAGCCTCGAGTGCAGCCCCACGTCGGGCTCTGTTTGGGGCGTGCAGTCGGCTTGGGTTTCTCTCTCTCAAATAAACCTCAAAAGAGAGAGAGAGAGCAAACAGGAAAAGAGAAGGGGATTTTTTAAGTTCCCAAACCGAAGGAAGGACAAGAGCCCCCAGGGTGAAGAGAACTGTGTGCACAGAACAAGGAGTGAGGCTCCCGTGAAGACGGGCCTCCGTGACTTTTCAGAGCACCAAGCACGGGGAAGACCCTGAAGCTCTCAGGTCTCAGGTCTCGGGTCAGAAGCCGAAGGCCGGGAATCAGAACCTCGACTTTGAGCAGCATCCCTGGAGGCTGGAAGCAAAGGTGCGCCTGAGACGTCCCAAGGGTCAGGCGTGTCCAGGCCGGAATCCTATTCTCTGCAGACTCTGGGTCCGAGACGAGCACGGAATAAACCCACTTCGGACTCGCACCCTCTCCAGAAGCACTCGAGGGCTGACGTGAGCACCGCGGGAGCGCAGACCGGGACGGAGACGGCGCGGTCCGGGGACGACCGCGGGCGCACGAGCCGCACCGGGGGGTGGGGGGGCTCGGGGGCTAAAGAGCCAGCGTGGCCGACGGGCGTCGCGCAGACGCAGGAGGACCCGCGGCGGCGGGGGCGAGGGAGGCAGTCCCGGCCCGTGCCCCGGCAGTGGCGGACAAAGCCGCTGCGGCGAGCACAGAGCCAGGCCTGAGGAAACCGAGGTGCGCCTGCGCGCAGGGCAAAGAGCCGCGGCCCGGGGGGAGCTCGGGGGGCAGCCCGGCCGGGCCGGGCCGCGGGAAGCCCCGACCCCGAGCTCGGGACTCCTGGGGCCGCGGCAGGGCCACCACGTCGGCGCCCCCGGTGCGGACCTGGAGGCTTCCGACAGGCTCTGCCGCGGGGGACAACGGCAGGGGACCGCTGCTCTCCAGTGCGAGACTCAAAGCCACCTGCTGGCGCCACCCTGATTTTAAGATAAGCCCAGTCAAAGGAGTCCGCGGCGAGGACGCCTCAGCTCTGAGCGGCGGAGGCCCGCCGCGGCCCCCGTCTCCACGGCAACGGGCGGCGCCTCCGAGCCGAGCCTCTCAGGACCGCGCCACGTAGGCCGACGCGACGGTGACGCACTTCCGGCGAGGGCCACGCCCCCTCCGCGAGGGGGCGTGGCCCGCTTTGCCCGGTCCGCACGAGCCCGGTCCTCGGTGGCCTCCGGGCGCCCGGCTCCTTCCAGCCCAGGCGCATGCTGCTCGGCGTGGTGACAGATCCGCCGAGGTCGCCGCCGCCGCTTTTTGACGACGTGTACTACACGCTGTCCGATGTGAACGCGCCCTCCGTCCGCGTCTAGCGCACAGGCGAGCCCGGGCCCTTCCCAGGAGCAGAGCAGGAGGCTCCTCCGTCACTGTCGGGGCACCGGCCGGGACTCCCTCCCTCGCGCCCCGCCTCCTGCGGCCGCGTGCGTCACCGCCGCCGCGGGTCCTCCTGGGAGTTGTGGTTCGGGCCCGGCCCCGTGCTCCGGCGCCAGCGGGCTACAGACTACAACTCCCGGCAGGCCCCGCGGCGGCCCCAGGAGTCCCGAGCCCGGGGTCCTCGGCTGCCTCAGCCGGTGGTCTCGGCGCGGCAGGGCGGCCTGGCTGGCGGGAGCTGAGCAGCAGAGGGGCTGCGGGCAGGCTGTCCCACACCGAGGTCGTTCGGCAGGCCACTGGCAGATAGACTCGGCGCTTCTCGGCCCCCGGAGCCTCCAGGCCGAGCGGGTGGGGCGCAAACTTACGGGCAAGTGGAGGGGTCGACGGGGGCACTAGGGTCTGGCCGCGACCGGGGCCCTGGGCGGCTTCCCGAGGAAGGGGGATGGGATGGTAGGAGGCGGGGCGGACCCGGGCGGGTGGGGCGGGGTCACGCTTGGGGCGGCGCGCCCGCCCTGCCTAGTCCGGCCGGACCCGCCCCCGCTGTCCCCGCGGAGCCTCGGCCGGGGCGCAGCGCCGGGCCCTGACGTCCGCAGCGCCCGGGCCGCCAGCCCTCCGGCTCCACTCCCGGCGGCAGGTCGTGTTCGGGCGCTGCGGCTCCTGCGCGCACCAGACTGACCGCTGCAGCAGGAGCGAGGCCGCCAGAGCCCGGGGAGCCCTGCGAGGCGGGAAGCAGGCCCCCGGGGCAGCGCTGGCTCCCGCGGTGTCGGCACGGGAATGGGCATGTAGACCGCGGGCAGCCCAGGAGCAGACGGGCCGGCTTCGTCCGCCCGCCGCGTCCCGTCGGAGGTGCTAACTGTGCGTCTTGGCATCTCCCGGGCGCCACGGGGTTGGATGGCTCAGGGCTTGCGCTGAAGCTCAGCAAGGCTAGAGGCCAGTCCCCAAGTCTCCAGGCGTCAGGGCTGCAGCCCAGCAGGCTCAAGGCGGGCGGCGGGGTGGGGGGCGACTGGACGGCCAGACAGGTGAGCTCTTGACAGGCTTGTGGTGTGATAGTTTGGATTTGACTGTTTCATCCTGTGGATTCTGTCTGATGCCATGTCAGAGGAGTTTTGGTTGTTTTTGAGCGTGTGTGTGTATGTGTGTGTGTGTGATAGATAATTCTGCCTGCCAGTCCTGTGCGTTCAGAACCGATTGAAGAAATAAGGAGAGGTGCTGAACAAACTTCTTCCTAGTGGGCACCTGCGGGGCTGGGGATGAGGCAGGCCGAATGGAAGCCTTGGCAAACCCAGTCCTTCCTGGCAGGTCCCCTCCTGGCCTGTTGCTGCAGATGCAACAAGTATCTGAATGCCTTGCTCCCGCGCGGAGTGGCCCTGTGCAGTGGTTGGGGCGTGACACCCCAGTCTGCAGGGTGCCTGAAGGCTTCCATCTCGGGCCAAGATTCAGGTGATGACAGCCCTGTACTTCCTTTGGGCCTTCCGCCAGCAGGTGTCTTCGTGCTGGGCCAAGTTGGGTTTCCTGGGCGCACTATCTCAGGGCTTCCCCCCAGGCCCTAATGGGCCAGACTCCCCAGCACCCAGGATGTCCACCTTTGTCTTAGCCAGACCTGCTACATGACAGGAGCCCGTGATTCACCAAGTTTTGCCAGTGGATTGTGCCCCACAAGGTGTGGATTCAAACAGCATCATCAGGCACGGCCGGAGCACAGGGAGAGGGGCGGCAGCCGCCTGTCGTGTGTCACGTCAGCGTCATGTAACTGCGCTCTTCTGAATAAAGGCGATTTGCCAACTTTCTAGCTAAATGGGATTTAATCTTTAGGGCTTTTGCAAGTTTTTCCAATAAAGTATTCACAAATAGGGAAAACCTCTTATTTCTACACTGTCCTAGTGTATGTTTTGGAAATCATTCTGCCCTCCAAGAGCTGGCAGTTCCTTGAGACGAGAGAAACTAGTACCCAACAGAACAGACCCAGATGTCCGCCTGTTTGGTTGAGGTGGTAAATGCTGAAAGTGTAAAACTGCCTTTTAAAAACCATTTTCTCCAGACTTGCTTGCTGGCTGCCTGTGTGGTTTGCTGTGTTCTGTGTCGGCATGGCTGCTAGTTTCCAACAGGAAATCTTGGTGGCTGTCCAATTTGTGACCCGAGAAGTAGCTGCTAAGTGTCTGGAATGCTGACTCGAGGCTGGTTTGTGTTCTAAGGTAAGTTAAGTTTTGCTAAGTGTGCATCTGTCTCTTGAGTCCTCATGCTCTGACTCAGCCTTTTTTTTTTTTTTTTTGAGAGAGAGAGCGAGAGAGCGAGCGCGCACAGGAGTGTGCTCGTGCGCCAGGGGGAGGGGGAGAGGGAGAGAGAATCTTAAGCAGACTCCCTCCTGAGTGTGGAGCCTGACGAGGCTCAGTCTCATGACCCTGAGACCATGACCTGAGCTGAAATCAAGAGTCAGACACTTAACCAATGAGGCACCCAGGCACCCTGCTTCAGAGTCATTTTAAACATCTGTAGTGACAGCCTCTGTGGGGGTTTGGGTCCCAGGCAGGGGTATGGCCATCTGAGGAAGATCTCAGAGTACAGCTTTTCTGGCAACGGAAGAAAAAGAAAGAACTCTCTGGGTGAATATTCCCACTGAAATGGGTGCTCCCTTCCTCTGTAGCCTCTCTGGGTTTGGTCACTGCCTCCTGACCCTGGTCCATTCCCCACTTGCCACCCCCTCTGCACACACCCCGGTGGGACCTGCTGAAGGAAAGTAGTGAGTCCTAATACCAGGAGGACTGGGCACCTGATGTCACGTGGATCATGCTCAGCATGTGCTGGGCCCCAAGGACACCAGTGACAAAGACCAGGCAGAGAGGTGGGCGCAGAGAAGGGATGGAGAGACCTGGAAAGCTACCTGGCGCACTGTGCTAGAATGCCATGTGAGGATGCTTCCGAGGCCCAGGAACTGGGTGGCTGTGTAGGAAGGGCCAGCAGGAGGGTGTTGCTGGAGGCTCTGCTCAGGCCTGAGCTGAGGTGACATCATGCTGGAAGGAGACGCTGAAGCAGAGGGCAGACCTCAACACTTGTGCGGATCAGGTGCCGGAGGGGAGGAGACAAGGAGGCTCCTAGGGCTGTGGGGGTCTCCGGGTGTGAGTGCGACAGGCGCTGGCCAGAAGCGCCTCTCGCCACGGGCTGGACTGCTCTGCTGCCCCACGTGGAGCTGTCAGCAGCTGAGGCCCAGTCCTGGCTTCATACAGACCCTTCCAGGCTCCCCTCCACCCCACTCTTCGTTCTCTGCCCGTTGCCATAGGGCAGGGCCAGGCGTGGGCCACAACTTGCTCTCCTTCTTGGGGTCCCCCCCCCCCGTGTCCTGTTGGAAATGATCCTGTAGCATGTGGCCAGTGGGTCCATAAGGCCAGCGGGTGGGCAGGTGTGGTGGCTGGCTGGGCAGGCTGAGAGACTGGCCACAGAATGGCTCATGGCACTTGGGTCCTTTCCTGCTCTGAGTGCTTCACTTCAGTGTGGAGCCGGTTTCTGGGCTCTGCAGGTGGGGTACCCCTGCTAGCAGGGACCTTCAGTTGGGCCTGTCTGTCCAGACGTGTTTGGGTTCGTGGTTGCCTGGGATGAGGCACACTCTGGCTGGAGCGCATGGGAAGGGCCAGGAGTAGCTCAGTGTGACCCGTCCATCGCTGGCAGTTCTGGGGGGTTCCCGGCACGCAGGAGGATCTGGCTGAGGCAGGCAGGGTAGGGGGTGGGGCCTATATGTGAAGGGGCACGCCACCACTCCGCGGGCAGGCCACCGGTCACACATCTGTGGCAGCTGCTGACGGGGAGGCACCACCTCACTGCCAAGGTGGCCGCCCACGGGATGCCTCCCCTCGTCCGGAACTTGCTGGCACCCAAGAGTCAGGTGTTCTTGGGGGCATTCTTGCTGGGGCAGGCCTGGGCTTGGCTGTGCTTTCTGGAAGAAATAAGAAGCTCTTGGCCCAGGTGCCCCATCTTAGCAGGGGCCAGAGACCAGAAGGGAAGACAGGGAGAGTGGCCCAAGAGGTGAGGCTCTCTGCATGAACGGGCAATAAGGAGTTTCGTTGCGGAAAGGCTCCTAGTTAGTCCATGGGTTGGGAAGGTTTATCCTAAAACATCCACCTGCTTCTGCGGAAGCCCCCCGGAGGTCCTGCCTGGGCAGGGTGAAGAGGCCGCCGCCACAGGGGCCTGTCTGGAGGGAGAAGAATCTGCAGAAGTCGGAGCTGGCTGGGTGGGTCCTACCCTGAGAATCTGCGGGGGTCGTTGGCTCAGACACCAGGCTGGGCATGGACTGAGGCCCAGCCCTATGGACGGTGCCCCTACCCTGCCCACCCTGTACTGGACGTGGGTCTCAGAGTGGAGCTGGGCAGAGGGGAGGCGTCAGATGGCCTGTGGGGCTCGGCCCCTGCCCCTGGCAGAGCCTGGCCGCCACCCCTCCTCACTGCCCACCTGTGGCCTCAGCTGGGTGGCAGTGTTTCCTGAGGGGGCCCAGCCTGGGATGCCGAGTGGAGGGGTGACAGGTGGTTTCCCTCCCGTGCTGCTGGCCAGTGTCCTGTGGCTGAGCGGGGCCGCTGGGCCCTGGTGGAAGCTGGCAGTAGCCTCAGTCTCCCTCCAGCCTCCTGGGAGCTCTGTGAGGAGACCACCCAGCCCTGTCTTGGGCAGTGCCCTAGGCCAGCTGCTTTCCGGCCTCAGAGCCCTGCTGGCAGCATGGCAGACCCTCTCCAGAATGGAGTGGTGACTGCTCTCTCAGGCTGGGAGGCCCTGGGCCCTCTCCAAGTCCTGTTGATTTTCCCTCTTAACTGTCATTCAAATCCAGTTGTGTCATTAATTAAAAAAACCTTCATTGAAGAAACATATAGTACAGGTCCCAGGTCGTAAGTGATCAGCACGTAATAAGCACCCAGATCAGGAAGTAGGACGTTCCTGGGTCCCAGAGCCCCCGTGGCAGCCTTTGCCGCCGGCTCCTTGCTTTGTGAATTTTTTGTAAATGAGTTCAGATAGTGGGCACGTGGCTGCCTTCCTTCAACATCTGTTGAGTTCTGCCTCCCAGCTGCTGGCTGTGTAGTATGGTGGGTAAACCACATCTCATGACCCAGTTCACCCTTGGGGAGACAGGCGCCCTTCCCTCTGTACAGCCCGGAGAAGACCCCAGAAGTCGGGCCTCGAGTGACCTCGAGGCGCTGTCCACTGACCTAGGGTAGCGTCCCACTCGTGTGCAGTGGCCTGGTGAGTCTGGCAGGGGGCACCTGCGCCAGGCTGTGCCCCTTCACCCCAGGGCGCCCGCTCTGTATACCTCTGAGTTCTCTGGGCGCGGAGACAGGACCTCTGTGGGCAGAGGCGTCTTCTCGGGCCTGCGGCCTTGTCAGTCTCTCAGTGGTGTGGACACTGGTTCCTGACTTCGGCACAGCCCAGCTTACCAACTGGCTGCATGGCGAAGAGTCTGTTTTCTTCTGAAAGCTTTATTGTCTTACCTTTCATGTTGATACCTGCAATCCAAATCCATTAATTGTAGAACAAATATGTGCCGAGGGGCCGTTGTGTGCCAACCACCCAGAACTGGATCTGCCAGCGCAGGTGGACCCTCTGTGGGCATTTGCCAGGTCTTGTTCCCTGGCGGTCCACCGACCTCTCCACCGGGACTGCCCCCTGCTTCTGCCCGTGCTCACCACGAGGCAGGGTCTCATAGTGGCCCGAGGGGCCTTTCCACAGAGGTGCCCACTTTCCTCCAGGACAGGTGCTGTTTGCACCTCTGAGCTCGTGTGCCCGCTGCCGGCCAGTGGCCAGGTGAGCCTCATTTGGGCTGTAGTGCACACGCTCGCCCGCTTCTCTCGGCCTCGGGGCCTTTGCACTTGCCCTCCTCCGCCTCCCTCCCTGGCTCTCCCAGACTTGTTCTCACCTGTCTCCCCGGCAGCCCGCCCAGAGCTGGCGAGAGCCTGTGTGGCCTTCTTGATGTGGCCTGAGGGTGCCGTCTGCCTGCAGGTCCCGGAGCAGTCCTGCCCGCCATGGACCCAGACCCCCAGGCAGGCGTGCAGGTGGGCATGCGTGTGGTGCGCGGCGTGGACTGGAAGTGGGGCCAGCAGGATGGCGGTGAGGGCGGCGTGGGCACGGTGGTGGAGCTTGGCCGCCACGGTAGCCCCTCGACCCCTGACCGCACGGTAGTCGTGCAGTGGGACCACGGCACTCGCACCAACTACCGCGCAGGCTACCAGGGCGCGCACGACCTGCTGCTGTACGACAACGCCCAGATCGGTGCGTGCGGCCGCCGCAGGGCCCGGGGGGTGGGGGGCAGAGCCCCGCGCTCCCTGACCCTGCCGTGCCCCCAGGCGTCCGCCACCCCAACATCATCTGTGACTGCTGCAAGAAGCACGGCTTGCGGGGCATGCGCTGGAAGTGCCGCGTCTGCTTCGACTACGACCTGTGCACGCAGTGTTACATGCACAACAAGCACGACCTTGCCCACGCCTTCGAGCGCTACGAGACGGCTCACTCCCGCCCGTGAGTCCCGCCGCCGCCCCTGCGCCCTGGCCTGGGCGTGTGGGGCCCTGGCAGCCCTGGGTCCTGGCCTGCGGCACTCCCGGCCTCACGGCAAGCACGCACAACACCTGGGCAGGCCTTGGCCCCGGAGGAGTGGCCGTCGGCCCCGCCCCCACCCCGTGGAAGGTAGCCCTATCCACCGGAGCAGGTCTGCGGAGGCTGGTGCTGCGGACGGGGTCCTGGCACCAGCCCTGGAGCCGGTGTGGCCGGCTCCCCGGTGCAGCCGTGCTGGGGGCGCTGAGACGTCCAGTGTGTGTACGGCTAGCATCCCCTGGGGGCGCCCCGGCAGCCATGCTGGGGACTAACCCAGAGGCACAGCTGGGGAGACCCTGTTGGCCTGCCTAGGGGGCTCCATCGCTGGGCGGGCGGGTAGGGAATGAAGCTGGGAGGGTCTCCTGGGCCAGGGTGGCCACCCAGAGGCCCTACCCACGAGACGCTGCCGCCCTTGTCTCCCGGACACTTCCCGCGCACGTGGAGGGGAGGTGTGTGTTTGGTCCCAGCTGCCCACTGGCCAGAGCAGGGGCAGGGATCAGCTGTCTGGGCACCTCCGGGCAAGCTGCTGTGCCTTCATTCTTCCATTTCCTTGTGCCGACCTCCCCCCACCTCCCTCCCGCCGGGCCAGGCTGTGTGCTGAGCTCTGGGGACAACCCTAACGGCACGTGGCTCATTAGGAGGGAGCAGGTGTGGAGGAGGGCCGCCTATGGAGGCCATGCCGTGAGGGGGCCCGGAGTGGAGGCCGCTGACCGGCTGGGCCGGCCATCCTCGGGCGAGAGCTGGGTGGGGCAGAGGGCTTGCACCCTCACCCTGCTTCCCACGTGGCCCAGCACCCACTCACTCTCTTGCAGGGTCACGCTGAGTCCCCGCCAGGGTCTCCCAAGGATCCCGTTGAGGGGAATCTTCCAGGGGGCGAAGGTGGTGCGGGGCCCTGACTGGGAGTGGGGCTCGCAGGACGGTGAGTGGGGATCTGGGCTGCCGCTGGCTGTGGCTAAGCTTCATAGCAGGGGCTTAGCCTGCGATGGGGCCCTTGTCTCCCCAGGAGGGGAAGGGAAGCCAGGCCGAGTGGTGGACATCCGTGGCTGGGACGTGGAGACGGGCCGGAGCGTGGCCAGTGTGACGTGGGCCGACGGCACCACCAATGTGTACCGTGTGGGCCACAAGGGCAAGGTGGACCTCAAGTGTGTGGGCGAGGCGGCTGGTGGCTTCTACTACAAGGAGCACCTCCCAAGGCTCGGTAGGGTCTGGCCCCAAGGACACCACCCTTGCGTGCCCAGCTGCCCTTCTGCCCTGGCTGGGTCCTGGGGCAGCGCCGGGTGGGGGCTGGCCGGTGGAGCCGCCGAGGGAGGGGACGCTGCTGAGGGGGCCTGTTGCCCACCCCCAGGCAAACCGGCAGAGCTGCAGCGCAGGGTGAGTGCTGATGGACAGCCTTTCCAGCACGGGGACAAGGTTAAGTGTCTGCTGGACACAGACATCCTGAGGGAGATGCAGGAAGGCCACGGCGGGTGGAACCCCAGGATGGCGGAGGTGAGCCACCCCACCTGCTGAGCCCCCTGTCCCCTCCCCTCCCCACATCCTCTGGACCCCCAGCCCTCCCGCTCCACCCAGCCACAGCCTCCATGACCCGCCACAGTTTATCGGACAGACGGGCACCGTGCACCGCATCACGGACCGTGGGGATGTGCGTGTGCAGTTCGGCCATGAGACCCGCTGGACCTTCCACCCTGGGGCTCTCACCAAGGTGCATGGGGGGCTGGGCTGAGCCCCGTCTGTTCGCTTCTGCACCCCCTCCACGTACCTGACCGGCTCTGGGAATGCCTTTCTCCAGCCCTGAGGGAACAGGGGAGGGCTTTGTGGGGTCCAGAGGGGCTGAGTTCCACAGAGGGGATCCAGGCGTGAAGGGACACAGAGGGTGAGGCGCCTGCTGGGGGCTGGTGGAGGCTGGGGGCTGGCGGCCCAGGCTCCGGCCTTTACCCTGCTGGCCTCAGGAAGCCACTGCTGCATTACAGGTGGGAGGTGACCTTCTAAAATGCTCCCTGTGGGTGTGGTGTGGGGAGCATGTGGGGGCAGTGGAAAGGCCCTTTAGGAAGAGGATGGGGACAGTGGTGGGCACAGTGAACTCTGTTTGGGAAGCAGGGTTGTGCGGATAGGGGCCCTGGGTGGAGGCATGTACCCCTAGCACTCGGCTCTGGACCTGGAGTCCTGGCCCCAGGGGGTGGGGAGGTGGGGTGGGGTGTCATAAGTCCCATGGTTTGCAGAGTAAGTCTTGCATAGAGGAGGGCACAGGTGTGGGGGATGTAGCCAGGAAAGGTTTGGGGATGGGGGAGGAGTGGCTCCTGACCCGCACTCCCATGGCAGTCTGACCTGCCCCCTGGTTGTCCCAGGGCCCCACCCCCACCCCCTGTGCCCGTCTCGACTGGCCTCGGCCATGCATCAGTGTGTAGGGACAGGCCCGCCTTGACCTTCACCCCAGAGTTGGCTTTGGTCTGGTCTGGATGCCACTGCCTGGCTGTCTCTCTGGCTGTCACCCCCGTGGCTCCGGGGCTGGCCACCCAGGACTGCCCTGGTCACGTGTGACCCTCATCCAGCTCTGAGGCAGGGGCTGGGGTCAAGTTCAGGTCTGCCTGTCCTGTGGAGCTGAGGGGTGCCCTCCTGCTCCATGGCCCTGGGCAGCCACACTTGCCTGGGGGTGCCCCTCACGTGCCTCTCTGTCACTCAGCACAATGCCTTCTGGGTGGGCGATGTGGTGCGGGTCATCGACGACCTTGACACAGTGAAGCGGCTGCAGGCCGGGCACGGCGAGTGGACAGACGACATGGCCCCTGTGAGTGCCCCGGCTCCCACCCCCACCCCCTTCCTTGCCCCCTGGGAGGCCTGCCTGTGACCCTACTCTCTCCTGACTCAGGCCCTGGGCCGCATCGGGAAGGTGGTGAAAGTTTTCAGAGATGGTAACCTGCGCGTGGCGGTCGGTGGTCAGCTGTGGACCTTCAGCCCCTCCTGCCTGGTGGCCTACCGGCCCGAGGAGGATGCCAACCTTGATGTGGCCGAGCGCGCCAGGGAGAACAAAAGTGCGTGTGCCCAGCTTGGGTGGCTGGCGGGAGACAGGGCCACCCCAGCCACCACTCAACTTGAGCCCTGCCCCACCCAGGCTCCCTGAGTGTCGCCCTGGACAAGCTTCGAGCCCAGAAGAGTGACCTCGAGCACCCAGGGAGACTGGTGGTGGAGGTGGCCCTGGGCAGTATGGCCGGGGCTCTGGACCTGCTGAGGAGGCACCCAGACCAGGCGAGCTCCTGACGCCCTGCCCGTCCTCCCTTTAGCCAGCCCCAGGGAGAGGGGAAGAGGGCCGGGGACTGACCTGCAGGCTCTCCTGGCAGGTGGACACCAAGAACCAGGGCAGGACTGCCCTGCAGGTGGCCGCCTACCTCGGCCAGGTAGAGCTGGTGCGGCTGCTGCTGCAGGCGCGGGCGGGCGCGGACCTGCCGGACGAGGAGGGCAACACGGCGCTGCACTACGCCGCCCTGGGGTGAGGCGCGCGCAGGGCCGCGGTGGGGGCTGGGCGGCCCGCAGGTCCAGCCGGTGGGCATCGGGCCCCTCCTGCTTCCTCTTCCGTCAGGAACCAGCCGGAGGCTGCCCGGTTGCTCCTGAGCTCTGGGTGCGGGGCCAATGCCCTGAACAGCACCCGGAGCGCAGCCCTGCACGTGGCCGTGCAGAGGGGCTTCCTGGAGGTGGTGAGGGTCCTCTGTGAACGCGGCTGTGATGTCAACCTGCCTGTAAGTGCTGGGTCCCCTGGCTCTGGCCCCGGGGTCAAGGATACAGTGGCATTTATCTTCCTGCCAAGTGACCCCTCCCCCCCGCCGGCAGGACGGCCATGCCGACACACCTCTGCACTGTGCCATCTCGGCGGGTGCTGGCGCCAGCGGCATCGTGGAGGTCCTGACTGAGGTGCCGGGCATCGATGTCACTGCCACTAACAGCCAGGGGTTCACCCTGCTGCACCACGCATCCCTCAAGGGCCACACACTGTGAGTTTGGGGGGACAGAGCCAGCGGCAGGTTCCCGTGGTGCTGCTGGGCCACTGTGGGGACACTCCGGACCCCCGGCATGTGTCTCCGCTCCCACAGAGCTGTTAGGAGGATTCTGGCTCGCGCGCGACAGCTGGTGGATGCCAAGAAGGAGGATGGCTTCACGGCCTTGCACCTGGCCGCCCTCAACAACCACCGGGAGGTGGCCCAGATTCTCATCCGAGAGGTGTGGACACAGGGCCCTGGACCAGCCCCGGGGCGTCGTGGGGGGGGTCAGGGCCCATCTGGGGTCCCTGGGCTGAGCCCGTGCCCGCCCCTTTTCCCTGTCCTCAGGGCCGCTGTGACGTGAACGTCCGCAACCGGAAGCTGCAGTCCCCACTGCACCTGGCCGTGCAGCAGGCGCACGTGGGGCTGGTGCCGCTGCTGGTGGACGCGGGCTGCCGCGTCAACGCCGAGGACGAGGAGGGGGACACGGCCTTGCACGTGGCACTGCAGCGTCATCAGCTGCTGCCCCTGGCGGCTGATGGGGCCGGGGGGGACCCGGGGCCCTTGCAGCTCTTGTCCAGGGTGAGGAAATGTGGATCTGGGTGAAGAGGTGGGCCCTAGTGCCCGGCTGCAGGCAACAGGCAGGGTCTGAGGGACTGTCCACCTGCACTGTGGGTGGCTGACCAGGGAGCCCGGCCTTCTCGGGGGTGGCCTAGTCTCGGGGGCTGTGGTTTGCCGGAGGCGTTTTCTGCGACCCAGGCACCGCAGCGTGGCCTGACCAGCCTGGGAAAGGGGATGGGGCGCAGTGTGGCGGGGGTTGTCTGGGAACTCAGCCCCTGCCCTGGAGTTCCCTGGCAGGGGCGCTTCTCCTGCCTACCTCCCTCCTGTTCCGGCGGCCTCAGATGGTGAGGGGGTGCCAGGGCCTGGGACCCGAGGCCCCGGGCAGCCGGGTGCTGGGAGAGTCTCCCCGCAGGCCAGCGGGCCGGCCCTGGAGCCTGCCCCGGTGCCCGTCCTCACCGGCCTCTGTCTGCCGCCCAGCTACAGGCCTCGGGCCTCCCGGGCAGCGGGGAGCTGACGGTGGGCGCGGCCGTCGCATGCTTCCTGGCGCTGGAGGGCGCCGACGTGAGCTACGCCAACCACCGCGGCCGGAGCCCGCTGGACCTGGCCGCCGAGGCCCGCGTGCTCAAGGCCCTGCAGGGCTGCGCGCAGCGCTTCCGGTGAGCCCGGCGGGGTGGGGGGCGGGCCCCGGCGCCCCGGGGCCCTTTCAAGCGCCCTCCTCCAACCGCAGGGAGCGGCACGCGGGCGGCAGCGGGGGCGCGGCACCGGGCCCGAGGCTGGTGCTCGGCACCCCCAACACCGTGACGAACCTGCACGTGGCCGCGCCGTCGGGGCCCGAGGCCGCCGAGTGCCTGGTGTGCTCGGAGCTAGCGCTGCTGGTGCTGTTCTCGCCGTGCCAGCACCGCACGGTGTGCGAGGGTGAGTGCGGGGGTGTGCGGGTGTGTGCGCGTGAGGGTGAGTGCGGGTGTGTGCGCGTGAGGGTGAGTGCGGGTGTGTG
>NW_023270447.1:93440065-93440313 GCF_011800145.1 Mirounga leonina | reverse complement strand
TGTGTGCGTGCGCGTGCGCGAGTGCGGGGGTGTGCGTGTGTGCGCGCACGAGGGTGAGTGCGGGTGTGTGTGCGTGCGAGGGTGAGTGCGGGTGTGTGCGCGTGAGGGTGAGTGCGGATGTGTGCGTGCGCGAGGGTGAGTGTGGGTGTGTGAGTGCAGGTGTGTGCGCGTGCGCGAGGGTGAGTGCGGGTGTGTGTGCGCGCGAGGGTGAGTGCGGGTGTGTGCGCGTGAGGGTGAGTGCGGGTGTG